>NC_134593.1:14373647-14690522 GCF_037038515.1 Microtus pennsylvanicus | reverse complement strand
ATGTCTAACATGAAGACTAGAACTCAGCACTGCCTTCTTTGCCTTTGCTAGCAATCACAAATCAGGTCTATGGGTTTAAGGGCCAAGTCTATAAACCAAATTTTAGCCACATACTCTGGCCAGTGCCAACTATTTTCCATGAACAGTGGATGGTGTTGGTGTAGTTTTTCAAATTTAAGGTATCTAGCTATTGAAACTAAAGCCTTCTGAACAAGTCTGCCGTGTAAGGGATTGAAAAAATTCAGTCCCCAAAACTTTATATAGAGAAATATCAACAACAAAGAGAATCTGATATTTATACAAGAAAATTCATAATTTTGTTGGCACAGGCTTCAGTAATGTCTACGGTCACTGGCATGGAAGGACTCCCGCTCCCGGGAGTGCCTATGCTTTTTATGCCTATGGGACCTATCCAGACTCCTACTTCTGCTTCTATGACTTCGCCCTTCAGAATGCCCACCATGCCTGCTGGAATAAGCGGCACCAGAGCTCCTCCCTCTATCCTTATCTCTGCTCTTTTCTTCTCCCTGCCTCCTGCTCGAGGACTTCTGCTCGTGCTTGGCTTTCTCTTTCTTTGGCTCCCACTCAGGATCCTCTGCTCTACCATGGAAGGAACTCCTGACATCAGGGGAGTCTGCTTGGTTCTTCTTTCCCTCTCTGGATTCAGACTTCTGGGCTTTCTCTGAGTTCTTGCTGCTGTGCTTCTTTGGGCCATGGTCATCCTTTTCCTTTGCTGTCTTGCTGCTGGAGGACAAAGAGCAGGACGGCAGTTCTGCTAGTTTCCTGTGTTCAGTCTTCTCTTTCTCTTTCTTTTTCTTTTTCTCTTTTTTGTCTTTTTTGTGTTTTTTTGTGGGTTTGCCATCTTCATCTTCAGAGACCTCAGGAGAACTTGATGGAGGTGTATTAGCCCCACAGCCCTTCTCCTGCAGCTCTCTGGTCACATCATCCACATCTTCTGATTCCTGAGGAGTCCGGTAGTTTGACACATGGTCCACGCGGATAGTCCTTCCCTTGATCTTAATTCCATTAAAATTGTCAACAGCCAGAACTGTACTCCTCTGATCTTCATAGCACAGGAAACAGAATCCTTTGGATTTCCCAGTCTTCTTGTCTCTCACAAGATTAATGTTGACAATCTCCCCATATTGTGAGAACACACAGATGATGTCTCCTTCTGTCAGTTCATAAGGAAGCCCTCCAAGAAAAATCCAGGCGCTGTCCTTGTATTCCGAGTGCCAAGACACCTTTTCTGCCACCCCGAGCTGAACCTCTCGCTCATTCAGTTCGTTGATCAGCTTCACCTTGGTTAAAGGGTTCATATTTGCGCCTTCGCGCTCCTTCGGTCCTGAGTTTCTTGTGGAAACAACCTAGATGCCCTTCAACGGAAGAATGGATGAAGAAAGTATGGAATATATACATATTAGAGTATTACTCAGCAGTAAAAAACAAGGACTTCTTGAATTTTGCATACAAATGGATGGAAATAGAAAACACTATCCTGAGTGAGGTAAGCCAGACCCCAAAAGAGGAACATGGGATGTACTCACTCATATTCGGTTTCTAGCCATAAATAAAGGACATTGAGCTTATAATTCATGTTCCTAGAGAAGCTAAATAAGAAGGTGAATCCAAAGACAAACATATAAGCATCTTCCTGAATATCAACCTTCATCAGGCGATGAAAGGAGACAGAGACAGAGTCCCACATTGGAGCACCGGACAGAAATCTCAAGGTCCAAATCAGGAGCAGAAGGAGACGAAGCACGAGCTAGAATTTTTTTTTTTGAAGGCTGGGAACGTCTTGCAACTTGTAGCAGTTATAGACACAAGTTGTCTTACATGTAGCACCTTTGGCCTCTGAACTCCTCACAAGGTGCCTGCCCTCATCTCCCTCACGCTGGGATTTATGGGTGTGCAACATCATACCCTATGAGGAAAATTCTTAATAATATGAAAATTATATAGGTAGAAATTCAGATTTGCATAAAAATGAGAGAAAAGGATGAAAAAAATGAACGCCAACTTTAACACCCAATGTGTACGTTGGTACTAGGTCTGGCTTAAGCTCAGAACACAGCTGGAGAACGGACGGACGCAACGTGTGAGCCTTGAGGCTGGGCAGGTTACCTGAAAAGCCTGTAAGGTGGGCAAGGCAGGTAATGAATTCAATCAACAAAGTAAGAGTGTACAGTGTGCCCGTTCCTGTCTTTGAGGATGGCAGTAAGAGGCACTAGGAGTCAGGCGGTGGTGGCGCACGCCTTTATCCCAGCATTTGGGAGGCAGAGGCAGGCAGATTTCAGAGAGTTCGAGGCCAGTCTGGTTACAGGGCAAGTTTCAGGACAGCCAGTACAGTATACAGAGAAATCCTGTCTCGAAAAACAAAACAAACAAAAAAAGAGGCACCAGGAACTATGACAAGGAGTTGGACAACTACAACAGTCAATTCACTAAAGGGCTCAATCAAGTTAGCGCCCAAAGAAACTTGGAAAAGGAAACTTTAAATATTCGAAGCTACACTAGACAGCAATGATCTGGCACTGAGAAGAACAAAGCGGCTGTAACCCTGCCGCACAGGGAGACCCTGGCTAGCAGTGTGGCATTTCCCACTGCGTCGGACCCATTGGGGGCTGGCGAGTCAGCGCGGAAGGGCGAGCACTCGGCGGCGGAGCCCGGCTCCAGCCCTGTATTTGGTTTTCTTAAACGCGAGCGCCCTCTTCTGTTCCGCGAAGGGAACGGCCGAGTTCTCTCTGGGACAGCCCTGCGGCCCAGGAAAGGCTTCCCGGCCGCCGGTTCGGGCGGTTGGGGGTCACAGGAACCCCGCTTCCTAGTGAGAAGAGGAAGAGAGGGGCGAGAGAGCCATCGTTTCCAGGCCAGGCGCCCTCACTGACGTCACAGATCCCCGCGTGGCCTCTTCCTAGGCGGGAAAGCTGAGCGCTCAGGCGGAAGTGACGCACCCGCGAAGTACCCGCGTTTTGAGCTTAGCGGTCTGGGTTGGGTCGGACACTTAATCACCGCCTGCGAGGGGGGACGTCAGAATTTCGGTGCTTTGCCGCAGGGATCCAAGCCAGTCCTCCGAGCCTCCGCTGCCGACGAGAGAACCGAAGCTCGGCCAGCGGGAAAGGCCGGGAAGCCTGGGCGGGGCGAGAGGGGCGCGGAGGAAAGGGCGCCCGCGGGCCATGTTGCCACCTCCGGGGGTGGGTCCCGCGTCTCTGCGGTTTGCTGCCGCCGCCAGCTGGCAGGTCGTCCACCAACGTCGTGTGGAGCACTTCCCCAGAGTGGTAGAGTTTCTGCAGTTCCTGCGTGCAGCCGCTCCCGGCTTGGTTTGCTATCGACACCACGAACGGCTGTGTATAGGCCTAAAAGCCAAGGTACTAAAGTAGAACCTAGAGGGGCGGGATGCGAGGACCTGAGGAAGGCCGACTGGTTGGGATAAAGATCGGTTGAAGAAGGGTAGGAATTCTGAGCCCAGTACCGTGCAGGTGGTGGTGGAGTTGATCCTGCAGGAGCAACCCTGGGTCCAGGTCCTGAAGGCCCTGGATCATCACTTCCCAGAGTCCAGAGCAGAACCACTGGACCCTGCAACTGTGAGTAATCCCTCGATAGGCCATACTCACGAGGCATGATGCAACCATAGCCCCTGGGTCCTGGTGACACCCTCTCCCCCTAATTTTTCTGTCTTCCCTCTCCTCAACAGAAAAGGAAAGATAGGAAGATTTTGGAAGCCCGGGAGAATTTTCGCCTGCAAGTGAAGCAGCTGTCAAAGGCTGAGGATTTGGCCTCGAGTCTACCGGTGAGAATGGTTGGTTTGGAGGATTTTACGTGATTCCTGTTTTTTCTAAAACTCATGATCTGTTTCTCTTTCCCACATATAGGAACTCAAACAAGACTATGGGGAACCCTTTCTGGTTGCCATGGAAAAGCTGTTGTTTGAATACTTGTGTCAGCTAGAAAAAGCACTGCCTACAGTCAAGGCACAAGAGGTTGTTGAGACAAAACCCCGTGAGGGCAGAGTGTGGGGTGGCCTTTCTGAGAACCGTGGCCCTCATATCTGTCACTTTGCCCACAGCTTCAGGATGCCCTAAGTTGGCTTCAGCCTGGCTGTTTTGTCGCCTCTTCTGTTGCTTTGCGCCAGTATGGTGTGGATATGGGATGGCCATTTCCAGGTAAGGGAACCATCGGGATAACTAGGGAGTTAGTGTTTACCTTGACCAAACCTGAGTCAGCTGATTAGAAGTTATGTGGAGCTGAGACAGAAACCTGACTGAGTTAATTAACCTATTTCTGATTTTATAAGGCATCTTATTTTATCTTTCAGAGAGCTCTGCTTCTGGCTCAGTGAATCTGACAGAACCCGTGGAACAGAGTCCTCATCAGCAAGCAGAACCAGCACTCCACAGGCCTCTGCCTAAAGCTAAGCCTGGCCTTCACCAGCCAGCTTCACGGGAGCACCCAGAACATTTAGCTGGCAGCCGCTTTAACCTGGCCCCTCTAGGGAAGCGAAAATTGCGATCACAGTGGACATCTGCAAAGGGATGTCATAAAGAGCGGCCTACAGTCATGCTGTTCCCCTTTAGGAATATGGACTTAACGGCCCAAAATACATCTAACTGGAAAAGCAGGGAAGAGCATGGAGTGGACACAGTGGGTTCTGTGGGTACAAAAACAGTCTCCACTGGGAAATCCAAGACTACATCTCAGACCACGGGGAAAAGGGCTCCAGAAGAGAGCCTCCCTGACATACCTGCTGCAGAGCAAATGGAGTAAGGCTTTTTTTTTCCTTACTTAGGAACCCATTCTTTGCCTACTTTCCTTCTTCACCTACATTTCCCTTGTTCCCACCTCAGGAACTCTGTGAATTGCTACATGGATCCTCTGAGACTGTCATTATCACCTCCTAGACCCAAGAAACCAGGTTAGTGGGCTGACTCAAGACTCGAGTGGACAGCCTTTTCTTGGGAATTTTCAGGGCCTGTATTCACCTAAAAGAATGGTTTTGGGCTGGGCAGTGGTGGCACACGCCTTTAATCCCAGCATGTGGGAGGTGGAGACAGGTGGAGCTCTGTGAGTTTGAGACCAGCTTGGTCTCCAGAGCAAGTAAATGGTTTTGGTTTTAATTGTGGTTTCTCTCCTGCAGTGGCAGTGCAGTCTCCGTCTCTGTGTGACTCTGTTATTACCATAGGGGACAGGGTTTTGGACTCTGATGAGGAAGAAAATAACCAGAGGGAAAGAAAGGTGAGTAGGAAGAAACAGAAGGCTGAGGGTGGGCAGAGCAAGACAGACGTCCACTTTAGGGGTTCCGGTTCTAGGAACTGTGCTTCCTTCTCTATAGGAGTCTCTGAAAAACTATCAGAAGACAAAGTATGGCACCTTTATCCCCATGTTTTGTGACTACATGCCCGAGTCCTGCCTGTTCGTTCCTGACAAGATAGCCAATTCTAGGGTCCTGTAATGGTTCTGGAAGGCCCCTCGCTCTCTGCCCATCAACCTCTGCAGCTCTGTGCAGTCTAGTGGGAATGAAAAGGAAGCCCAGAGCCGAGCTGCCTGGCTACATTGCTGAAGCTTTGTAATGCTTGAAAATTAAAACTTGAATGTGTTACAATGTCTTGAAGGGGAATTAAGACATCCTTCTATGTAGGTCATCCCTCAGGAACATAACTGGCTTCCCTAGAGCTGGTTGAAACCCTTCCCATATTTCCTTGCTTTGAAAGGGTTGTTCTGATTTATCTGGATGGGTTACCAGGGTTGAGAGCCTAGAAATAAATTATGAGTGCTTGTTCTGTTAACATTCTCTAATGGCAGAATTTGTTCTGCAAATGTTGATGCTACCAAGTTATTTGGGACTGGTGACACTAGCGTGTAGGTGCTTCATGAGAATAACACTCATTGTTATTGATCCCATACTCTACCTAGGAGGAGTGTTTAGATACCAGCTGTGCCAATAGCCCAGCATCTCTTTATTAAAGTACTTCTAAGCTGTTTAGTTATTTGATGATCTCATTTAATGAAGCCAATTAACATGATTCCAAAAGCCTTCTTTTTCCAGACCAAGGCTTGTCATTTATGTATCAGTCAGCATCTTTTCCTCCTAGTCTTCAGAATGCTGTCCCCGGATTCCCATTTGTTGATCTCATGTCTTTTTTGCCTCCTCCCCAGTGAGTTCCCTTAGCATTCTGTGTATGCAGAAAGCGCAGTGACTACAGGAGCACTCAGGAGTGAGGTGACAGGAGCTGAATTAAGTAACACACAGCCACGGTAGCTGGAATGAGAGAGAAGGCCTTAAGGCCCCAGTGGCAGAGTGTTGGCCTTGGGAAAGTAGACTTGTCAGGTTATCGAGAATCACTGAAGATTGGATTCACTTGCTGGGTGACTCGGATAAAGGTAGTTCTCCGACTCAACTCCTTCAGTTTAGCAGCGCCTACATATGTGCATGTAGACCGGATGCCTCCTAGGATGTCGCGAATAGTATGTTCCACATCCCCTTTAAAAGGAACTTCTACTGTCTTTCCTTCTGAGGCCCTTGAAAAAGAAAAACTTTATTACCTATTTGTCCAGAATTTCTTAAGCCCAGTGACTCTTCTGTCTCTAACATTTATAACCCCTTTACCATTTTTCTACCAAGAATGGTACCCTAAATTTCCCAGGAGGCATGACATGATCTTCCTTAGCCATATTCACCAACACGCACGCTAGCCTTCCATACATACCTGTAATCAGCCACACCTCCTGAATATTTCTTCATGGCCATTTCAGAACTCATTCCATAGAAGAGCTTGTACTTCTTGCCGTCCCTTTCAATGAGTTCACCACCTGATTCACTGTGCCCAGCCAGCATGCCACCCAGCATCACAAAGTCAGCCCCTGCCCCTGCCAAAGTCAAGGAGTTGGAAAAAAGGCCAAGGTACCCATATAGCCACCTTCAAAAGCAGCTGTGTCAGTCAGTTCTGTGAACCAACATCTTGGGTCTATTTGCATAGCTGATCCATAATGCCTTGGGACTGCTCTGCCCTTGCCTCTGCTACCCATTAGGACTAACTTCCTCGAGATTTTTAAAGACCCGGACGTTCCCTGGCTGGTTTGTTTCTGCATTCCTATCTTCTGGTGATTTCATTTTATTGCTCCCTAGCTGAGTGTGACTCTAGTCCCAAGAAGATAGCTCTCCAACTTTAAGGATCACCTGGGAAACAGAAAGATGGAGATTTGCAAGTTTTTTTCCTCAGGTGATTTTGTAGGTTGAGTATAGGGCTCAGATACCTGCATTGTCCAAAAATCTCAGGATTTCCTCTGCTAGCTTGTCACAAGTGACACTTTAGGTCTCAGGGTCACTAGTTCATATTATGAAACTGAATGGGTTCCCGAGCTGCTGCTAGCCTGACCCTAGACCCTCAGATGACTTACAGGATCCTCTTCCTATGCTTTCCCAGTCTTCTTACCAAAAGCCTTTGCCACATCCCCAGGACAGCTGCAGCCTCCGTCCTACAAAGTAACAAACACTGTGAGAGACAGCATGGACTTCTCAAGGCTTCACAACGGCCCATATCAAAATGAACATGAATTAGCTCCTCACGGGGACTTTACTGGGGTCCCACACCACAGAAAACATAGCTGCTAGGCAGCCAGCCCTTGGGTCTTACTGAAATGATATGGCCTCTGAGGCCATGAGCAGCATCTGCACACTCCATCACTGCACTGAGCTGTGGATACCCCACTCCAGTTTTCTTCCGAGTTGTACAAACAGAGCCTGGGAAGGATGTGACAGGTGAGAAAACCATTCTGTGGTTACCACCAAAGGGGTAGATAGGGCAGCGGCCCCAGGGAACCAGCTTACCAGGACCAATTCCCACTTTGATGATGTCAGCCCCAGAGAGGATTAGCTCTTCTACCATCTCTCCTGTTACCACATTTCCTGCCTAAGACACAAGCGAAAGAGAGCATCCTTAGGGTCAGCGGTGGAGAGCTGCTGTGCACTCTCCATGCCTTGACTGCGACCATCCTCTCACAAAGGGCATCCAGAGCCCTCCACAGCCCCTCCCAACGTGAGAGGACCTGGATCCCACTCGCCTTTCTCTCCACACTCCTGTTTTCACTTGGTGTAGAGGATAGCGGGAACTGGCCAGTGTCACTGAACTAGGGCAGAACAGTCCAGAAGAACCTTTAGGGCAGTAAGTTCAACCAGCAGGAAGACAAAATGGCAGAGAAATACCACTCAGATCTGACAGTGGTCCCCTTTCACTACCAGGTCACCTACTTCCCAGTCCTGAAGCTCCCTGCCTTCAGAGGAAAAGACAAGACAATGAAATGTGGGCTAAACCTCCATCTGCCTAACTGCTTGGACAGTGTGGGCATTCCCTTCAATGCTGTGAAGAAAACGAAGCCGTAGGTTGTTTCTAACAGGCCTCCAAAGGAATAAAACATGGTTTTATGTGCTACTTTTTGTTAATTTGAGACGGGACCTCAGGGCTTAAAATTCCTGTCTCTATCTCCCAAATACTAGGATTAGGATTATAGGCTATGTGTTGCAATACCAGGCTTTCATGTGATACTTTATATTATGGCAGCACGTGTCCATTTCAGTAGGGAGACATACATGTACCACAGGTATGTGCAATGTGTAAAATGTTCCATCATGGTTTTTTTGTTGTTTTTTTTTAATTTTTTTTATTATTATGTGTACAGTGTTCTGCCTGCATGTAAACCTGCAGGCCAGAAGACATCAGATCTTATTACAGATGGTTGTGAGCCACCATGTGGTTGATGGGAATTGAACTCAGGACCTCTGGAAGAGCAGGCAATGATCTTAACCTCTGAGCCACCTCTCCAGCCCCGTTCCATCATGTTTTGTTGGGTTTTTCAAGACAGCGTTTCTCTGTATCCCTGGCTATCCTGGAACTCTGTAGTCCAGGTTGACCTCAACTCAGATCTACCTGCCTTTGCCTTCAAAGGTGTGTACCACCATACCCGCTTCCATCATGTTTAAGTGAAGTCAGTCCCTGGGTCAGAGATGCTGCACTGATTAAGACACAACTAAGCCTTTGAACCATGACAGTACCATGTAGACCAGAAACACGGTGCCCCAGAGGACAAATATTGATAGGACAAGATGGAATGTCAAAAGAGGAGGAGACTATAAACATACCTAGCTGAGTGTGGTGGCACATGCTTTTAATCCCAGCACTCACTCGGAAGGCAGGCAGATTGCTGAGTGTGAGGCCAGCCTGGTCTACAGAGTGAGTTCCAGGGCAGCCAAGGCTACATAGAGAAACCTTGTGGGGGGGGCAGCGGAGGGGGGGGGGACGGGGCACACATACCATGATGGTGTGTTGGGGGAAGCGCCTCCGTACATCCTTTACAAATTGAACAAAGTGTTCAGAGTAGCCATTAGCCACATCCAAGCATATGTATTTCACTTGGGGAATAGCTTCCAGGATCTGTTCCAGCTGTTCAAAGTCAGCAGCGGCTGTGCCAGAGCTGGCGGCTAGATGCTGTGGAGAAAACATCAGCCTGTGGCACTGTGTCAGGAGGGACTAACAGTGGGGGTTATTCCTAAAGAGTCAAAAGAGGGTTCCTAGGAAACTGGTGAGGAAGCAGGGCAGGCCCTGTGTTACCTCAAGACAGTCAGGGTTCTGGCCAGCAAACTCTTGCCACTGGTGGACGCTGTAGTGCTTATGGACGGCAGTGAAAAGGGAGAACTGGGGAGGAGAAAGAACCATCAGAAGGGCAAAAGCTTGACTAGACTATTTCTAGACATATCTATACTGTCCGGAGAGGAAATGATGCATTTGAGAGAATGTGAAGGAGTTCCCCACTGAGCTGATTGAACCACTGTTCTTCCTACAAACCCCAGCATGGCTAGCTTTTTGCCCTAAACTAGTACTTGTCAAGCATTCCTATCAAAGTACTGTGATCTGGGTTGGATTGAACTTGTCAGCACAGACATTGCTTGTGACCTAAAAAACTGACAGGGACATGCTACAGCAGGACAAGTAGCAGACATGGAAGAACTACAAAGAGGCTAGATGGAGCTAGTGTTTGTCTACACTTAGCACTAAGGCGATCCAGTACTAAAAGTTCTGTAATTCTCTCTCTTCTGGTTTACTTGCTAGCAGTACTCTGACTCTAGACATACACAAAGCTAAAGGCTTAAGACAGTAGAGCAAACAAAATACTATTCCATACTTTATCTTCTCTGCAGATAAGGACAGATTTTCATGTTAGGAACAGAAACATGCAAAGATCAATTTCATCTATCTTGGTAAATTAAAATAATATAATGACTCCCAGAGTGGTGGTGTCACATGCCTTTAATCCCAGCTCTCAGGCAGAGGCAGGTGGATCTTTGGAGTTCACCAACCAGGGCTACAGAGAAATCCTGTCTCATAAAAACAGCAAAAAACCACCACCACCAAAAATCTGACTCAGCAGGCTCAAAACCTCTGGCTCATAAAACTGCAAATATCCCCTAAGAAAGGCATTTGGAAGACACAGGATGCTGGTGTTTATGCTTTCTGAAAGCACAAACATGAAACCAGACAAGAGTCAGGAGTTGGTTGAAACAGCACAAATCTTCCAAGTGCGGAGAAACCCAAAGTGGTTATGCATCAGCCAGCAACATGCTTAAAAGCTGGTATTCTTTCTCAGTAACACTCAACTGTCAACATGTTGGCAAACAAAAGCTCTAGGTGGTCAGCAGATCTTGGAGATATTTGACCTAATATACACACCCAACACATACCAACCCTGAGAAAAAGTTGGCTAGTATCTAACCTTTTTATTATTACTGAGACTTGGCTATTTTTCTAGAATTTTATTTTTTGTTTATTTATTTTTGGTTTTTCAAGACAGGGTTTCTCTGTTTCTCTGTATGTCCTGGAACTTGATTTGTAGACCAGGCTGGCTTCCAAGTCACAGAGAAACAATTCCTGAGTGCTGGGATTAAAGGAGTGTGGCACCTTTGCCTGACTAAACTTTTGTTTCTGTGGCACTTCTCATCAGTATTGAAATCCAGTCCCCAGTAAGAGTCATATTTGCAGCATGTCTTTTGACAGACTTACCATCCCCCGAATCTACCTGTCAGAGAAGCAGACAATAGACAACAGCAGGATTCCTAACAGTTAGTAAATGGAATAAACAGATAAAATAATAAAACACCATAATTATCATTCTCAGAGAAAACACAACAAATATTCTACAAAGACAGAAAAATCAGAAAGTCCTTCAGGCTAAACAACCCATCAACTAGGGCTACCTGGGTTACTAGCAAAGCACATTATGTTCTCAAAAGTGCCCAGGCAACTATCTACCTTCTCAGCTACATGCACAGAAGCAAGCAACATTACTGACAGGAGCAGTGTCTTCCACTCTCAAAGGGAACAACCTGTATTTAAGAAAAAAAACATCCATTTGGGGTACATCTCAGAAACTCCCAGGAACCTAGGACTTAAAGCAGGGGAAAATTAAAAGAATAATAGGCATACAAGAACACTAATAAGACCATTTTCGCTGGGACATTATACATATAAACAGTATTTTGTTTCTGGACTAAACAATGAACGCTCAATGTTCAGAACAATGGCAGACTGAAGAGATGTGTATGACTGGGTTGACCTGGGTGGGTGCTGGAAGAATTTGATAAGGTATATAACTTATTGGAGGGGATTATAAATCAGAAAATGGGCCGGGCAGTCGTGGTGCACACCTTTAATCCCAGCACTTGGGAGGCAGGGGCAGGTGGATCTTTGTGGGTTCAAAGCCAGCCTGGTCTACAAAGCGAGTTCCAGGGCTGCCTCATAAAGCTACACAGAAACCCTGTCTTGAAAAACAAAAACAAGAGCTGGAGAGATGGCTCAGCGGTTAAGAGCATTGCCTGCTCTTCCAAAGGTCCTGAGTTCAATTCCCAGCAACCACATGGTGGCTCACAACCATCTGTAATGAGGTCTGATGCCCTCTTCTGGCCTGCAGGCATCCACGTAGAAAGAATATTGTATACATAATAAATAAATAAATATTAAAAAAAAGAAAAACAAAAACAAGCAAAAAAATGGAACAAAATCAAATTCTGAACCTCACTAATTCAAATGGATCTTTGAAGTGATAAAGGGTCCTTAGTAATGGGAAAAATTGGTGAGCCCAAGGATTCTGTCAGTTGTCAGAAAATGGGAGTAGAAAAGCAATGCTTCTGCAGTCTATTGGGGTAACATTGGGTATGGTACATAAGATTGGTCTCACCTTACAGAGAACCTTTGCCATTTCAAAAGTCCCCACGGTATCCATATTGGCAGCAATAATGGGGATGCCATTGTATGTCTGCTTTGAGTTGCGGAATGAGAAGGACCTTGTGAGATCTACCTATAGACATCAACAGGACATTAAGCATTTCATTCATCCATAAAATTTATGTATCACATTAGAACCAGACAGTTTTCTTGGTCCTGGTCCCCCACAAGTCTGAGGTTAAAAAAGCAAGAATATAGCTGGCTCACCTCACTTCGAGACTTCAGGGTGCTGCGTTTGGGCCTCAACAGGACATCTTTAAAGTCCAGTTTCACATCATTGTCAATATGAGGCATGATGCAGGGCTGCAGTTAGATAGAAGTTTGAGGGCTGTAAGCCTAGGAAGTTACAAGTAAGAAACGGAACCAAGTCCCCCATGGGCCTTAATTATCTTGATGACGCTAGGACAAGGGCCACCGCTCATGCTTAAACTGTGTAAAAGGTTAGGGTGTGGTCCTTGAAGTCTTACTAGGACCATCCAGTGTCTGGATTACCCAAATGCTTCAATCCCAGGTATTGTTAGGAAGAACAGGAAAGAGATCACGATCTCTGAATGTGCATTCCTTACCCGGCTAATCTTTTTCACGCCCCAGCAAAGGGCAATTTAGAGTAAGAAACTGACTTAGTCGGGAAGGAGAAAAGAGATTTCAATCAGCTTCCGGCACAGGGGTACTCACTTCCTGTTGCTTTGACTCAGGTGGCAGTTGACCAAAGATTCTTTTGCTTAGCAACTAGCCGCGTGCAGCCCCGATGAGCCTTCAGGGCAACACCAACAAGTTCCGCTAATTGCAA
The DNA here is from genome assembly GCF_037038515.1 of Microtus pennsylvanicus. NCBI lineage: Eukaryota > Metazoa > Chordata > Mammalia > Rodentia > Cricetidae > Microtus > Microtus pennsylvanicus. Next base: position 14,677,463 of record NC_134593.1, on the reverse strand, counting down.
GTCCGACTACCCAAGGAATTCCTGCTTCGGGAGCTGTGCAATGCCTTCTGGGTAACAGAGTCCACACACTGAGGTTGCCGTTGGGTGCGAGCGGCGGGAGGACTACAACTCCTAGGATGCAAAGGTCGGAGCTGCCTCCTGGCATGATGGGAAGAGTAGTTTGTTCTGCTTCAGCTCGCCGCTAACCCCAGCGAGCTGGGCCCGCGTGGCGTCTCAGGGCGTCGTCTGTGCTTTTCCTAAGCCGGCTTGCCCTTCTTCTCTACAACGCCACTGACTCGAAACACGAGGGCATTCCTGAGCCTTTTGGAAGCCGGGTGGAAAGAGGAGAGGGTGGATCCGGAGAGTGACCCGGAAGCAGAAGTGTCCCTAGCCGTGGAGTGCTGGGAAGCGGCAGCGGTGACCACAGCGGGAGAAGCAGCACTACAGCCGCCTGCAGCCCCAACCTGGGAGGAAGATGCTAATTAAAGTGAAGGTGGGAGCATTACCAGGCTTGCCAAGACTCTGTGGTGCTGGGCTGGCCGCTGCGCCTTAGGGGAGAGGCGGGGAAGGAAAACCATGCCTTTCCTGAACTTGGAGGGTTGACACCCTCGGGGCCGTGCGCGAGGCGTGATGGGAACTGGGGGGACCCCGGGAGGCTTTGAGCACTGGAGGCCCGTCCCGCCTGAAGACCTCGGGTGTTTGCCTTCCCTACATCCTTCCCAGGTCTATGCTGTAACCTAAAAAGGAGGCTGCGTTTGTCCTGGTCTCACTGTATTCGAACCCTTGTAGTCAGAGAAGGCCTGAGAGCAGTTTGGCTCCTCACTCCTGAATTTTTGAGAAAAGCTTTGTCCCCCGTTCTTCATACCTAGGTTGCATGCTTTCCCCCGAGCCCTAAAATAGGCTGCCTCCAAAACACAGCAGTCTGGGGACAGTGAGGGCCTCTTAGCAACTATGAGCCTTTTCAGGTGGTTGCCAAGATTAGTGTCTCACCTGTCTTTCAGTAACTGCGCTAGGAGGTGACCACTTGGCACCCCCTTGTCCGAGCTGAACAATGAGAACCAGCCTCACTTCTTTGATTGCATCAGGTTACTTTTTGGCGCATTGGTTCTTCCAACTGTGTCTCCTTCAGCTCCCTTAGTTCATCAGCTTTAAACCCTTCCAGCCTTTTCTGCTGTTTTTACCTTTGTACGTTTAGACAGACACAAGACTGGCAGCTGATGCAGCCTGACATTAGTTTGAGCTGTTAATAGCTTTGTAAGCCTGTCTTCAGTCCTGGATATGTCAGCTGTTGTTAACTTGGTTCTCTCCAGTTCCTCCATTAACGTTTTAAATTAAGGGTTGAAGCCAGCCCGGAGGCTCACGCTGTAACTCCAGCTCTTGGGAGGCAGAGGCAGGTAGATCTCTATGAATTTGAGGCCAGCCTGGACTACAAAGCGAGTTCCAGGACAGCTAGGATTATTAGACAGAAAAACCCTCTCTTTAAAAAAAAAAAGCCAGAGAGCAGGTTGATGTGTGCTATTTTTCAAAAATTGATTGATCATCTATGCGTTACTAGGTCTTTGAGTCTTAAGCTTTTTATTTTGGTTGTTTTTAGTGTATACAACGATAGGTCTCATTGTGAGGGTTTTTTTTCCCGTGTATGTGTATCCTGGTGCTTTGCTCATATTCGTCATGTGTCATTACCTTCTTTTATCTCCCATGGACCATATCTTTCTCCTCTCAAAGAGCCCCTCCTGCAACCAGTTTCAAAGTAGAAATTATGGGAAGTAGAAAAAGACAAGATCTCCTGAGTAAATCAGGAGCATGGGGACCTTGGGAGAGAGTTGGAGGGTAGGGGAGAGGTTGGGAGGGGAGCAGAGAAAAATGTAGAGCTCAATAAAATTTTAAAAAATAGAAATTATTAGCCAGGTGGCGCACACCTTTAATTCTGGCGCTTGGGAGGCAGAGGCAGGTGGATCTCTGAGTTCAACCTGGTCTGCAGAGTGAGCTCCTGGATAGCCAGGACTATCCAGAGAAACCGCGTTTTAAAAAACAAACAAGAGAAATGTTAATGATGGTTGTTGTCTGAAGTTCCAGTACTGAGGAGGTTCAGGCTGGAGTTTGTGGCTATATCTAGAGACCCTGTCTCAAACAAAAACTGGGAAGGAAAGAAAAGAACAGATGGGAGAGAAGGCCGGGATCTGAGTGCTAGAATGCTTGACTAGCACACGCGAGGCCTTTCACTTGATTCTCAACACCAAAGTGTAGAAATTGACTAAAATTGGGAAATATATATGTTTATGTTTTGCAAAATGAAAGTGGGTTTACTGTTGGGTAAAGGTATTGTTTTGTGAATCTTGTTTTCATTTTTGTTAGATGTGTGATAGTAGTGCATGTGGATGTGGGGGGAGGGGACCTTTGTTTTATCTGTAAGGGTGTTTTGCCTGAATGTTTGTCAGTGTATTATGTGTGTTTAGTGCCCCGAGAATCCAGAAGAGGGTGCTGGGTCCCCTAGAACTGGAGTTACAGATGATTGTGAGCTGCCGTGTGGGTGCCGGGAATGGAACCGTGTCCTTTGCAAGAGCAGTAAGTGCTCTTCACTGTTGCGCCACCTCTTCTGCCCCGTTGTATGCATCCTTAGTGTAGCGGCTATGGAAGGAGAAGGCTTTGCTTCTTCATCACTCATGCTCCAAAGGGGAGGCTATTCTTCTACTTATGCTGTGCTTTGTTTTTTTCTTTTCTTTCTTTCTTTTTTTTTTTTTTTTTTTTTTTGGTTTTTCGAGACAGGGTTTCTCTGTGGCTTTGGAGCCTGTCTTGGAACTAGCTCTTGTAGACCAGGCTGGTCTCGAACTCACAGAGATCCGCCTGCCTCTGCCTCCCGAGTGCTGGGATTAAAGGCGTGCGCCACCACCGCCCGGCCTGTGTTTTGTTTTTTTCTAAACAATTAAAACAGTTTAGGCCTGGAAAGATGGCTCAGTAGTTAAGACTGCTCTTCCTTAGGACCCGGCTTTGATTCCCAGCCCTCACACTGCAGCTGACAACTGTAGCTCCAGCTCCAGGGGATCCCACGCCTCCTCTGGCCTCCACAGGCACTGCATGCACATCCTGTACAGACATATGCAAGCAAAGCATCAATACACATAAAATAAAGATAAATCTTTTTTAAAGATTAAAAAAGCCCTATACTGAGAGATTTTACCCATGGAGCTTGCTATTTGATGTGCTCTGATGTTAGCAAACCATTTTAAGTTGTTTTTGTTAACTGTTTTTGGGGTGAGGTCTACAGTTTAAAATACTGTGTTCTAGGTAGACTTCTCAGACTTATTGGACAGAAAGAATCACCTAAGGGCATTGCTAAAATGATAGCCCTTGCTCAGGAGAACTGCACTGGCAGTGGGGGTGTGTTTTATCACTTTGGTTTTTGAACCTGCTGCTGTAGCCTCAACTGGTCTCAAACTTGTGAAGATCCTCCAGGTTCAGCCTCCTAATACTGGCTGAGACGGTGTTGGTAGCCCCACCCAGGCTGACCCCCAATTCAGTTCCTCCTGCCTCAACCTCCGAGGGCTAGGGTTATAGGCGTGCATCACCATCCTCAGTTTTACTCAGTATTTACCATTCTCCTTGTTTGCAACATCTGCCTATGTTTTTGTTTATTTTTTATTACGTCTATGTTTATGGGTGCTTTGCCTGCCTCTATGTTTGTTCACCAATTGTGTGCCTGATGCCAAGGAGGCCAGAAGAAGGCACTGGATTCCCTGGAACTGGAGTTGCAAGTGGCTGTGAGCTCTGGGAACGGAATCCAGGTGCCCTAAAAAAGTAATCTTGACCATTGAGCCGTCTCTTTAGCCCTTCTGTCTAATATTAATCCCTCTGTCCTCCATCTCTTTGTTTGCTCTTTCTTTATATATTAAGTATATGAAATATTTAGCCGCTTCTGTAGAACGTAGAGTTTTTAACAAGGTTCTTTGTAGATTACTCATTTTTCAGCTGTTTCTCTATATTGCTGTCTTGTCTAACTTTATGTACTCCTTTCTCCTTCTCAGTTAAGTCCTTCCTGCTTTTGTTTGTTTGAGCTAGGATAGGGCATTATGTATGCTAGCTAGATCCCTAGCCCAGACCATTTCTGAGTGAAATCTGTTACCTGATTCCATGGTCCTAAAATCAAATGCATCCTCCTCTATCATAAGTCATCTTCCCATTACTTGAGCACATGTTAACCCTGTCAATCAGCCAGGCATCTGGAGCACTTCTTTTTGTTTGCTTGTTGGTTTTGTTTTGTTTTTCAAGACAGGGTTTCTCTGTAACAGCCCTGGCTGTCCTGGAACTTGCTCTGTAGACCAGGCCGTTCTCAAACTCATAGAGATCCACCTGCCTCTGCCTCCCAAGTACTAGGATTAAAGGCGTGCATCACCACCTGGCTCATAAAATATTCTATATTTTACTTTTTAAAATTTTTATTTACTTTTATTTTATGTGTATATTGTGTTTTGCCATTGGTGTTGGGTCCCCTGGAACTGGAGTTACAGACAGTTGTGAGCTGCCAGGTGGGTGTTGGGAATGAATTGAACCCAGGTCCTCTGGAAAAACAGTTAATGCTCTTAACTACTGAGCCATCTCTCCAGCCCCTGTATTTTTTTTTTATTTTTGAGGTGGGGGGGTTTAAGTGTGGCTGCATTATGCCACAGAGGTATGTGGAGGTCAAAGGATGATTTTGTTGAATTGGATCTCTCTTCTCACCTTTACATGAGTTTCAGGGATTAGAGTCAGGCCACTAGGCTTGTATGGTGAGCACTGTTAACTACTGAGCTGTCTCTAGCTCTTATGGTAGTTTTTTCTAAGGTTTTCCTTTGGCGGGGGTCAAGACAATGTTTCTCTGTGTAGCCCTGGCTGTCTTTGAACTCACTCTGTAGACCAGGCTACCCTCCAACTCAGAGATCTGCCTGCATCTGTCTCCTAAGCACTAGAATTAAAGGTGTGGGGGAAAGGCCAGATTTCTCTAAGTTAATGACCTAGAAATGAATTCTGTAGTTGAAAAGTCTTTGCATTTGAAGTATTAAGCTAAATAAAACAAAATGATTTATGGACAACACAGAATTACAAACCTCACTTTGTCATGTGTGGGATTATTGTATTTAATTTCTTTATCTTATTAAGATGGGATCTCACTTATCTCAGGCTAGATTATATGTAGCCAGGATCTTGAGCTCCTTTACCTTCCTGTCACTACTTCCCAGGTGCTTGGATTATAGGTTGTGTACTACTGCGTCCAGTTTCTACAGTTTACGTGCCTGAGCCCAGGCATCATAGGCGAGCACTCTACCAACCAAGCTACATCTCCAGCACTAATTCTGTGTTTCTGAGATAGCATCTACTGTGTGTCCCAGACTGGCCTCAAATTTATTAGCTTCCATACTCTGGAGTGCTTGGATAATAGGTGTGTGCATGACCAACTGTTTTAGGGTTTTGGTTTCTGTGAAGAGACACATGACCACAGCAACTCTTATTAAGTAAAACATCTAATTGAATGACTTATAGTTTCAGAGATTTATCCATTATCATCATGGTGGGACATGGTAGCATGCAGGCAGACATGGTGCTGGAGAAGGAGCTGAGAGTTAACACATCTTTTTATCTGCAGGCAACAGGAAGTGATCTGAGATACTGGGCGTGGCTTGAGCATACATGAGCCCTCAAAACCCACCTCTACAGTGACACGCTTCCTCCAACAAGACCACACTTTCTAATAGTGCCACTCTATTATCTTATGGGGGCAATTCAAACAACCACACCAATACAACTTGTAAAGGATAGCATTTAATCTGAGCTTACAGTTTCACAGGGTGAGCCTATGACCATTATGGCAAGAAGCATGGCATCAGATAGTCAGGCATTCTGTAACAGAAGCTGAGAGTTCACCTTAGTCCACAAGTGTGTGTGTGTGTGTGTGTGTGTGTGTGAGAGAGAGAGAGAGAGAGAGAGAGAGAGAGAGAGAGAGAGAGAGAGAGAGAGAGCTGAGCTTTTGAAAACTTCAAAGCCCACCTCCTCCAACAAGGCCACCCATCCTAGTCCTTCCCATTAACTCTGGACCAAGTCGTCACACATGAGCATGGGCCATCTCATTCCACCACAGAAGACGGTTGATCTGGGGCTGTGGGGTTTATGGCATCTTTGTCTGTTTTAGACGCTGACTGGAAAGGAGATTGAGATCGACATTGAACCCACAGACAAGGTGATGTATGCTCAGCATGTCGCCCTCCTTTCTTTATGTCTTTGTGTGTGCCTATGACCTTGGGTCTTTTGTTCTCATGTTGTCCACACAGCCTTGTTCGTACTATTTCTATAATTCTAAGTAGCCTCTGACCTCTTTTCCTCTAAAGGTGGAGCGAATCAAGGAACGTGTGGAAGAGAAAGAGGGCATCCCCCCACAACAGCAGAGGCTCATCTACAGTGGCAAACAAATGTAAGTCTGGGTGCAGTGGGGTATAGCTGCCCTGTGTGAAGACAGGTGGCAAGGCTAAAGGTGCAGAGGCCTGCCACTACTTCAGTGTGTCCCTGCTTTTAGCTGTTTGACAGTTTGGTGGAGCCTATGGAATCTTCCCAGAATAAGAGAAGTCATAGAATAGCATATATTGAATTATAAACTAATGTTGAAACAGTTATCAAACTACTAAAGCAAATTTGTAGAATAGTAATATATGTGCTTTGTTAATGTATTTTTAAAATTTATTGTGTATAGTTATGTGTGTATTTATAGGTCTACATGTCAGTGCAGGTGCCTTTGGCTATCAGATCCCCCTGGAGCTGTAGTTACACAAGATTGTGAGCCTCTTGAAGTGGGTACTAAAATCCGAACGTGGGTCTTCTGCAAGAACAGTTTGAACTTTTAACTGCTGAGCTATCTTTCCAGCCCTCTTTATTAATATCTTATTGTGAGGTCTAATAATGGGTCTGATAGTTGCTTTTTTTTAATTTTTCAAGATACCTACAAACAGTTATAATGTAATTTAGTAAGTATTTAATTTCTGTTGTGTAAGTTACCATATTGTTAACACCATGGGTCTCTTTGTCTGTGTTCAAATTAAATACTAATTATAGCTAGGACTAATAAAAATAAAGGAATATTTTTCTCACCCAATTTCACAGGCCTCCCAAAGAGATCCCCAAGCCCAGGTTACAGGTGCCTGTTGTAGATGGCATTTCTGATGCTTTTTCTTTCCTCTAGGAATGATGAGAAGACAGCAGCTGATTACAAGATCCTAGGTGGTTCAGTCCTCCACCTGGTGTTGGCTCTTAGAGGAGGAGGAGGTCTTGGGCAGTGATGAACCTCGGTTCCATTTTACCTCCTCGCCCTGTCGCTCATAATGAAGCATCACATATCCTCTCACGCTCTGGGACACCAGAACTTCTGCCCCCTCCCTTGGATGCCCAGTCCTGTGTGTCTACTGGTGGGAGAATGTGAGGACACCAGGGTGCACTGCTCCTGCCCCAAATGACCATTACTGGCTGTTGGGTTTTAGTTTGCAGTCCTGTGTGCTTCCCTCTCTTATGGCTATAACCTTGGTTGTCAATAAAATATTTCCTGGCCTCCTGGATTCTTTCTTCTCGACACACGTGACTGAAATAGAAGTGGACACAGTGGTAGGCAGGACAGTGAAAGGGTGGTGTGTTGAGAATGGGGGTGGGGGACCTAACTGTATCCCCAGCTAGGGCCTAGCACTTGCTGGCCTCAAACTCACATGGATCCCCATCTGCCTTCGGAGTGTTAGGATTAAAGGCATATGCCATCAGTCTGGCACATTCTTTATTCTGAACCATATCCCAGGCATGCCCATCAGTTGGCTTCTGCATAGCCTTTCAACTGGAAAACGTTCTACCCCTTATCCCAAAGGATCCGGATAGGGGTGTTGTCATCTCTCTTTGTATAGATGGACACACTGAACCCAGAGGAATTAATTCTTCAAAGTTCTAAACGCCAGTTTAGCCTGCTTTTGCACTCCACCTGAGAAACAAGCCCACGTAGTGCTTGGCCCTTGTCCTTAGAAGGAGGATTAGACTAGGAAAGCCTGCCCGGTGTTCTGTTGTAGTCAACTCTTAACTAACTCATGAGTGCCAAGTATTGCCTCCGAATAGCTAGGTGTGGTGGTTGAGGCCTGTAATTCCAGCACCTGGGAGGCTGAGGCATGAGAATCGAGAATTCCAGAGCAAGCTGAGTCGTGGTTTAATCTCAGCACTTGGGAGGCAGAGGTGGGTGGATTTGTGAGTTCAAGGCCAGCCTGGCCTAGAGCAAGTTCCAGAACCCACGAGGGCTACAGAGAAGAACCCTATCTCGAAAAATGAGGCCATCATGGAACATCTACACATTGTACATTGATGGAGGAAGGTCATTGGTTAAAATAAAAGAAACTGCTTGGCTCTCATTGGTTAGGAGATAGGTGGGAGGAGTAAACAGAACAAAACTCTGGGAGGAAGAGGAAGTGAGGGCAGACTCGACAGCTCTCTGCTGGGGAGCAGACGCTTCAGAGAGAGATGCCATGAAGCTCCAACCCAGGATGGACTTAGGCTAGAATCTTCCCGGTAAGACCGGTGCTATACAGATGATAAGAAATGGGCTAGTCCAGGTGCGAGAGTTAGCCTAGAAGAGGCCAGGTAGAAATGAGCCAAGCAGTGATTAAATGAATACAGTGTCTGTGTAATTATTTCGGGGCATAAGCTAGCCGGGCAGGCGGCTGGGGTGTTGGGGATGCAGCCCCGCCGCTTCCTTATTACTACAGTACATATTGTGGGACAAGTGTGTCTGCTTACTGAAGTGAACATGTGCTGCGATAATATGAAGTGTCACATGAAAGCCTGGTGTTATGACGTGTACCTATAATCCCAGCATTTAGGAGGTAGAGACAGGAGTTCAAGGCTAGCCCTGAGCTCAACAGCAAAAAGTATCACATAAAACCATGTTTTATTTTTTAGAAGCCTTTTAGAGACAAAAACCCAAGGCTTTGTTTTCTTCAGTGTTGAAGGGAATAGCAGCCTACTGTTGATGAAGACGCTGGAAACCTAGGGAAGAAACGCTCTCGCTCAGCAGCCCTGCTCTGCTGGCTTGGAGACCACCCTCTCGGGTTTTACACCCTCCACCCCTCATTGCCCTGCCGAGCTCAATTCCTAGGTACAAGTAACTCCCTTAGGCCTTGCGTGTAGCTGAGGTTCAGGCACACATCACGGGGTGCAGACACTATATTCTTTATGCTTTCGCTGTTGCTGAAGACTGGTTTTTACACAGTTAAGATGCTGATGGGAAGACAAGATGAGCACAAAATAATAAACTGATAAGGCCTCAATTCCAAGATAAAGGTGCGAAAAGGTTTCCGTGACTTCTCTAGTGAAAAGTGGTGAGTTTGGTGGTGTAGACAAGACACCAAATACTAGTGGCCAGTGCCTTGGAGGGAGACGTCACCCGCTGCAGGTAATCTCCCCGCAGAGCCTCCGAAGGCGCTCTTGAGCTGTCGGACGGCGACACTCTAGTCACCCGAGCGTTGCCGGTTCTGTGGCGCGCCCACAGCCTACTTGGCCACCATAGAGTTGGGTTGCTCTCGGTGCTGAGTTTGGCTTTGCGGGTGGATCATGACGCCGCTGCCAAAGCTTGCGGTTTTTGATCTGGGTGAGGAACAGCAGGGAGAGTTTCGTACGGCCCTTTCCTTGCCCACTCCTGGCGTTGGCTAAGTGTCTGCGCTCCTCTAGGTTGATCCTTCTTCCTCCTTCCTCTCGCAGATTACACGCTCTGGCCTTTCTGGGTTGATACACACGTAGACCCCCCGTTCCACAAGAGCAGGTGAGACGAGAGGGAGGTAAGGGGCTAGGAGGGACTTCGCGGGAGCTGAGCGTGTGTCGCCCTCTCCAGCGATGGAACCGTACGAGATAGGCGGGGCCAGAACATCAGACTGTACCCGGAGGTACCGGAAGTCTTGGAAAGGTTGCAGAGCCTTGGAGTGCCAGTGGCCGCTGCTTCACGGTAAGAAAAGAGACAGTCCTGCTGACGCGTCTCCACGCATGAGGAAATTGCGTGGAGAACCAAAAGTTAGGCGGTGCAAACGTACAAATATTTGGTTGTTTTTCTATCCTATGCTTTCTGGGTTTTTTTTTTGGTTTTGTTGTTGTGTTGGTTTTTGGTTTTTTTCGAGACAGGGTTTCACGGTAGCTTTGGAGCCTGTCCTGGAACTAGCTCTTGTAGACCAGTCAGACCTCGAACTCACAGAGATCCTCCTCCCTCTGCCTCCCGAGTGCTGGAATTAAAGACATGCGCCACCACTGCCTGGCAGAAAGGTTTTTTGTTTTTAAATTTTTATTGTATGTTTATTGGTGAGTGTGTCAACTCCCCTGGAACTGTAGTTACAGAGAGTTGTGAGCTGCCATGTGGGTGATGGGAATTGAACCGGGGTCCTCTGGAAGAGCAACCAGTGCTCTTAACTGCTGAGCCATCTCTCCAGCCTGCTTTCTGTTCTTTTAAATGATTAAACATTGGCTCAGAGCAGCTATTTCACAATCTCTGGTATTGAATAACAGTGAGCAAATCGGTCCCCCTACCCCCATATATCTAATTTTACCTGCATCCCTGGCACTTGTGAGAGCCAGCCACGTTAAGCTAAGTCTGGGCAAGTCATCCAAAGGAAGTTTCTTTACCTCCAACCATTATCACCTGGAACTCTGGCCATCAATAAATTTAAATGGAGTCTATAGAGTCTCAATAGTTTACCCTGAGACGAAGCCTGGCAGGCCGAGATTACCCGACCCCCACCCAAGAGCAGACCATTCAAAGAAAATTCCTGGCATTCCAAGCACTGTAGATAGAAACAGCTGCCAGCACTTCACCAGGACACCCCTAATCAAATGTCAGCCAATCAGGAGTCCTGAACCTTGGAGACCCGTCACCCCCACCTTTACCACTATAAAAACCCAATTCTAATTGAGCTCGGGGCTCTCTGGATATTCCAATACATTGGACGTGCGGAGAGACCGAGTGTGCAAACTTGATTAAAATAAAGGCTCTTTGCTTTTACACATGGAACTCGGTCTCCTTTGTTGGCTCTTGTGGGGTCCCCATGGATTTGGGGACAGCACCCTCCTAATGCCACTCACTGGTGTGTGTTTGTTTTTGTTTTTTCCAGGACAGGTGAGACCGAAGGGGCCAACCAACTCCTGGAGCTCTTTGACCTCATCAAATATTTTGTTCACCGGGAAATCTATCCAGGTAGCAAAGTCGCACACTTCGAGAGGTAGGCAGACGGCTAAGGGTGGGAGCAGGAGGCGGACCCCAGAGGAGGTCAGGTGAGCCAGCTTACCAGGCGCGTTGCCCCTGCTCTGTCTTTTACAGGCTGCACCAGAAGACTGGAGTTCCTTTCTCCCAGATGGTCTTCTTTGATGACGAGAAGCGGAATATCATAGATGTGGGCAAACTGGGTACTGAGTCACTGGGGGGTGAGGAAGGGGTTCTTAGGAGGACCTAGGAAAGTAAGTGTGGGGTGGATCATGGATGGCAGGTGAGAACTATAACGAGGAGGCTTGAAAGCTGGTAAAATGTGACTTCTTTTTGTTCTAGGTGTTACCTGCGTTCACATCCAGAATGGAATGAGTTTGCAAACACTAACTCAAGGATTAGAGACATTCGCAAAGGCCCAGGCTAGATCCTGACGTCCAACCCCAGGGGCTAAGCCTCATCTGAGGTGTAAAACCGAAATCAAAAAAGCCTTGTTAGGTGCATTTGCAATGTATTAAAGTGTCTGTGTGTGACAGTCGTGGGTTTACACACAGGGTGGTTCTTTCCATTTTTCTAACATGGAAACTGGGTTTGACGCGCTGGAGTGTTGGGTCGAGACTGTGAAAGATGAGCCTGCATCAGGCTGTTCCCTCCTGTTGGAACCCATCCCGAGTCCCCTTCCAACGCCTCCTGCTGCTTCACAGGAGGGCGCCACAGCGCTGTGCGCAGCCTTGTAGGGAGTAGAAGCTGTTACTATTTGGGAATAAGGTTGGGGCCGGCCCTTTTTTGGTAGTAGAGAGTAATGCGGCTGCTTGAAGAGGAGTGAGCCAACCCGAGCGCTTGCCTCTGTCCCGCTGCATCTTGGTTGCGCCTGTTGGAAGTCACGGCTATGCCCTGGACAGACTGGCCAAGGCCGGTCTCGGGTTGTGCTACTTTTCTTATTTGTCGAGTGATACTGATACATTCATTGTAGAGAGTCACTTACAGCTGAGCAGTTACGGTAATGCCTAGCATATGCTGCGTTCCTCACTGTCTGGTAGCTAATACTTTTCCTTCACACAATATGGCTCCACACCACTGGACTCCCGAGGGAGGAGAGGAATCTAACTCAGACAGTAGAAATTCTGATCAAACAGGAATTTCTGAAGCAGAAGTTCAACAGGAGCTACACATAGCCAAAATGTATGGATGGGACCAAGAGTAAGCAAAGTAAGGGGAAAAGGGACGGTTCGGGAGGATCCAGGGGTAAGCAGGCGCTTCTGACCCCAGTGTTCAGGGTGTGGGCCAAAATGTATGGGACCAAGAGTAAGCAAAGTAAGGGGAAAAGGGACAGTTGGGGAGGATCCCAGGGGTAAGCAGGCGCTTCTGACCCCGGTGTTCAGGGTGTGGCCTGGATCAGTCACCATGCAGGCTCTGTGGAGAAAGAAAAGGTTAGAAGAGAAGCTGGCACAAACTCACAGGACAGTATTCATCCTGGAGGTCCAGCCAGCGGCCATTGAGCATGCCACCACAAAGGCAGGAGTGCTTTGTACCATGGATCCTGCTGCCCAAGGCATGAAGAAAGCCTGCCAGGAAGTGTGGGGATGGGGAAGAAGCATAAGGGCCCCAGGCACTGGGAAGGGTGGCTTGGGTCAATACTTTGAACTTATTTTTAGGATGGGGGGGCGGTATGTGCACATGAGTGACAGGTGCCCACGGAGACCAGGAGAGGGCATCGGGTCCCCTGGAGCTGAGTGACAGGTGCCCACGGAGACCAGGAGAGGGCATCGGGTCCCCTGGAGCTGAGTGACAGGTGCCCACGGAGACCAGGAGAGGGAATCGGGTCCCCTGGAGCTGAGTGACAGGTGGGTGTGAGTTTCCAGACGTGGGTGCTGGGAAGCACTGAGTCCTTTGCAAGACTTTCTTTTCTTTTTGGTTTTGTTTTGTGGAGGGGGAGTTGTTTTTGTTTTGTTGTTGTTTTTTTTTTTTTTTGTTTTGCGAGACAGGGTTTCTCTGTGGTTTTGGATCCTGTCCTGGAACTAGCTCTGTAGACCAGGCTGGTCTCGAACTCACAGAGATCCACCTGCCTCTGCCTCCCAAGTGCTGGGATTAAAGGCGTGCGCCACCATCACCCGGCTGTTTTGTTTGTTTGTTTGTTGAGACAAGGACTGTGTAGCCCTGGCTGTCCTAGAACTTCCTATGTAGCCCAGTCCCACCTCATACTGACATAGATCTGCCTCTGCCTGCCTCTCTGTCTTCTGAGGTGTAGAGGCCCAAGATGTGAGCCTAGTTTCCACCTTGTCTGATGGTCAGAGAGTTTGGAGGTCGCTCAAAATGGTTGACAAGCATAGCTGCACGTCCCAACTCAGGATGTGACTGCTTGATTCTTTTGACATTAACATAGTTCCATTCAATCCTGACAGACGGTCAGGAGGTACAAACATACTTCTTTCTGCTCCTTTGGTAACTATGAGATCACCTGGGGATGGGCAGCCTTCAGCGTAGTGATCTGGAGCAGTTTAGCTACCTAGACAACAAAATGCTGATGATTTGATGTCTCAGAGTGATAAAGCGACTGACTGTGTGAGTTGTCCTCTGTTTCATGTTAATAAAGTCTTGTGTTTCCTTCTACCCCCCCCCCCCCCGTTTATGTTTGGTATAAAAATTGTGGAAATAAACATGGGTGATTTCCAGATTTTAGTAATCACTGGAATACCCTCCCTGTACTGTTCTATGGTTTCTGTCTTTTTTTTTTTTTTTTTGATTTTTCGAGACAGGGTTTCTCTGTAGCTTTTGGTTCCTGTCCTGGAACTAGCTCTTGTAGACCAGGCTGGCCTCGAACTCACAGAGATCCGCCTGCCTCTGCCTCCCGAGTGCTGGGATTAAAGGCGTGCGCCACCACCACCCGGCGGTTTCTGTCTTATTTTTATGCATCTTCATAGTCTTTACTTATATTTCTAAAATTCCCATGCTGCTACCCTGGTAAGGGGTGATTTTGTCAAAGCCGGTCCTCACCTCTGAGGGTTTTGGCTTTTAAATATTTATTTGTGTCTATGTGTATGTTTGTGTGTGTTTATGCAGTGGGGGGATGGGTGTCCACAGAAACCAGAGAGGGTATCGGATCCCTTGGAGCTGGAGTCAACCGACAGTTGTAAGCAGCCTCATGTGGGTGCTGGGAATCAAGCTTGTGTCCTCTTAACCGAGCCTTCTCTCCAGCCCTCACTTTGGATTTCTAAAGCTTCTCAGACAGAACGTGCATCATGATGATTAGACTACCTCCTTGCTTTCTTCACACTGGCCAGGGCATTCTGGGCAAGAAAAACTCGACCCTTTTTAAAGCTTCATAAAATCCAGTGTGAGCCATATGATGGAAAACCTTCATTTGTGTGAGACGAGAAAGCCAATGGTGGCTAGGGGCTTGGGGCGACTTGGAGGGAGGGTGCCTCCCTGATTCCTTGGCAGTGTGTCTTGTTCTTAGTGACACTGACAAGGTAGAGGAACTGCTGGCTGACATCACAGAACAACAGGAGCTGGCCCAGCAGGTATCAGATGCCATTCCTAGCCCTAGGGTTTTGGAGATGGTGTGGATGAGGTGACCAGGGTGAGGGGTCAGAGAATATCGGAAAAAGCACTGGACTGCTTAGAAGGAAACTCAAGAGAGACTCTTGGAACAACTTTAGGAGGGAAACTCAAAAGCGAGTCTTTGGGGACTGGTTGTTTTCTTGGTCTTGACCAATCTTGTCATCCTGTGTCCGGGATGAATTGCTTCAAGATTTGGAGGAACTGGAGCAAGAGGAATTAACTCAGAAGTTGTTAACTGTGGGCAACAAGGAGGAAGAACCCCCGATCAGATTGTCTGGTGTACCTTACACACATCTGCTTGCAGGGCCAGTTACCCAGAACTCTTTGTTAAAGACTTGAGAGGGTGAAAGATAGGAGAGGTAAGGTTATTGCATTATCATTACTGTCTGTATTATCTGCTTCGTCAAGCTGCTGCGAAGTTATACAGACTGCTGACTGCATTACAGCATCTGACTGAAAGGGAGTGGGGATGGAAGCCCACAATCCAGCCTGTGCACCCCTCAGCAAGTTGTGCATCCTCATTTAGGGGTGCAAATGCAAGTGATAGGCCTGTTGTTTGTTTTCCCCCTTGGTACTGGGGTACTGTGGGAATGAGCATCATCAGGCATAAGGAGCACATCTTTAGGTTTGGGGGTTCATCTGTCCGTTTGCTGGAGAGACAATTCAGCAGACTCTATGTAGGTATCAGAGCAGGAGTTGGCTGGAGGGGTTTTCGTTTGTTTGTTTTTTGAGACAGGATTTCTCTGGCTATTCTAGAACTCACTTTGCAGACCAGGCTGGCCTCGAACTCACTGAGATCCGCCTGCCTCTGCCTCCCAAGTGCTGGGATTAAAGGCATGTATCACCACCGCCTGGCCATGGCTGGAGGTTTTAAGGCTTTAATACTTCTCTTTTCTGGGTTTTTCCCCCCAAACCTTCCAGAAAAGATGAAGACAAAGAAGCACTGAAGCAGTTGGCAGGCTGGACGTCCTAAGACTCTGTCTTCTGTTGCTGTCCCTAAGTGCAAACTCTGAGAGCTAAGGGAGCATAGCTTTGGAATTCCCTGATGCAGAGGAAGTGTGGCTGTCTGAGAAGGGCCCATTGTTCTCCCTTCTTTGGCTGAACTTTGAAGAAGGATCTTGCTGCAGGAAGAACCCCTGAACTCTCTTCTTTTTGGTTAGACTGATTTTTGTCTCCAGCAAAACTGGATAGGTGGATACCTAGTGTCTGTATGTCTTGTCTACTCTTGAGGTTCTTCCTCCTGGTTCTCCGAGCCTTGTTTTAAGTAGTAAAACATAATAAGGAATGAAGGGGAGCTGGGGAAACAAATGGCCATTTCCAGTATTTCAGACTATGTTCCGGGCAATTTTATCTTTCAATTTGTTTATCATGGAGTTGCCTAAGGTTATGAAATTGCCATCAACACCAGGTGTGGGGCCCATGCTTTTAACCTCAGCACCCAAGGAGGCAATGACAGACAGATCTCTCTGAGTTCAGACCAGCCAGGGCTGCACAGCCAGGGTATGCCCTGTGTATCAATCAATCAATCAATCAATCAATAAGTGGGAAGAGGGGGAAATTATCTTAGAAACATGTTAGCCAGACACGGTGGGACAAGCCTGTAATCCACAGCACTAGGCTGTGGCTAGTCTGAGCTACAGAGGGAGTTCTAGGATACTTGAAGGAGGAGGAGGGGAGAGAAGAGAGGAAATGAGATTATGAGGAGCCAGTCTGAGTCTTTCCCATTGCCTTGGCTCAGTCATGCATCACTGTCTTCTGCAGGGGCGAGTGGCTTTCCTTTGTCCAGAACTTGCAGTCCACGAGGCTTGGCCTCTGTGACTTAAGTGTCTGGGAGCCCTGGGTCCCTGGCCTTCTCTCCGTACTTGATAAAGTGATCCCAGAGGAAGAGGGCGCCGAGACACTAAGTAAGCCCTGATGTTTTTCTGTGGCATGTCAGCAGTCAGCACGAGCATCTAGAAACAGGCCTGTCCTTTCCTTGTTAGCTTCTCTGCAATTGAAACTTTCACCCAAGTTGGGAGCAAACACAAACCCAAAAGAACAGTGCTATAGCTTTTGGTTGTAAATGGGCAGAGCCAGAGTCAAACAGAGCAATAAAGGCTTTTCCCTCCTTGTCCCATCTGCTGCTGGAACATTAGAGAACAAAAATGTGAAATTAGAGCCAGAAGCTTAGCTGACATCTCAAAGTTTCCCCAAGTCAGTTCCATTCACTTTCCATGTGTCAAGGGCATGGGTTCCAGGCTTTGGGCAGAAATTCACCCTCGGTATGTCCTCCACTAAGACTGTTGATGAAGGAATGCCTTTGACCCTACATGATGAAACTAATTAGATTTATTTTTATATAAAAGATTTCCTCCCAAGACCCTCCAGCTTTTCTCCTCAGCCCCCACCTCAGCCCTTTTCAAGCTGTGATTTCCAAGGATTGGTGGCGATTAGTGTTGCTGACGTGCAGAGACATCGCCTCGAGCAGCTTGATCTCATTCGTGGGTTGCTCAGACTGGAACTTGAGCATCCAGGGGTCCTTGAGGACATCCAGGATGGTGGCACGCTTGGTAGCTTGGCGTAGCATCTGGAAGATCAGGTTCTAGGGCAGGGGAGAGAGAGGGCTTGACTGACTGTGCCCCACTTTGGGCCAGACAGGCAGTGAGCCGCTGGACCTAAGAAAGAAGCAAGACGGCCCATCACCCTACCCTGGTAAAATGGGCTGGGGCCCTTGTTTTATGCTGGAGCCCTGCAAAAAAAGAGAAGCGCTCCTTGCATCTCTTCTGCCCTATAGCGATCAACACTGAAACCTACTTATCAAGCGTATTCTTTTTAAGATTTATTTATTATGTATACAACATACGCCTTGATGTATGCCCGCATGCCAGAGGAGGGCGCCAGACCTCAGTACAGATGGTTGTGAGCCACCATGTGGTTGCTGGGAATTGAACTCAGGACCTCTGGAAAGGCAGCCAGTGCTCTTAACCTCTGAGCCATCTCTCCAGCCCCCTTCTCAAGCGTATTTAAGGTTTGAAGTTCAGTGGTTGGCCCTCTTAAGTCCTCCCCACCATTTTTAGTAGGAACTAGCGATAGCTCTAGCATGAGAAAAGCGCCCCTCCCCTGCCACCCCAGGGTAGGGGGAGTTGGGAAGTCTAAACTTGGTATTTACTTCCCCTCCCCATGGACCATCCTTAAGGCCTCAGCCCTCCTGGGGGAGCCAGCACCTTGCACTCCTGGGAGATGTTGATGTTAGATGGGAATGTGACCTCCTTCTGGGTCTCTCTCAGCAGCTTCTTGAGATTGGTGTCGTCAAAGGGCAGACGTGCAGCCACTAGAGTGTAGAGGATGACGCCCATGCTCCAGGTGTCGGACAGGAAAGGGTTGTAGGGCAAGCCCAGCAAGATCTCCGGGCAGGCATAAGCAAAGCTGCCGCAGTAGGTCTGGCTGAGGTGGGCAAGGCCGTTCATTTGGCGGTAAGAAGGGCTACTACGCACAGGCTGGCTAGAAGGCACCATCTTGGCGAAGCCAAAGTCCGATATCTTCACATTCTCCCTCTTGTCCAGCAACAGGTTCTCCAACTTTAAGTCCCTACCAGCAGCAGAAAGGCTGGGGGTCAGGCTGGGGAGAGGGCTGAGTGTTAGACCGGGAGCTGAAAGGAAAGGGGCCAGAGACTAGAGATGAGGACAGGAGAAGTGGGAGAGGGATGTTTATGAGAAGTAAAGAGGGGCCAGGCAGTAGTGATGCACGCCTTTAATCCCAGCACTCAGGAGGCAGAGGCAGGCGGATCTCTGAGTTTGAGACCAGCCTAGTCTACAGAGTGAGTTCCAGGACAGCAAGGGCTACACAAAAAAAAAAAAAAAAAAAAAAAAAAAAAAAAAAAAAGGCTGCAGAGCCATGGAGTTGTGAACTGTGAACAGAGCCCAAAAGGGAGAGAGGATGGTACCATGGTACCTGAGGACCACTAGTTCACCACTGTGTATAAAGTGTTCTCACACAGTGGATACAAGTGTCCTCGACCAGAGGATTACAATAGGGTGACCGTATGGACCTAGATATGGAGAGAAGTCAAGAGAAAAGGACAGAAAATCGGCAATATGCATAAAACCCTCTTGAGAGCCCAAGCCCAGGCCAGTGACTATGCTCACCGGTGCACGATGCCCTTGCTGTGCAGGTAAGCGATGCCCAAGGCCATCTGGGAGAACCACTTGCCAGCAAGGGTCTCAGAGCAGGCCCCATATCGTTGGATCCACTCGAGGACATCACCACCCTGAGCCAGCTCTAAAATGATGTATACTCGGGATGTGGTCTCAATGGCCTGATAGAAGTTGATGAGGTACTTGTGCCGTAGGACTTTCATTACCTGATCCCAAAAGAGGGAACCGTCAAACCTGGCAAATATGGCTGAGCTGGCCTTCCTCTACTCTCCCATTGCTACTTACAACTTTGCAACAGAATCAGCTGGTGTCCAGGTAAATTCCACTTTGCATTTTAACTTGGGGGGGGGGGATGGATAGTGGGCTGATGTTTGTACATAAGGAAGAGCATATGTATGTGTATATACGTTACAGGATTCCCCTACCTCAGACTTTCGGTTCCACCCCTTTTCTATAGTTATACCCCTAAGATACCTCAAGTAGCTTATGAATGAGCCCCAGTTCCCTCTTTCAGCTCCCTTTCTGACCTGTATCTCACGCGGTAGGAACTTGTTAAGATAGTCATCAGAGGCCTTCTTCTTTGAGATGATCTTGACAGCCACCATGACCTTCTGCTTTGTGTAGTAAGCCTCATAGACTGTTCCATAGGAGCCATGGCCAATGACCTTGCCCACCTCATAACCATACTCTTCCATGATAGAGCGATAGGCTGGGGTAACTGATGTTGCTTCTGAGGTGTCTCCCTTCCCCATGATGCTAGACTTGCGCAAGTGGGGAGCTTTGCTACTGAGAAGCCACCTTGAGCCACCAAAGGGAGGGTACCCAAGTGAAGGTAGTCTCCTTAATGTTTACCTAGTCACACAAGTCTGGGATCCTGGGCTTGGCCCTTCACTAAGAACTTGGAAGGGGAAAGAAAGGAACATTCTTTTTGTCTTGACTAGCTGTTGTTACTTCCATGTCTTAGTTACAGAACTTCCAAGGTCCCAAGTTCCAAACCCCTTTTATTCATCATTGGTCACAAAGCTTGAAATGAAGTGCAGTTTAGAACACATGCATTAGAAAGAGCACTTTACCCAGTCTGGTGAGTACCCCTGATATAGGAGGGTCATCTGTCTATGTGTTACTTTCATTGGTTAATAAAGAGACTGCCTTGGCCTTTTGATAGGGCAGAAAATTAGGTGGGTGGAGTAAACAAAAAGGATGCTGGATAGAAGGCAGTGAGGCAGTCGCAATGAAGCTCCAGCCCAAGATGGATGTAGGTTAGAATCTTCCTGGTAGGCCACCACCTTGTGGTGCTACACACATTAATAGAAATGGGTTAATCAAAATGTGAGAGTTAGCCAGTAAGAGGCTAGAGCTAATGGTCAGGCAGTGTTTAAATGAATACAGTTTGTTTGTTGTTATTTCCGGGGCTAAGCTAGCCATGCGGGAGCCGGGCGGGATGAAAAGCAGGCCTGCTCGCCTCCTCTCTACATACCCCCTATTTTCCCTTATGTATCCTTTACTATCCACCAGATGCTGGCTAATATGCAGAAGAAACCAGGGTAAACTAATGAACAAGGCCAGTAGAGTACCTACGCTTCTAGACTTTGCAGCCCAGCATGAGAAACGTGTGTATACAGGACTGCACAGTACTGACGCATATTCTAAGATCCTGAACTGCACTCTTGCTTTCCACACTCTGGAATATTCTTGTTTTCGTCCCATCCTTTTAGTCGCTCTTCCACTGGAGCTTCAGCATGTCCCACCTTTCAGTTTTGTTTTCACTGCTGATTACACCCAGGGCCTTTTGTATGCGAGGCCAGCACTCTACCACCAACCCTCCACCTATTCATCCGTAATCGCATCCCCAAAATTCTGTTACAAGCCTGATTCTCTCAGACCTTCACATGTTCTCTATGGCTTTCACACTCCCAGGGCTCCAGTTGCACACCTACGCTGACGGCTCCTTGTGTCAGCTCCACCCCAGACACATATTGGAGTTCAAGATCGTGTCTGTGTGCTCACTAAATATCACAGGAACACGTCTCCTCTCTGTACCTCAAACTTGTGAGGGTCCATACGCCCCAACATAGAAACTATTTTTCCCTAACTGGACCAGTATGGAGGCGCAAGAAATAATGAGACACAGTCATAATGGAAGGGCATCTCAGGCTTCATCCATTCCTGAAGATCTACCTGTGTTTATTATACAAAACACCTTTTATCCCCCAGGTAAACCAAGGTGGATACTCATTAATATTCTCTTTCTGGGGGACAACGAGGGACTACAGAAAATCACCAGCCTTGGAAACAACACCTCTCCCCAGGTGATCTACATTTTAACAAAGGAGAAGGAGCCATACATCCTGGCCTTTGTCAGGTGGCTAGCTTGTTTGGCAGGATTGCAGCTGCCTTGGAAATTAAGCATGGCCAGAGAGCCTGCCTGCAAATATCGTGTATAAAATATGGGCCCACACAAACTCATATCCAACACTGACTTACTTCCTTCTCTCAGACTTCCATGTTGTCCTGAAGGTAGACATCAAATGTCTGCCTTGGTGTCTACGTTCTCTCTTCCACCCCAATATCTCATTCTTTTTTATTATTTATTTATTTATTATATAGTATGCTCAGTATTCTGTCCACATGTGTGCCTACAGGCCAGAAGAGGGCACCAGATCCCACTACAGATGGCTGTGAACCACCATGTGGTTGCTGGGAATTGAACTCAGGACCTTTGGAAGAGCAAGCAGTGCTCTTAACCACTGAGCCATCTCTCCAGCCCCCCAATATCTCATTCTTTTTTTTTTTTTTTTTTGATTTTTGAGACAGGGTTTCTCTGTAGCTTTTGGTTCCTGTCCTGGAACTAGCTCTTCTAGACCAGGTTGGCCTCGAACTCACAGAGATCCGCCTGCCTCTGCCTCCCAAGTGCTAGGATTAAAGGTGTGCGCCACCACTGCCCGGCCCAGTATCTCATTCTTAATGCACTTGAAGGGTCTAGAGAGATGTGCAAACATGAAGACTGGAATTCATTCAGCACCTACAAAAAAGCCAGGCACTCGATGGATCTCTGTGAGTTCAAGGCCAGCCTGGTCTACAGCACAAGTTACAGGACAGCCAGAGCTACACAGAGAAACCCTGTCTTGAAAAAAAAATCAATCAAATAAACAAAGCTAGGATCAGTCCCAGCACTGAATAAGGTGGGCACAAGAGGATCACTGCTGACTTCCAGCCTACTCCAGAAAGGCAAGCTTCAGATTCAGTAAGATCCTGCCTCAAAGGAACAATGCAGAGAGTGATAGACATCCGGTGTCTTCCTTTGGTCTCCATATGAATACAGGTGCACATTCCTGTACACCAAGTTACCCACTGCCATTCCTGCTTAGCATTAACCCTCTATTAACCAGTCTCTTGCAAGCCTGTTGATCCCCTCTAGTTGAAGCATTCATGTATGGACACCTGTGCCCATGCATGCTGAGGCCAGAGGACCCACTTATCTCTATCACCACGTCTGGGGTTACAAAGCTTATGCAGCCGTGCTTTTTGCATAGCTACTGGTGTTTTGAACTCAGGTCTTCATGCATCTGATTAAAACAAACAGGATTTCTCTGTGTAGCCCTGGCTGTCCTGGAACTCACTTTGTAGACCAGGCTGGCCTCAAATTCATAGATCTGCCTGCCTCTGGCTCCTGGGTGCTGGGATGAATGGCATTTGTCTCCACTGCTTGGCTCTGACTTTTATTTCTATTTAAGACATTTTTTAAAAAAGATTTATTGATTATGTATACAACATTCTGTCTCCATGTATGCCCGCACACCAGAGGAGGGCGCCAGATCTCATTACAGATGGTTGTGAGCCACCAGGTGGTTGCTGGGAATTGAACTCAGGACCTCTGGAAGAGCAGCCAGTGCTCTTAACCACTGAGCCATCTCTCCAGCCCCCTTTTTTTTGTTCTTTTAATATGGGGCCTAGGGTTTCAATATATGTCCTAGGCTGGCCTCAAAATTGAAATCCTCCTACTTCTCGAATTCTGAGTTATAGTTATATGCTTTTTTTAAAAGAATTTTTTTATTATTGATTCTTTGAGAATTTCACATCATGGACCCCAATTCCACTTATTTCCCAGTCTTTCCATATCCGCCCTCCTCCCTTGTAAATCCCCCCAAGGAAAATAAAAATTTTAAAAAAAAGCATCTCTCCGACCCCTCTGGACATACCCTGCGCCCCCAGCAGCCACAGCCTCTCTCACATCGCTGCTGTCGCTCTCTAGCTCTGCTGGGTACCACTGTGCTCCTCTGCCTCTCACATGGCTGCTGTCGCGTCTCTAGCTCTGCCGGGTACCACTGTGCTCCTCTGCCTCTCATTTTTCCATCACATATCAGTTAGTTATGGTGGTTGTAGTGGCTTGGATGCTGCGGTGTCACCCAGGATACCCTTCAGCCCAAACATCTTTAGTTACAAATGTTCATTGCAATGAGTTGTTGGTCTGGTTCAAGGTCTGTGGCTTCTGCTACACCATCAATACTGGACCCTCACCAAGACTCCTCTTAGTTATTCTGCTGTTGCCTAGAGTCATGGAGATCCAGAGGTCCAGCCCCTACACCAGTTCCAGCAGCTCAAAGATGGAAGAGATATTGGGGTAGGCCAACTCAAAGCCTGGGGGGGTAGATGAGCTGGTTGCCTCCTAGCCCTCCTGGACCCATGCTGCTGGTGCCAGGTCTTCCTCACTTCCCAGGCGAGGCAGGGCCAGCTCAGCAAGGCCCTGGGATGGTAACATAGGCCTTGTTACATCAACATCAACACAGGCTGCAGCAGGGCCACGGACTCAGACATGGCCCTCAGCGGCAACACAGGCCCAGATGTCACCGTGGATATGGGAGTGCAGGCATTCCATACATATCAGGCTGTTTCTCACACCTCCGGCCTCCAGGTCTGCCCTTTTCCTAGTGCCCAAGCCGCTGTGCCTCTCTCTCTCCCGTCTCTCCACCTCATACTCATGGTAGTGGTGCCCAACATCCACATGCATGTGGCTCACAACTGTCTGTAAGCCAGTTCCAGATCCATTGTCTTTTGTTTGGATTTCTCTCTCTCTCTCTCTCTCTCTCTCTCTCTCTCTCTCTCTCTCTCTCTCTCTCTCTTCCCCCAGAAAGGGTATTACTATGTATCCCAGGCTGGCTTTGAATTCTAAATTTCAGTTTCTGCCTCAGTGAGTACCTGAATGCAAAGGGTTGAATCTATAGCCTCTCACATGCCAGAGAAATAAATGAAACTATGAACTATATCTCAGCATCTTTTATTCTTTTTTGGCAGTTTCACTAAGTTCACCAGGCAGGCACCAAACTTGCAGTAAGAGAATTGTCTTGGCCTTTGCAGCAGTGAGGACTCCAGGCCTGTGCCACCAGGTCCAATACCAGGCCAGTTTAGCACACACCCACACACAATGCTCTAGGCAAAGAGAAATACTACTCCATTTCCTTCCCTCCTTCCTTCCTTCCTTCCTTCCTTCCTTCCTTCCTTCCTTCCTTCCTTCCTTCCTTCCCTTCCCTTCCCTTCCCTTCCCTTCCTTTTTTTTTTTTTTTCGAGACAGGGTTTCTCTGTGGTTTTGGAGCCTGTCCTGGAACTAACTCTTGTAGACCAGGCTGGCCTCGAACTCACAGAGATCCGCCTGCCTCTGCCTCCCGAGTGCTGGGATTAAAGGCATGCGCCACCACCGCCCGGCCTTCTCCTTCCTTTCTTTTCTTCTGTCTTGCCTTCTTTCTTTCTTCCTTTCTTTCTTTCTTTCTCTCTCTTTCTGGCAACTTCCTGCTTTTCTTTCAGAACTTAGGATTTCTTGATTTTGAATGTCTCCCTTTAGTTAGTAAATCCTACTGATTTAGCCTCCGAAGTACTGGGATTATATGCACACACTACTACAACAGGCCATGATTGTGTATCTTACATCACCTCCTACACAGAACAGTCGAGTGATGAAAGATGTTTGAGAAGATGGAGCTGAAGAATCCCTAGTCAGTAGAGTACTTACTGCACAGGTGTCAAGCCCTGGATTCGATTCCTAGCATCCATGTAAGCAGGGTGTTAACATGCACTTGTGACCTCATGGCTAAGGAAACACAAACAGGGAAAACCCTGGACTCACTGGCCAGTTCCAGTGAGACAGCGTAGTTGACCTCTGACCTCCATACACCTGTACACATCCGTACATTCACGTCCAATGTCTGAGAACGGGTTGTAGAGAAGGGATAGGAGGTTTGGGCAATGAGTAAATTGACAGGGCAGGACTGAGAGCCTGACAGTTTACAGAAATAGTGTTGAGATTCTTTTAGCATCTTGAACACTGATTTAATCCAAAGTTATAGTTTTGCTTGGCAGCTTCAATAAAATCATCAAGAACTCAGGGCTGGAGAGATGACTCAACAGCTAAGAGAACTAGCTGCTCTTCCAGAGGACTTGGGTTCAACTGGCAGCTCACAACTGGGGAACTCCAGTGCTAGGGGATCTGACACCCTCACACCAATGCACCTGAGATAAATTTAAATGATTCAAAACAAAGAATCAAGAACTTATGTCAGGGAGTGGAGGTGGACACCTTTAGCCCCAGCACTGGGGAGGCAGAGGTAGGCACATCTCTGAGTTCAAGACCTCTCTACTCTACAGAGTGAGTTCCAGGGCTACACAGAGAAACCCCGTCTTGAAAAACAAAACAAACAAAAAGAATTAAAAAATCAAGGTAGGGCTGGAGAGATGGGTTGGTGGCTTAGAGAACTGCCTGCTTGTAACTCCAGTCCCATAGGACCCATACTCTCCTGGCCTTGATGGCTATCAGGCATACACAGTGCACAGACACAAAACATCCATATACATTAATAAAAGAAGGGGGGCTGGAATTATCTTTCAGCAGTTAAGAGCACTCACCATTCTTCCAGAGAACCCGGTTCAATTCCCAGCACCCACATGGCAGCTTATAACTGTAACTCCAAGATCTGACACCCTCACACAGACACACATGCAGGCAAAACATCAATGCACATAAATAAATGCAATCCTTTAAAAAATAATAATAAAAGAACGAACTCAGGTAAGTGGTGACACACACCTTTAATCCTAGCACCCAGGTAGCATAGGCAGGCGGATTTCTGAGTTCAAGGCCAGCCTGGTCCACCGAGCTAATTCCAGGACCACCAAGGCTACACAGAAACTGTCTCAAATAACAAAAACAAACAAAAAGAATGTGACTGAAATGATGGAATGTGGACTCTAAATTATATAAAGAAAGCAAGAAACAAAACCAACGAGACTGGGAGATGGGTTATGAGTCTCAGCTGAAAGGAAGGACAAATTCAGGGGAATGACAAAGTGAGAGGGGCAGTGTCTCATGGCTTCTATTGACGTACAGAACACCACAGCAGGGAACTCGGGGAAGACTTTATTTCATTTTACAGCTTGTAGCTCATAATCCAGAGAACTCAGGGCAAAACTCAAGGGAGGAACCTAGAAGCAGGGACTGCTTTGGAGGCCATAGATGTTTGCTCCCCATGGCTTGTTTAGCTTTTCTTCTAGCACCCAGGACCATCAGCCCAGCACCCACAGTGCCAAGTGAGTGGGCCTTCCCACATCAATCAAGAAAATGCACCATAGGTTTGCCCATAGGCCAATCTGGCAGGGGCATTCTCTCAGCTGTGGGTCTTTCCAAAAGGCTCTAGGTTGTGTCGCTTATGTAAAACTGGCCAGCACAGGCAGGAAGGTGTGTTCAGAGTTCTAAGAAGATTCTGAGGGGTAGGCTTGGGAATGGTCTACAATCTGAGCACTCAGGAGGCAAAGGCAAGAGGACTGTAATTTTTTTCTTTGTGTGTGCTGTGTGCTGAAGGTTCACATGCATTTGGCATTCAGAGAAGGAAGTGGGTAATTTCTACCTTTGGATCATTTTTTATTGCTGTGATAAAACACCATGACCAAGTCAGGTTATAAAGTTTATTTGCATTTATAGTTCCGGGGGGTCATGACTTGAGCTGCAAGCAAGAACCCAGCAGCCTCCCAGTGCCTGCCCCAGCGCCATTCTCCAACAGGGACCACACTTCCCCAACCTCCCCAGACACTGCCACCAAGTGGGACAATGTGGGGCATTTCATTCAAATCATCAACTTTTGTTTTGAGACAGGGTCTATAGGTGACTTATCAAGTCCTACCCACTGGAAGTGTAACCCTGCTGGCTGAGCTACAGGGGAACCAATATCCTTTTCTGGCCTCCTTGAGCACGTGCGTGAACACACACACACACACACACACAGAGTTTTTATGAAAAACAAACAAATGAAGCACAGTGGTGCAGCCTTACAGTCCCTGCTGAGGCAAGGGCTCGCTGAAGGTTTGAGGCCAGAAGAGGTTGCAGAGATCCCGTCTCCGACAAAACCACCAATCAACCAAGCACAAAGCCTGAGGCTGGCACCCGCGCCTATTTTGTAACACCACTTCAGAGAGTGAGGTCATCGATTCTTCAAGCTTGGAGATGGACCGTTCTAGGGCCCTTAAGTCTTCATCCATAGCTGCTCTTAATTGGGAGTAGTAGTCATCTCCCCTAACTAAAGCTGTAGATCCCAGTCCCAGACTTAACTAGATGATGGTGGCCAGTTGACTTTTTCGGTGTCTGGGGCGTAGGTCAAACTCATCCTCAAAACTGGAAGCATTATGATAGTAAATTCGGGGACTAGTTGAATCAGCACACAGAAATCAGTGGCATCACTAAAGACAGAGGTAGAGATACAAAGAGTCAGATCAGTGTTGCAGGCCCACCATAGACCAATAGAGAAGGGTACCAGATACCTATTTCCTGCCGTCCTGGGACTAGGGAGAGTTTGGTTGCATAGATGTTGATATCAGGGGTTTGGGGTCCCCAGACATAGGCCTTGGGGAATTATAGGTCTCTTTAGGAGGTACGGGGTCAGGAGGTCCCTGGTTAGGTAGTACCTGATCGGGCCCCACTGGCTGGCCTGGGGGACTTTCTATTTTTAATTTTATTGTGAAGGTAGCATCCAAATCTTTTTTGATCATTCTATTTGGAAAATACCATCAGATGCCCCAAGTCCTTCCCTGTATCCATCCTGACAGCCCTCCCGCTCGTCCCTGGGAAGTAATGGTAATATTTAAGAGGCTGGTGCTATAGGGTCCTGCACTCGTACTGGAACACTGTTCTGGGGAATTGTAATTCTTGTCAACAGTGATCCAGTCCCAAGAAGAACTGGGTCTCCATTAAGCATCTCCAGTGGTCTCACATCCCCAGGCACCGCAGTACAGGCTTTCTAACCCTCCACAACGTCCAGCGATACTCCGATCCCTGCCATCTTTGGGACAGAAGTAGAAATCTAGTTTTCCTAAAAAGCATCTTGCCTCTGGACTCCCGCATCCAAATTTTCCCCCAGAAGAAAATCTTTTTTTTTTGTTTTTTGTTTTTTCGAGACAGGGTTTCTCTGTGGCTTTGGAGCCTGTCCTGGAACTAGCTCTTTTGCTTTTTTTTTTTTTTTTTTTTTTTGGTCTTTCGAGACAGGGTTTCTCTGTGATTTTGGAGCCTGTCCTGGAACTAGCTCTTGTAGACCAGGCTGGTCTCGAACTCACAGAGATTTGCCTGC
The DNA here is from genome assembly GCF_037038515.1 of Microtus pennsylvanicus. Taxonomy (NCBI): domain Eukaryota; kingdom Metazoa; phylum Chordata; class Mammalia; order Rodentia; family Cricetidae; genus Microtus; species Microtus pennsylvanicus. Next base: position 14,648,964 of record NC_134593.1, on the reverse strand, counting down.
CTCTGCCTCCCAAGTGCTGGGATTAAAGGCGTGCGCCACCACCGCCCAGCTGGAACTGGCTCTTGTAGACCAGGCTGGTCTCGAACTCAGAGATCCGCCTGCCTCTGCCTCCCGAGTGCTGGGATTAAAGGCGTGCACCACCACCGGCTCCCAGGAGAAAATCTTTTGCCAGCATCTATAGACAACTGTTGGGGCTGTGAGTCTGGGATATCCCAGGAGGCTAATCCAGCCGCTAATTGACAGAAATCAGGGGAAGAAGGTAGGCCACCATGTACCTGGAGGGGCTAGTTTGGAGGTGGCCCAAATGATTTCCCCAGTTTGTGAGGAAACCTGCCAAGTCAGTTTTTGGGGAACCTGGGGGTTACTATAGGTGGGCAGGGGCATCAGGGTAAAGGCCAGCAAAACTGGCAGGATCAAGCTGATCTGACGAGTCTTAGCTTTAGAGGATTTTGGGTGTGCTGAAGCTTCCATTGGGAGGGCCCTGGGTTGTCCTGCGGAGGTGCCAGCTTAACGTGACACGCATGGATCCAGGCTGCAATACCGTCCACCTTGAGGGCGGTGGGTGTTATAAGGAGCACGGTGTAAGATCCCTTCCAGTAAGCTTCGAGGCTTTGGGACAGATGTCTCTGAACATACACTGAATCGCCAACCTGGTACGGATGCGAGATCTCTGGGTGCCCCGGCAGGTAGGGGGCAGTAATGCTGAAATGCCCCAGAGTCTTTTATAACCTGTGTGTGGGGGGAGCAAAACGGACAAAACAAAAGCCACTGTGATAGCCTCAATCCCAGCTTCCTAGAATCTCACTGCCTCAGGACCACGGGTGGCGTGAGGGTGAGGGTGGGCCATGAGGGTGAGGGTGGGCCGCTTGTGATTTTCTTCAGTACTTGCTTCCCCTGGGGCAGACAACTTTGTCAGCTTCCTCCCATTTTGCTCCCACGTGCCAAGTGAGTCACAGCTCAGAGGGAAACCCCCAGGGCAGAGCCCCTTAACAATGGCACAGCCAGACAGAAGCAAACATTTTCAAAACAACCTGCAAGATTAGGGAGAAGGGGCTGGAGAGATGGCTCAGTGGTTAAGAGCAATGCCTGCTCTTCCAAAGGTCCTGAGTTCAATTCCCGACAACCACCTGTAATGAGGTTTGGTGCCCTCTTCTGGGCTGCAGACATACACACAGACAGAATATTGTATACATAATAAATAAATAAATATTAAAAAAAAGATTAGGAGCCGGGCGGTGGTGGCGCACGCCTTTAATCCCAGCACTCGGGAGGCAGAGTCAGGCGGATCTCTGTGAGTTCGAGACCAGCCTGGTCTACAGAGCTAGTTCCAGGACAGGCTCCAAAGCCACAGAGAAACCCTGTCTCGAAAAACCAAAAAAAAAAAAAAAAAAGATTAGGGAGAAGGCCAAACGCGCCACACAGACATACACAGAACAAAATGATGGAAGTTAGGTATGGCGGTGCGTACCTGGAAACTCGGAAGACCCCCTGAGTTCGAGATCAGCTGGGGCTCTTGCTTCAAAAAAACTAAGGCACTACCTCCGGTTATAAACAACCCTGTCAGCCCGGCAGTGGTAGAGCACGCCTTTAAGTCCCAGCACTCGGGCGGCGGAGGCAGGCGGATCTCCGAGTTCGAGGCCAGAAGAGGCAGTTCCTGGACAAAGTTAGCTACACAAAGAAACCTTGTTTCGGGGGGGGGGGAGGAAAGAAAAAGTAAAACAAACCAGCCCTGTTTGGTTTGGAAAACTGCTCCCAGGCCCCACAAACTCCTCTGTACGGCCCGAAAGTCTCGGAAGGACACTTTCACCGAGGTGTTTGAGGCTACGGGACGTGGGAACGCCGCGTAAAAACTCGCCCCGCCCAGGTAGGGGCACCCCTCGGCGTCAGGGCCAGCCTCAGCAGCCGGGGACAGCTCCAGCCTTCGGCCGCCCGCGCTCGCACTCCCCGACCGTCTCTCTCCAGCCTAGGGCGGGCAGCCCGGTCCGCGCGAGCCCCCGTGGGAAGCGGCCCGCAACACGCGCGAGAGCATCAGGGAGCTCTTACCTCCGGAGACGAGCCTTCCCGGAGCTGAGGTCCCTGCCGGCGAGGGCGGAAGTGGTAAGGCTGACGTGGCCGGGCTGCGGTGCTGCTCGCCGGGAAGAACACTTGCATCGCCCGCAGACTCGAGAAGCGAGCTTGGGGGACTCTGTAGCGGGGCCCAACCACGGACGAGCCAGAGCTGTTTGGGGAGCATTTGAGTGAGCCGAGAGTGGACGCCGGCGGCGTAGTCGCAGTCGCGGCGATCAGGCACAGAGGCGGACAACCCGACGAGGTCCGTAGTCAGGTCCTCGGCAAGCCTACTTCTCCGGCGCCGCTATCTGGGAACCCGGGCAGAAGCCCAAGGGCAGCTACGGGGGCCTGCGAGGCCCTGGCGCCTCTTTGGCCAGCCGGTACCTCGCAGTGAGGAGCCCGAAACTGCGGCCGGTGCCTCTGCCGGAGCAGCAAGCCCTCCGGGCGTTGCCATAGAAACGGGTTGGCGCGCGCAGCAGAAGCCCCGGGGTGGGGGAGGCCGAGGAGAGGCGTGAACCCCGGGTTGGGAGTACTGTCGAGCGCGCGCCGAGCCCCATCTTTGTGGGGTAGAAGTCGTGCGGTGCGGGGATCGGGAGGCCAATGGGAGGAAGTGGAGCCAATGGGCGTTTGAGAGACCAGACCCTGCGCGTCACGATTTGATACCTAGTTTCTGTAACCACGGGATTCCCCCCAACAGGTTCTGCTGCCTCAAAGATGACAGTCCTAGGGCACCCTCGAAGTCGGAGCTGCCAGTGTTTGCCAGTCCTGATACTGTTGCTGGGCACAGGCCATGGGCCAGGGGTAGAAGGTGTGACACACTACAAGCCCGGCGACCCTGTCATTCTATATGTCAACAAAGTGGGACCCTACCATAACCCCCAGGAAACTTACCACTACTATCAGCTTCCAGTCTGCTGTCCTGAGAAGATCCGTCACAAAAGTCTTAGTTTGGGTGAAGTACTGGATGGGGACCGAATGGCCGAATCTTTGTACGAGATCCGCTTTCGGGAGAATGTGGAGAAGAGAATTCTGTGCCACATGCAGCTCAGTTCTGCACAGGTCAGCTCTCCACATTCGTTATCACTTAGCGCCCCCTCCCCCCGCCAGAGGCTAGCAGTGCCTTGCAGTTGCTTTTATGGAAACTATCTGTCTGGACTCTACCCACAACCCAGTACTTGTTCAAGAACTGACTTTTCAGGATTACATGGGTACTGAGATGCAGAACTGACAAAATGCCCTACTTAAGACTCCTGTGTAATTCTTTCCTTTCATACATTCCTTTGGTTCTTTCTCAGCTCCTTTACTTTCTAACTTTCCCTGTTACTTTTTTTTTTCCTTAGCAAATCCACGCACTTCTTAATCGATTCCAGTCTTTTTTTACACTTTGTCCCACTTATTTTTTTGAGACTTTATCCCATCAAAGTCATACTTGCTCTTTTCGGGGACCAGTATACCAGAATCAATCAATGAGTCTCAATGGGAGACAGTTTTGGTCCTTTAGGAACTTTGGCAATGTTAAGAGACATTTTGTTTGTTTGATTTGGGTTTTTTTTTGTGTGTGTGTGTGTTTGTTGAGATAAGGTTATACTCTGTAGCCCAGGCTGGCCTCAAACCCAAGACGAACCTTTTAAGTGCTGGGCTAACAGGGATGTTTTATTCCATGCCTGGCTTTGGAGATGCTGATTGTCACGATTCAGCGGTACTGTTGGTGTGTAGTGAGTAGAGATCAAGGATGCTGAATTCTGCGGTGCACAGCATCTCCCTACAGCACAGAATCATCCAGCCCAAACTCTGAGTACTGCCAAGTTGAGAAACACAGCGTTAACCCTGAGAGGCTTTGTATACTGACCCCTGGCTTGTTCTCTATAGGTGGAGCAGCTGCGCCAGGCCATTGAGGAATTGTATTACTTTGAATTTGTGGTAGATGACTTGCCAATCCGTGGTTTTGTGGGCTACATGGAAGAGAGCGGCTTCCTGCCACATAGCCACAAGATAGGTCTCTGGACACATTTGGACTTCCACCTAGAATTCCATGGAGATCGAATCATATTTGCCAATGTTTCAGTTCGGGATGTCAAGCCCCACAGCTTGGATGGTTTACGATCTGATGAATTCCTAGGCCTTACTCACACTTACAGTGTGCACTGGTCTGAGACTTCAGTGGAGCGTCGGAGTGATAGGCGCCGTGGTGATGATGGTGGTTTCTTTCCTCGAACGCTGGAAATCCACTGGTTGTCCATCATCAACTCCATGGTGCTTGTGTTTTTACTGGTGGGTTTCGTGGCTGTCATTCTAATGCGTGTGCTCCGAAATGACCTGGCTCGGTACAACCTAGATGAAGAAACCAGCTCTGGAGGCTCTAGTGATGACTTTGACCAGGGTGACAATGGTTGGAAAATTATCCACACAGATGTCTTCCGCTTCCCTCCGTACCGCGGGCTGCTCTGTGCCGTGCTTGGTGTGGGCGCCCAGTTCCTGGCTCTTGGCACTGGTGAGGTGATATGAATTGCTCTCAAAGAGTAGCAGATAGTTTATTATAAAAGTTCAATGGATCTTCTCTTCAAGATGAGAAAAAAAACCGAGGGGAGACCGTAGCTCTAGTGAGGCTGTATATGGGTTTTCCTGACAGTAGAACTAGGGAAATGTAATCAAATGAGGCCCTTTATCTGGGTTAAGGGGATTATTTCTCTGACATGGAGAAGAGATGTAGGTGAGACCTAACGAATTCTCCACTGCTACCCTGTAGGCATCATTGTCATGGCGTTGCTGGGCATGTTCAATGTGCACCGTCATGGAGCCATTAACTCGGCAGCCATCTTGTTGTATGCCCTGACCTGCTGCATCTCTGGCTATGTGTCCAGCCACTTCTATCGGCAGATCGGAGGCGAGCGCTGGGTGTGGAACATCATTCTTACGACCAGTCTTTTCTCTGGTGAGAACGTCCCCTTTCACGGTGGGTCTGTTTAGATTTAGGGAGTAGGAGCACATCATGGGCCCTGGGATTGAGTCAGTGCAGGGAATATAGGAGGATTTTTTTTTTATGGGATGGCCTTGCTGGAACTGTCAGGGGTAGAGAGAGAAGGAGGGAGGAAGGCAAAGCGTGCTGTTCTCAATGCCCTGCATACACTAGAGTGGATGTACACATAAACAGAGTAAAGACTTAGCACCCAGAGCAATAACAGATCTAGACTTTCAAAAAAAAAAAAAGATTTATTTAATTATTATGTATACAGTGTTCTGTCTGCATGTATGCCTGCAGCCAGAAGAGGGCACCAGATCTCATTAGGGATGGCTGTGAGCCACCATGTAGATGCAGGAAACTGAACTGAGGACCTCTAGGAAGAGCAGCCAGTGCTCTTAACTGCTGAGCCATCTTTCCAGCCCATAGGGAGGACTTTTATTTGTTTATGTGTATGAGTGTTTTGCCTGCATGTATGCATGTGCAACATAGTCATGAGGCCACAAGAAGGTGTCTGATCCCCCGGAACTGGAATGACAGAAGGCTGTGAGCTACCATGTGGGTGCTGGGAATCAAACCCAAGTCCTCTAAGAGCAGGAAGTGCTATTAACCACAAAGCAGTCTCTCTAGCAACTGGGTGGGGCAGTAATTTCATAAGAAAAATCTATCAAAAAGAATCTCTTAGGTGTCGTGGTGCACGCCTTTAATCTTATCACTCAGAGGCCAACGCAGGCAGATCTCTGACTTCAAGTCCAGCCTGGTCTACAGAACCAGTTCCAAGACAGTCAGAGCTGAATAGACTTGTCTAAATTAACAACAATAAAAAAACCAAAGACCTGGAGCCGGGCGGTGGTGATGCACGCCTTTAATCCCAGCACTCGGGAGGCAGAGGCAGGCGGATCTCTGTGAGTTCGAGGCCAGCCTGGTCTACAAGAGCTAGTTCCAGGACAGGCACCAAAAACTACAGAGAAACCCTGTCTTGAAAATCCAAAAAAAAAAAAAAACAAAACAAAACAAAAAAACAAAACCAAAGACCAACAAAACAGCATGAGCAACTATGCCTAGCTTTTGTTCATGTGGGGATCTGGGGACTGAACCTAGGCCTTCATGAACAGCACTTTACCAACTGAACCATCAGTTTCTCAGACATTATGCTTAAATAATGTGGTGTGTCTACTTGTGTGGGTGCTGGGAACTTGTGTGCACGGGGAAGGCAGATGTCAACATCAGGTATCCTTCTCAGGAACTCACCTTGTTTTTGGAGCCAGGGTTTGACTGAAGTTGGAGCTCACTGAATTAGCTGGTGTGGACGACCATCGAGCCCTAAGCATCCTCCTGTCTTTGCCTCCCTTGTACAGTAATCAAGAGCCCTGGCTACTCCATCTGACTTGATTTTGTTTGTTTTAAATATGGATGCTGGAGATCCAACTTGGGTCCTCATGGTTTGGGGGAAAGGGCTTTACCAATTGAACCATTTCTTCAACCCCCTTAAATAGCATCCTTAAATTTATTTTTTGATACTGTTTTTATTTCAGAGGTAGGTTCATTCTAGCCTTCAAACCAGATTGCTGACCCCCAGTTGGTGTTTCTCAGTGTAACAGTCCTGACTTTTCTGGAACTTGCTTTGTAGACCGGCTGGCCTCTGCCTTTGAGTGAGTAAAGGTGTGTGCCACCACCGCCCTGCTCAGATCTCCTTTCTTTTTTTTTTGGTTTTTCGAGACAGGGTTTCTCTGTAGCTTTGGAGCCTGTCCTGGAACTAGCTCTTGTAGACCAGGCTGGTCTCGAACTCACAGAGATCCGCCTGCCTCTGCCTCCCGAGTGCTGGGATTAAAGGTGTGCGCCACCACCACCCGGCCAGATCGCCTTTCCAGAGACAGTAGTAGTCTACCTTCTAAACCTTGCTGCTTCCAATTTGGTGTATTTGATTTATACCCTATCATATTTGTATTTTAAGCATGGCTTTCTGAGAAAAGATCCTTAACCCAAATGACTGTTTCATGCCAGGAATTATCAAGGCACGGCAAGACAAGGTTCCTGTAGTGATTCTTATCACTCTCAGACCACGATGAAGCAACTGTCTTGATTCTTGATGGGACTGGGTGGGAGGAAGAGGGTGTTCAGAAAATAAAGAACAAAGAACAGTGAGCTATGAAAGAGTCAAGGTGAATTCCTTCAGCTCTGGACACCTGGGAGCATAGTTGGGCCCTGTAAGTGGCAGGCTACTTCATCCCTCTCCCCTTTAGGTCCAGTCTGAGTGGGGTGTCACAGGGGTGTTGCTCCTACTGCTGACCCTCCTTCCTGCAGTGCCTTTCTTCCTGACATGGAGTGTGGTGAACTCAGTGCATTGGGCCAATGGTTCGACACAGGCTCTACCAGCCACAACCATCCTGCTGCTTCTGACGGTCTGGCTACTGGTAGGCTTTCCTCTTACTGTCATTGGAGGCATCTTCGGGAAGAACAACGCTAGTCCTTTTGATGCACCTTGTCGCACTAAGAACATCGCTCGGGAGATCCCACCCCAACCCTGGTACAAGTCTACTGTCATCCACATGACTGTTGGTGGCTTCTTGCCTTTCAGGTACCTACACATCACACCATGCCCGTCACTCGGGAGGGTTTCAGTTTGGTTTGGTTTTGGACACTAAAGGGTGTTTGTTTGTTTGTTTTGAGACAGTCTTATGAGGCTGGGTTAAAATACACAATTGTGCCTTGGGTGCTTGGATTATAGATGTGCGTTACCACGCCTTGCCATTGTCAGGTTTTGATTCAGCTTTTCCTTCTGCCACCTCAACACCATAACCCAGTAACAATCCCCAGTTCAGTGAGAGCTCATAAAATGGTGCCATCTAGCAGGAGTGAGCTTCAGCTAATTCAGATGTGAGTGTTTCACTTCTGAAGCTCCCCTCCTCAGCAAACAGCAAGCAGATGGACTTTAAGCCCTGATCAGTGCCTGTAGGACTAGTGTTTGTAGGTGTGTAGAGCTTAGCCCCTTTGCTTACTCACTCAGTTGACTATGCACCTTTTCAACAACACAGCAGAAAATAAAGAGAACACAGTAGCTGCTTTTGTTTCCTTTCTCTTACTCCCTTTTTGTACTATTGGAGTGTACTTAAGGCCTCATGCATTATTTGGCAAGCACTCTACCACTGAGTGATATCTTAGCCCCCCCCCCTTTTTAAATTTATTTAACTTTATGTGCATTGGTGTGAAGGTATCAGATCCCCTGGAACTGGAGTTACAGACAGTTGTGAGCTGCCATGTGGGTGCTGGGATTTGAGCCTGGGTCTTCTGGAAGAACATCCAGCGCTCTTTCTTAACTGCTGAGCCATCTCTCCAGCCCCTCCTAGCCCTTTCTTATCTTTCATTTTGAGGCGATCTCAAATCTCAAAGTTTTCCAGGCTGGCCTTGAACTTGCTCTGCAGCCCAGACTAGCTTCGAACTTGGCAATCCTCCTGCCTTAGCCTCCCAAATAACAGTAGTGTAGACAAATGCCTGTCAGGGAAGATGTTCATGAACTAAGAGAACTAATCATAGGCAAAAGAATTCCCAGGTACGCCAGGTGGTGGTGGCACAGGCCTTTAATCCCAGCACTCGGGAGGCAGAGGCAGAAGGATTTCTCTGAGTTCAAGACTAGCCTGGAGCTAGTTCCAGGACAGGCTCCAAAACTACGAAGAAACCGCGTGGGAGGTGGAAGTGGGCGTAGGAATCCCCAGGTAGCCTTGATTTCCTCGGTGACTGCAGTGCCGGAAGGTGTGGCTGCGCACAGCGCTTTAATGCTGTGTCCCTCTTCTCTCCACAGCGCCATCTCTGTGGAGCTGTACTACATCTTTGCCACCGTCTGGGGTCGAGAGCAGTACACTCTGTATGGCATCCTCTTCTTTGTCTTCGCCATCCTGCTGAGTGTGGGGGCTTGCATCTCCATCGCGCTCACCTACTTCCAGCTATCGGGGGAAGATTACCGCTGGTGGTGGCGGTCAGTGCTGAGTGTCGGCTCCACCGGACTTTTCATCTTCCTCTACTCCGTGTTCTACTATGCCCGGCGCTCCAACATGTCAGGGGCAGTGCAGACAGTAGAGTTCTTTGGCTACTCTTTACTGACTGGTTATGTGTTCTTCCTCATGCTGGGCACCATCTCCTTTTTCTCTTCCTTAAAGTTCATCCGTTATATCTATGTTAACCTCAAGATGGACTGAGTTCTGAGGGACAGAACTATTGCTCTCCCCGTGCTTTCATCATGCCCCGTTGATTCCACTTGACAGCTTCCGACTGAATTGTGTGATGGCATTGTCGCCTTCCTTCCCCTTTGCCCCTTGGGCCTCCCTTCTTAGAGAGGACCAGGAAATTAAAAATCTCTATGATATAAGAAATATATATTTGAACTTTTTAAGTTGCCTTACGTTTTAGTCCTGATTTTTTTTTCTTTTTACAAATTAAAATAAAATTTATTAAGAAAACGGATCCTGTAGTTGGAGGTTTTGGTCTAGTTACAGAAAGCTGGGCGGTGGTGGCGCACGCCTTTAATCCCAGCACTCGGGAGGCAGAGGCAGGCGGATCTCTGTGAGTTCGAAACCAGCCTGGTCTACAGAGCTAGTTCCAGGACAGGCTCCAAAGCCACAGAGAAACCCTGTCTCGAAAAAAACAAACAAACAAAAAAAAAAAAAAAAAAAAAGAAACCCGAGGCCTGTTGTCAATGCTCAGTCCCTTTGAAAACGGGGTCCGCTACTTTCGCACAAACCCTGGACCCTTGGGAACTGTCGGCGCGAGGAACCCACTTTACCGGGGCTCTGTTTCTGTGGTTTACCCGGTGCTCAGCCTGACGGAAGCCCAGGCTGACGCCAGTCTCCTGCAAGAATTTTTTAAGGGAAGCAAGATGCATTAGTGACACAGGCGACAGAAGAGACGCAGAGTAACGCCCTTTCCGCCGGAAGTTGGTGTCCGAGTCTCCACGTGCCGTTCCTCCCCCCCTCTTACCCCACCCCCGCCCTCCCCACTCAGCCCTGTAGCGGCGGCTCAGCTGCTGCCATGGAGCCTGCGGAGCTGGAGAAGATCCTAAAGGAGCTGCTGCTGCCGGACACCGAACGCATCCGCCGGGTATGGGCAGGCCCAGCCGGGCCAGGGGGAGGGGGAGGCTGTGGGAAAAGCCCGGTCTTGACCCCCAGCCTCCCACCAGGCCACGGAACAGCTCCAGGCTGCCCTTCGGGACCCTGCTGCCTTGCCTGCGCTTTGCGACCTGTTGGCCTCTGCGACAGACCCACAGGCGAGTAACCTGCTCCTCCTCGCTGAAATTCTGAAATTCCTCAGTGTGCCCGTAATCCCGCCCCAGCCTCCACCCCCTGCGGTCTGTTCATCACCCTGCTGCCTGCCATTCTGATTTGGCTACCTCCCCTCGCCCTAGATCCGCCAGTTTGCAGCGGTCCTTACCCGTAGAAGGCTGAGCACCCGCTGGCGACGCTTGGCACCTGAGCAACGCGAGAGGTGGGCTAGGTTTGGGATGGGAAGGGCCAGGCCTCGTCGACCCTTTAACAGGCTGGGTACCAAGCCTTTGCCACCTGTCTTCCAGCCTCAAGAACCTGGTCCTGACAGCCCTACAGAAAGAGACAGAGTAAGTCTTAGTGCCTCCTCTTGGGGGTCCTAACTGGTTTGGGGCTGGGGTCCTCTCTGGGCTTCAGCCATCTTTTTCAGCCCCAGGCTGGGATTAGGGAACATAGACGTCATTCAGTCCTTGAAGGTGGAGCCTGTGAAAACTAAAGGTTTTGAGAATGGGTGAAAATGATCTGCCAAAGCCCAACCAGAAAACCAGAGCGAAATTCAGCCAGTCCAGAGGTGCTGAACGAGCCAGATTAAATGCTACCTTCCCTTCTTCACCCCCAGCTGTTGCCTTCTGGGTCTGACTTAGGAAAGACTGTGCTCAAGCCTAAATGCTTTCCTTTGCGGGCGCTCCTCGATGGGGCATTGTCCGCAGGGGACGGCGATGAGGGTAGGGAAGGGAGGTTCTGGATGATGCCCCTCTTTGCAGGCATTACGTGAGTGTCAGCTTGGCCCAGCTCTCAGCCACCATTTTTCGAAAGGAAGGCCTGGAAGCCTGGCCTCAGTTCTCGCACCTTCTTCAGCAGAGCACGCACAGCGCCACCAGCCCCGAGAGAGAGGTGCGCTCGCGCTGCTGGGCAGGGCGGGGCTGAGAAGCTGGGCAGAGGACCCTGGGTGCTTTTCTCCTCTGACCCTCTGCATCTGGACAGGTGGGGCTTTTGCTGCTGAGTGTGGTGGTGTCTTCCCAACCGGAAGCATTCCTCCCCTACCAACGAGAGCTCCTCCAGCTTCTGGTTGAAACTCTGAGTGAAGTAGGCGCCTCTGGGGTGCTCTTCTACTCCCTGCGCACTTTGACTGCCTTGGCCCCTTACCTCAGGCCTGATGACGTGGTGAGACACCGGCTCAGCCTCCATCACTGTCGACTCTATCTCTTGGTCTTTGTGTCCTTACCTTTAGAAGTTCTGGCCCAAGATGCGTTAGGCGTTCACTCTGCCTTCCATTCTTCCTAGCAGTTGAGGGGATACTGTGGGTGACTTGGCCGGGAGCCTTCTCCTTGGATTGCATGCCATGAGGAAGCTGCTAGTTTCTGGGATTAGGCTGCATATGTGCTTTTTGTGATTAAACTTATCCTGTGTCATCCAGCCTCTCGCACGGATGTTGGTGCCCAAACTCATTATGGCAGTGAGGACTCTGATCCCCATAGATGAGGTAAGGACATATGGGGAGGATTCTCCTTTGTGGGGGGGGGGCACGGACACCTGTAGCCTGGTACCCTATGGCTTACCTCTCCATCAGGTAAAGGCCTGCGAGGCCTTGGAAGCCCTGGATGAGCTGCTGGAGTCGGATCTGCCTATCATCACTCCCCACCTCTCTGAGGTCCTCATGTTCTGCCTGGAGGTGAGCCTGGGGTGGGGGCTGCCCCTGGTACTTGTTTTGCTGGAAGTTTTCTTGCTCGTTCCTGATTTTTGTTAGTGTCTGTATAGGTGGCTAAAAATGTGGCCCTTAGCGATGCACTTCGTGTACGTATTCTCTGCTGCCTCAGTTTCTTGGTTAAAGTCAAAAGTAAGGTAAGTACCCTCTGGGTGTGTCATCACAGTATCTCCCAGTATCTCCACTCTTAGTCATGTTCTTGGGGTCCTGCTCAAGCCCTTTCCAGCCTTCTCCTATTCCTGTCTAGGAGATTGGGAATCTCTTGCTGGACTCCTTATGTTGGCAGGGTGGAATTTTTTTCCTTGTGAGCCTGTAGGAGATGCTCAGGGACAGTCTCCTCCCCTCTTAGGCCTTACTGAAGAACCGCCTCCTGCCTCCCTTGCTGCAAGACCTTTTTCCAATTATGGCTGCTGAGCCACCCATGGGCCAGTTGGATCCTGAGGACCAAGATTCTGATGATGATGACTTGGAGCTTGGGCTGATGGGAGAGACCCCCAAGCACTTTGCTGTACAGGTATACCTTAGTCTCTTAATCATTGTGACCATCCTAAGAGAAACAACTCAAGGGAAGGAAGGATGTCCGTTTACTGTGGTGGGAAAAGAATGGTCAAACAGAGTGGTTCAAGTCATGGCCACTGGGAAGCAAAGCAGAGCGGTTTGTGTTGAAGCCCGTGTGGGTCCAACACAGATAATTCTTTTTTCTAACTGAACTGGACCGGAGTCGTGAGGAACTTACACGGTCGTCATGGAAGGGCAAGATCTCTCTCGTTTATTCTCCAAACAGTTTATATATCATCCCATAAAATGAGCGGGAAAACACATTACGCTGTATCCTAGGTAACCAGGTGAATGGGCTTTTAGTCAAGTCCGCATCTACCTGTATGCTGGCAGTCCGTAGGCCATGAATTAGCATCTCTATAAGACTTCCTCCAAATTACCAAGAAATAAGCACCAAACATCCTGACCAGTTTCAGCCAACACCTCTCCTCGGGAGATCTACATTTCTAACAAAAGAAGAAAGGAGCTGTATATCCTTGCTATTGTTATGCAGAGACAGCTTGTCTGCAGAGCTATGTGATCAGCTCAGACCGGGCCTTGGCTTTTATGCCTGGCTGCTACACCATACAGAAATATGGGCCTACAGTTTGTTATGGACAGGAAGCAGAGAAGGGAAATACTAGGAGCCAGGGCCAGATAGATCCCGTAAGGACGTGACCCCCAACTAAGTCCTACTTTCTACATTTTGCTCCTCCTGGTGTCTATCAAGTGATCGATCGTCATTAGGTGAGAGCCCTCCTGATCTAATTGACCCTAAAACACCATCACAGTTTCCTAAACATTTCTCAAGCTAACGAAGCTGAGAACCATCATAGCCAGGCCGTGGTGGGCAGTGGTGGCGCACGCCTTTAATCCCAGCACTCCCAGACAGAGGCAGGCTGACCTCTGTGAGTTCCAGGCAGCTAGGGCTGTTACACAGAGAAACCCTGTCTCGGGGAAGAAAAAAAAAATCAGTCATTACAACCAGGGAGGCTGAGGTAGGATCGTAAACTTCAGGCCAGTCCGAGGCATCTTGTATCAGACATGGAACTCGTCATCACAAATGGATTATGGAACAGGGGCTAAGTGACCCTAGGAGGTTAGAGATGGAATTACAATCTCCCTGAACTTTCTCAGGTTGTGGACATGCTGGCGCTACATCTACCCCCTGAGAAGCTCTGTCCCCTTGTGGTAAGCGTGACTCTCCTGCTCTTATTCTCCCTGGGGGTGTGTGATCGGGCTCTTGTGATCTTGCTGGGCTGTTGGAATGTGCCATGTACTCCCTAGATGCCCATGCTGGAAGAAGCCTTACGGAGTGATTTCCTGTACCAGCGGAAAGCAGGGTTCTTGATGTTGGCTGTCCTGTCTGATGGTGCTGGTGACTACATCAGGCAAAGGTATTACATTCAGTCCCTGTCCCAGGGTGAGGTGGGTCACATATAAGGATGGCTCTGACATCCTCCCTGGCAGTCCTAGTACCCCTGTTTCAGCTTACTTGGTTCTATTTATTGTTCGCTTGTTTGAGACAGCGTCTCCCTATGTAGCCTTGGCTGGCCTGGAACTTGAGAGACCTGCCTGTCTCTGCCTCCCCAGTACTGGGATTAAAGATATGTATGACCATGCCTGGCCCCGCTTAATTTTTTAATGTCTTTTGGGGGGTGTTTTTCAGTCTTTTGTTGTTGTTAATGTAGGGTTTCTCTGTAGTCCTGCCTGTCCCGGAATCTGTTTTGTTAACCAGGCTGGCCTTGAATTTAGAGATCCTCCTGCCTCTGCCTCCCAGGTGCTGGGATTAAAGGCGTGGGCCAGTCGGGATATTTGCTGCCTTTCAAAAGTGTCCTGCTTTGGAAGAAAAATGGCTTTACCATTCCAGGGATAAAGGATGGTTTTACAGCCAGTTCTGGAGAGTCTTGGTCCTTTTCAGGAGGAATGAAGAGAACGGTTGAGACTAGGGTTCTTGTGTGCTGCCCCTCAGATTTTGTTCTTCTGCCCCATTCAGAATGCTGTCCCCGCTGCTCCAGACCGTGTGCAAGGGCCTGAGTGACTCCTCGCAGATTGTTCGCAACGCTGCCTTGTTTGCTCTGGGCCAGTTTTCAGAGAACTTGCAGGTCAGCAAAGCTAAATGCAGGTGGCTACCATATGAGAGACCTCCCCACCCCAAGGCTGGGGACCCCGGCTCTTAAAGTTTCATCTCTTTAAACATTGTTGCTGCCATTGACCCCCAGAGGTGTGCTCTTCAGGTGAGCCTGACCGGTCCCACCTGCTTCTTCCCCAGCCCCATATCAGCAACTATTCTGAGGAAGTGATGCCACTGCTCCTCGCCTACCTGAAGTCAGTGCCCACAGGGAACACACAACACCTGGCCAAGGCCTGCTATGCCCTGGAGAACTTCGTGGAGAACCTAGGTAGCGGTAGCGATGGGAGTGTGCGGTACAGGGGAGGGGAGGAACACATTTGGCTAAAGGGGGCTGCCAGGTGGGAAGAGGTGTGGGAAGGTCGCAGGGACTGTCAAGAGACCTGGGTTCATTGGTAAAGGAACTTTCCCACAGGGCCCAAAGTGCAGCCCTACCTTCCGGAACTTATGGAGTGTATGCTGCAGCCCCTGAGGAACCCCAGCAAAGCCCGGACCAAGGAGCTAGCCGTGAGCGCCATAGGGGCCATTGGTGAGTACAGGGGCAAGGAGGTGAAGGTGTGGTGTGGGTTGACTGAGAAAGTCTGCATCGGACCGTCCCGACTCCCTGCCAGCTCTGACCCTCTTGTGTCCTGTAGCCACAGCTGCCCAGGACTCCCTGCTGCCCTACTTCCCCACCGTCATGGAGCTTCTCCGAGAGTTCCTGCTGACAGGCCACGAAGACCTTCAGCTTGTACAGATCCAGAGCCTGGGTGAGGAGGGACCTTGATTCAGGCGGGGGGCAGTCGGCTGTCTTCCTTTGTGTTGTACCTGAGAGTAGGGTAGGGTTTTGAGTGCCTTCCACCCTTGCTTCTGGAGTTGATTTCCACATCTCAGTGCTGGCTGAGCCCTTGTTCCCACAGAGACCCTGGGAGTGCTGACCCGAGCAATGGGAGAGTCCATGAGGCCAATGGCTAATGAGTGCTGCCAGCTGGGGCTGGGGTTATGCAGCCACGTGGATGACCCTGACTTGCGGCGCTGCTCGTGAGTGACCCTTCATGGTGTTCCTGTGCCTCCTGCCCGCCCACCAGGGGTTGACAGTCCTCATCCCAACTACCAAACCACAGCCAGTTTTCCTGGGCTCTCCCATTTTGTCTGTCTATAGCAGGCAGCACTATACAGATTCTCTCTACCTTCATCAGGTACAGCCTGTTTGCAGCCTTATCAGGGTTGATGGGAGAGGGCCTGGCACCCTACCTGCCTCAAATTACCACGCTCATGCTGTTATCATTGCGCTCCACCGAGGGCATTGTGGTGAGCAGAGGATGGGTGTACTGGGCCGGATAGACCAGGCTAGCCCTGTGATGGGGATTTATCTTGTCCCACCTGAGCCAAGATCCCTGCTCGGCTTTCTTCATCTAGCCTCAGTATGATGGGATCAACTCCTTCCTTCTGTTTGATGATGAGAGTGAAGAAGAAGAGGAAGAGGACCCCATGGATGACGATATGGAAGAGGACGAAGACTCTGAGATCTCGGGGTAGGAGGAGGTGCTCTTCTACTTAAGACTTTGAGCTGGGCGGTGGTGGCGTACACTTTTAATCCTAGCACTTGGGAGCCAGAGGCAGGCACATCTCTTGAGTTTGAGGTCTGCCTACTCGAGAAGAGCCAGGGATACACAGAAACCCCGTCTCGAGAAATAAAGACTTTGGTTCTGGATGTGGGCCCAGTGCTGGATGCGCTCCTTGCACGCATCACCACTGCCTCCCCACCTGCCCCCAGGTACAGCGTGGAGAATGCCTTCTTCGATGAGAAAGAAGATACCTGCACTGCCTTGGGGGAGATCTCTCTGAACACCAGGTGAGCATCAGCCCTTTCATGCTGCTGGGAACCATTCCCAGGACCCCTTTCCCCACTGCTGTGTATTTTTCCGTAGTGTGGCCTTCCTCCCATACATGGATAGAGTCTTTGATGAAGTATTCAAACTGCTGGAGGTGAGTCAGTGGAACCTCAAGCTCCAGTTAGTGTTGTCCTCACCTTGCACCTGCCGGGCACACACCTGCCCTCTTTGTTCCAGTGTCCCCACGTGAATGTGCGGAAGGCAGCGCATGAGGCCCTGGGGCAGTTCTGCTGTGCACTACACAAGGCCTCTCAGAGAAGCCAAGCCGCCAGCACTGGTGAGGATACGCCGGCAGGCTGGGAGCGCTGGGAACTGGCAGGGCCTGACCACGGCTCTGGTCAATTCTGTCTCCAGCTCTGCAGCTTTCCTTGGCTCGAGTGATGCCATCTTACATTCAGGCAGTGAAAGTAGAAAGGGAACGCCCAGTGGTGATGGCGGTGCTGGAGGCCCTGACAGGGGTGCTACGCACCTGTGGGGCTCTCGCCGTGCAGCCCCCTGGACGCATCAATGACCTCTGCATCGTGCTCAAGACTGTGCTGCAGAAGAAGGTGAGCGGGGAAGGTGGGCTGTGGGGAGAGGAGGCATCGGGTCCCAGAAGAGTGAATTTTCAGAGGCTTCAAGTCCAGCTCTGCCCATCTCACCATCACCGCAGAAAGGAGAAGGCAGGAGAGCCCACACTCACTGAACTGTGTCTTCCAAACAGACAGCCTGTCAGAACTCTGAGGAGGAGGAAGAGGATGACGATGATGACCAGGTAAAGTTTCAGATGAAAGAGGTCTAGATAATGTAGTTAGTCAGGGCCAGCAGTGGACAGTGCACTCAGCTTAGCCTGGAGGAGCCAGGGCTGGTGAGAGAAGTTGGTGACTGCCAGGAAGGTGGTGAGGTGTTGAGAGGCGAGAGGCAATGCCATGGGGCAGCATTGGCAGTGATAAATGGAGGGCCCGGACTCTTGAAAAGCTATCCTGGAAGCGAATCGGTCTGTGAAATTAGGGCAGCCCCAGAAGCACCTGCAGCCAGTGCAGAGCAGGATTGGGAGCTGCAAGGTCCCAGGGCTGGCCTCGGTGCTCCAGCCCCTGCCCTGGCTCCGCAGGCCGAGTATGACGCCATGTTACTAGAGCATGCTGGAGAGGCTATCCCGGCCCTGGTCGCTGCAGCTGGAGGACAGTCCTTCGCTCCTTTTTTTGCCAGTTTCTTGCCATTGTTGCTGTCTAAGATGGTGAGTGCTCTGTCCCCTGACCTCACATCCCAGTCTACCTGTGCACCCAGTGCCTGCAGCCCCACCTCCATGCCAATTTGTATTCCTTCAACCTCCCCTCTAGAAACAGAACAGTACGGTGGCAGAGAAGTCCTTTGCAGTGGGAACCCTGGCAGAGTCCATTCAGGGTCTTGGTATTGCCTCAGCCCAGTTTGCGTCTCGGCTATTCCCTATATTGTTAAACTCTGCCCGGGAAGCAGACCCTGAGGTGCGGAGCAATGCTATCTTTGGGCTGGGAGTACTTGTAGAGCATGGGGGCAGGCCTGCTCAGGAGTATCCTATGCTTGCAGGAGGGAAAATGGGGTTGGAAGTGAGCCCAGGGATTGGTGAGGTGCTGCTTCAGGGTGAAGTCTGCCAGTGTGTGTATTCCTTAACTGTGCACCAGTCACTTCCCTAAGCTACTGGGCTTCCTCTTGCCCCTCCTGGCAAGGGAGCGACATGATCGAGTCCGTGATAACATCTGTGGGGCTCTTGCCCGAGTGCTGATGGTCAGTCCAGTAAGGAAACCAGATCCTCAGGTGAGGGAAGGGGCATCAGGCAGGGGTGGAGGCCAAGGATGGTGGAGGGGACAGGACACATGGGCCTGAGACGTCTGTGTGTTCAGGTGCTGGCTGCCCTGCTACATGCCCTGCCACTGAAGGAAGACATGGAGGAGTGGATCACTATGGGTTGCCTCTTCAGCTTCCTGAACCTTCACGGCCGTGACCAGGTACCCTGCTGCTGGAGCTCTCCAGAGAGCGTGAGGCTCCAATGTAAGGGCAGGCAGAGGAGATGGCAGCTGTAACTGCAGACCAGGCTGGCCTCTAACTCACAGAGCTGCCTGCCTCTGCCTCCCGCGTGCTGGGGTTAAAGATGTGTGCCATCTTTTCCTTCCCTGTATCCCCAATTGGCCCCAGCCTGTTATATAGCTGAGGACGGCCCTGATCCCTAAGACCTTCCCCATCCATTCTCCACCTCCCAAGTGCTGGGATTACAGGTATGCGCTAGATTTAATTATAGCAGTGCTAGGGACCAAGCCCAGGCAGGGTCTCATGCATGCTAGGAAAAGACTTCTACCAGCTGAGCTACATCCCCAGCTTCTTTTTTCCTCTGTGTGCAGAGTTGGCAGACAGTCTGATATGAGAGTAGGGGCTTCTGGTAGCATTTTCCCACTTCCCTTGGGCTAAGCCAGCAGTCCTAACTTCCCTAGGCTTTCCTAGGTCAGGGGTAGGAAAACAGTTTCACCATCCACCAGAATCTGCTTCCAGAGCGATTCTGTGTATAGCAGCTAGAATGTGGGAACACACGCCCCAATGCTCGTGTCCCTTCTGTCTTAAGTCTGCTCTGTGTGTTGGGTGAGCATTTGTATGCTAGATTTCGTTGGTTTTGAAGCTATAACTTTAATCTTTTGTCACACATTTTTGCTACCTCCAAAAAGAGGTTACTATGTTTCCTTATTCCTTCTCTAGTTCACTGTTGGGTTGGGTGTCAACTCAGTTTCATGGGCTTTTTTCCCCTTGGTTCCAACCAACTCTTCTAAGCCCTGGGACCCCAGGCTGTTACTGTCAGAGCTGACCAATCCTTTTCCATAGGTTGTAGATGTGGTTCCTGAGCTCTTACGCATCTATAGCCTGATTCTGGCAGACGACAAGATTGTGCCAGGTGAGGGGGACAGTCATAGCTAAGGACAAGGGAAAATGGGGCAAGAAGGGTGTCAGAACCCAGCCCTTCATTAGGTCCTCTCTCTTCATCCTCCCCAGACGCCAAGACAGCACTACTGCAGCTCCTGACGTTCCTGGCCAAAGAGCATGCTGACAGCTTCCATGCAGCCCTGGGCTCACTGCCTGCTGATAAGGCTCAGGAACTCCAGGCCATGCTGGGCCTCACTTAGGCTCCAGGCTTCAGCTGGGCCAGAGGGCCTGAAGACCACCAGTCAGCCCAGGCCCAGCTCACCTCACCAAAGACTGTATCATTGGAAGTCAATCCTGCTTGCTGTCTTAACAGGGGTGTCTCTGGGGCTGGGTCTATTACAAGCAGAGCTGTGACATCATACTGTAATAAAGGCAGCTTGTTTTCTGCTTGGACACTAGCTCTGAGAGTGCGAAGACTAGAGGTGTGCATTCAGAAACGAGACAGGCACGGGGCTGGGTGTCCCAGCACTGAAGAGGGCGTTCTGTTCCCGCAGAGAATGGAGTTCAGTTCCTAGAACCCACACTAGATGGCTCAAAACTGCCTTGAATTCCCGCTCCGGGGGTTTAATGCCCTCTTCAGCCCTTCCCAAACCAACTGCACTCACTTGCACGTTCCAACACACAATTTAAAACTAAAAATAAATCAAGAAAAAAACCCCACAAAGTCCAGTGAGGTAGGATATGGTTTAATGAACTTGCTTAGTGGAATCTGGGACCCCGATGGATCAGGAGGCGCCCATATGGCTTCTCTTGTTCCACGAGAAGGATCTTCTCTGCGGACAGCACTGGTAGGGAAAGGAGAAGGCAGGAGTGTGTTCAGCTTCTGGCCTGTCTGCCCCTATCTCTCTTGTATCTATACTCACCCAGGAGCAGGTAGAAGACCCGAGAAGCCAACTTCCGGGGGCTGAGAGGAGGTACCAGGCTGCTGAAGTCAAGCTCCCTGTTGGCTTGCAGCTCCAATGCTACCGCTCTGCAGGGATTGAGGGCTATCAGCCAGGGTAACAGCCTAGCTCTACCCCTTGAAGGACCCCTTCCTGATACCTAAATACAGCCTCTGAAGAGAGTAGCTCAGGTCCTGGGGGCATCTCCATGGGCACTTCCGGGATTTCAGGCAGCATGGGCAGTGCAGGAGGCTCTGGCTGCCCCTCTTCAGTCCAGGCCCTAGCAGACCAAGGGAAGAGGGCCGGTAGTTAGGACAACAGGCAGGACCACTATGGGGTTGAGCTTGGAGCCCCCGGCTGCTTACCACCGTTCCTCTGGGGGGATGAGGCTAGTCCGTGACTTTTCCTCTTCAGCTGCTTCCAGGGAGAGCTCTGTGAGGAAGAGAGCTCTGAGGAGTCTGCTCGACTCTAAGGAGCTGGGACCTTGTCATCCTGAGGATGCAGTGCATTCGCCTGACATGCACAAGGCCCAAGACTACGAAGCTTCTCCTCCCCATATCCTGTGGCCTCTTGCAAAGTGGGGACACTAAGCATCAGGCCTGTGTCAAGTTCTGCATGCCCCTCCCTGCTGGCTGGTAGGATAGTGGTCTCCACCTGCCCCTCTCCAGCACCTACCTGAAGAGAGCATGAGGGGACCACTGGGCTCCTGGGCCTCCCTCAGGACCTGCAGGTGAGAGAGCAAGAACTGAGACCTGAGCACCGGTGTCAGGTCTAGGTCTGGTAAGCAGGCTGGTGTGCGTCAGGAGAGAGCTGGCCAGAGCTGAGGCTTATAGGGCACGGTGGAGGCGGTTACCTCAATCTCGCTCAGAGCTTCAGTCAGTCTTCCCTCCTTGCCTGCCACTTCCCTCTCCTCAGCTGCCTCTTCAGGCTCCCGTCGTGGTCTTTGTCTCAGCATTCTTGAGGGTGTCTGGGCACAGTGGGTCCATAAAGCTAGTAGTTCTGGCGCCAGCCAGCCCGCTGACGACAAAGGGGAAGGTTGAAATCATGGGACAGAGGATTTCAGGTTCTGAAGATCCCACCTGCCCAACCATCAACCTTACAGAGAGTCGGGGTTCTGAAGAGCTCCGCTGGGCTTGTAATCATCCTTTGGGGAGGCTGGATCACAGGCTGCAAGAGGGTGCAAGGCCAGTGGCCCGTTTATGAGAGCACCGTTCATCACTACCCCTCCTTTGTACATTGTTCCCAGAGCCTGTGCCTGCTTTCAGGTTCATGACCTGGCCTGTAGTGGCTAAATGGGTAGATGGTGACCTGATGTCGGTGGATATGTGGTGTAGACACAGTCCCCCCCACACATACTTTCTAGGAAATAGGGTCTTTTGATATATTCCCAGGGATCCTTAGGAGGTCAGAAGTCCAGCATGTCTCTACTCCCTGGGGAGAAGCGGAGCTGCACTCACATAATCCCTGCAGTGAGCCCTGGTCTGCAGCTGTTCCTCAAATTTCTTCCGGGAGATCTGAGTTTCCTTGTCCCTGAGTAACTGGCGGCGTTGGCGGCCAGGTGGGCTCGGAGGAGGCGGGGGCCTCTTCTGGAGTAGAAGGGGAGGCAAGGGTCAGGCTGCCCACCTCCCCTTTCTAGTGGACTACTGATGGCCCCACACTCTGCCCGGAAGAAGCTTGGGTAAAGTCCTTATGCAATTCATAGTTTACTCAAAGGTACCTATTGGGGAGAGGCCACACCGCGAGTTAGGTATGGGAAGGGACATTGTTTGTTGATGGAAGTAAAATCCTCATGTAAGCTAACAATGGCCCTGGGCTTAAGGACAAAGATGTAGGAGGGGGAAGGTAAAGAGGATGAGCTTGGGGGAGAACCTACTCACCTCTGCACTCGGTGGGGTGGGTAAGCGCAGCTCCTGAGGAGGGGTCACCTCTGCAACAACACCCATAAGCCCCCTCGCTGTTTTTGCCCTTTTTAAAGACAAGGTCTGGCATTCAAGTTCATGCTGGTTTACGATGATCCTGCCCCAGCCTTCTGGAGTGATTGGACTACAGGTGTTATCGCCAAAATCTTGTTTTGTTTGTATTTTGATTTTGGAGAGAGGGTTTCTTTGTATAGCCCTGGATGTCCTGGAACTCACTATGTATACAAGGCTGGCCTAGAACTCAGATCCTCCTGCTTCTGCTCCCCAAGTGCTGGGATTAAAAGTGTGCCACGGCCTACTGGCTAGCCCCTTCATTCTTGAAGCTACTAGTGTCTTCCTCAGACAGTGGGGTTAAGGACTTTTGTCTCTACAAGTGTGCAAATGTTCCCAAGGAAGCACCCAGTGATGGATACTTACCAGTGAGTATGGCCTCAGGCTCCCAGCCTGTCAATTTCTGTACCTCAGGAGGAAAGAGCTGGCCTGGAAGTGGTTCTCTTGTGCCTTCAACCCTGAGGGGAAATAGGCAGATAAGGAAACCCTTCCCTGCAATGACCCCTTACCTGGTACAAGGATTCCTGTCCTTACTGTGCTGGAGCTGGAGGTGAGATCGAGGGGACCACACCATCACCCTCCATGGCCCGGGGTTCTTCCTTGGATTCTGTAGAAAAAGAATCAGAACACTTAGGAGACAGAAGAGGGCGCTGTCCATCCATCCCCAGGTTAGCTGTGCGGGGACCTCACCATCCAGTGCTGGGGAAACCCTCCGCTGCCGGAGAAGCCTGCGTTGCCGACGTTCCTCCAGCAATATGGCATCATCTTCCTCTGCAATCAGCAGGTCCAAATCTCCTCGACTGACCTCTGGGAGATCCTGCTCCCCCTATGGAGAGAGCAAAGCAGTGGTTTTTTGGGGTTGTGCCCAAGGAGGCCCAGTGGGTACTAAGGGGACAGAGTGTGGGGAAATGGAAAAGAGAAGGCAGAACGACAGGGGTGCGATGGGGCTGGACTGGAGTTTAAAGGAAAATTCACCTCAATCTGCAACATGCGTATGGGCTCTGCCTCCTGGAGGGTGATGGTCTCAGGAGACTTTGCAGTGGCTAAGGTCCTGTCTGGAGGGGTAGGAAAGTCAAAGCAGCCCTATTCTTTTTGAGACAGGTTTTGGAGCCTGTCCTGGAACTAGTTCTTTTTTTTTTTTTAATTTTTTTTATTTTCGAGACAGGGTTTCTCCGTAGCTTTTTGGTTCCTGTCCTGGAACTAGCTCTTGTAGACCAGGCTGGCCTCGAACTCACAGAGATCCGCCTGCCTCTGCCTCCCGAGTGCTGGGATTAAAGGCGTGCGCCACCACCGCCCAGCAGCCCTATTACTTCTTTCCAAGTTGTTGGGGGCAGGAACACTTTGGGGACCAAGAGCCAGGTTAGTCCCCAGCAAATACTCCCAAGCGCATCTTTTTTTCTCACGATGTAGATTAGGTTGGCTTCAAACAGAGATCCCGCCTGCCTCTGCCACTGCTCAGATTGAAGGTGTACAGTCACCACACCCAGCCTGAGTCAGTTCGCAGCCCCTAGCTTTGAATTCTTGGTCTTCCTGCCTCTACTTCTTGTTTGCTGGGATTACAGGTGTCCACCCGTTTTGTTTTTGTTTCCCTTAACTAGTATCTGACCTGGGCAGGTGTTAACTTTCAGTGGGATTACAGACTTGTCACCAGGCCTGGCTGGGTCAGACTCCTCAGGAGTTATTTATTCAGCTCTTGGGTCCCTGAGTCTTTGATCAGAATGGCCCTCCCTGCTGACTTGGCTCCCTGGGCTTCGCAGTGACTTCAGGAGGGGGTCTCCTTACCAATTTTCTCTGGGGTCACAGCCTCTAAAAGATGACGAATCTTTGGGAAGAAATTGGGAATGAAAGACAGATATCAGTTTCAGTCCTCTCTGGCCTCACTCAGAACATTCAGCAGACGCTGGACACCAATCTGGCAGTCTCTCTTTGTACTTTTATCTTAGAATTTTTTGCTTTATTCTTATTTATTTTAGAGACAGATTTCATTTGTCTACGTGTGCACGCATGGACCCTTGGAGGCCAGAAGATAGAACTGGATGTTGGATCCCTGGAGCTGGAGTTATAGGTGGTTGAAAGCTGGCAGTGAAGTCCTGTCCCAAACACACCTGTGCCCCCTAGGCATGGTTCCAGCCCCATCTGCACTTTGCCCTCCTAAACTTTCGATAGCCCTCCTCCTTGAAACCTGAGGGTTCTTAAATTAGTTACATCACCACATGCAGACATGCACACATTTCCAGAACTGGGAATCAAAGCTAAGGCCTTGTGCATGTTAAACAAATGCTCTATCACGGGGCTACACCTTCAGCCCTAAACCAAATCTTTGTGCCATTTGACAGCGATATGTTATGAAGTCACCAACTTAGTTCCCCCCCCCCCCCGTCCCCGTCCCTGTCCTAACCTCACCCTCAAAGTAGCCTTATCCATTTGTGCAATAAGCGCCACAACATCCATATAGCAACTGTTGTTGTGGACAGAGATGAATAGAAAGATGCTTGGGTAGATGGTAATGGGGACTGGTTTGTGTGTAGGGTCAACAAAAAGAAGACAACGGGCTTGGTAAAGGGCTCAGATCCCAACATAATTGCTTTTGGCTTTAAGTGGAGTAATTTCATGGCAAGGGTGTCATCAGATTAAGTCTGTAAGAATAAGGGACCCCCTGACCAGCAGAGAATGAAGAGCAATAAATGTATTTCTGCAAGCAAAGAAGTAAATGTGGCATTTTGGGACATGGAAAAATATTGGTGTTTGGTAGCTAAGGTTGCCTAGAGAAGATAAAAAAAATGGGATGGGGACCACTCAATTCAATCAAGATTCCTGATGCTGATACTGTATGTGTTCAGGACCAACTGCTTCAATGAGAAAATGGGGAATGGAGTGATGTCTAAGCTGTGGGGATGATGGGGGAAGAACAACCAACATCTAGTCTCAGTGCTGGGAACAGTGGGGATAGGGGAAGAATCAGGTCGGCCCTAAGTAAGCAAGATCTGGGCCTTTGCTTGCTTGTTTGCATCCACCAGTCCCCTTGCTCTATGGCCTCTCATGGGTTCCATGCCCAGACCTCAGTGTCAGATTGGCACAAGGACACCAGCTAACTCTTCATTCTATACTATCATTTCATGATTTCTGAGGGGGTCTAGGGAAAGGAGCCCTACCTGAGGAATATCAAAAGGGCTGGGAAGCCTGGGATCCACAGACATCGTCCCAAAAAAAGGTTCTGGAGCATCTTCCAGCATCTCCATCATGGCCAGGCAGTTAGGAAGGAGCAAGTTGGGTCTGGGAGAGAATGAAGGATGTCAAGGACAAGGCTGAGAGCGGGTGAGATGGCTCAACAGGTAAAGTCCCTCTGACCTCCGCATGCATAGAATGGTCTCTCACACATGCATACACGCACGCACGCAAGCACACATTATTTAAAAAAAAAAGCTGGCGCACACCTTTAATCCCAGCACTCAGGAGGCAGAGGCAGGTAGATCTCTTTGAGTTTGAGGCAAGCCTGGGCTACAGAGCTAGTTCCAGGGCAGGCTCCAAAGTTATACAGAGAAACCCTGTCTTGAAAAAGCAAACAAAACGAGGCTGAGGCCAAGCAGGTCTGGATGGCCACAGCTCCAGGACTCACAGGTCAGCATCCTCCATGTCGATGCGAATCCGCAGCTGGGCCCGGTGCAGATGCTCAAGGATATGCTGGATGTCTTCTGTGGTCAAGGAGGATGAAACAACCAGGTTAGCCATGGACCATTCAGCTCTAGCCCTCCTCGGGTGTCCCCAGCCTTACCCACAAGGTACTGGCACTGTTGGGAGTAGACCCGTATCACACCAATCTGAAGCTGGGCGGAGAGATAGAGAGAGAAGCGGGGCCGGGGCAGCCCGGGCATCGGAGGTTGCACGCGTACCAGCACATAATTGAGTATTTCCTCGCTGGGAGAACAACGGACCCTGGTCAATGCTGCACTCGCAGTAATTCCCAAACCAGAGACTCCTCCCTTTTTTCCGGGCCTTACCAGGTTTTTACTACGTTCACTTTCAGATATTCCCGCTTCACCAACCGGCTGCCTCGGGTTGCCGCTAGCCTGGAAGGGTGGGGACGGGTATGGCCTGTCAAATTGAAATTCCCACTACTTGGCTCCTCGCATAGTGGTCAGCCCTGCACTCACCAAATAGTGGCGAAGCAGCCTGTATGGCGCTGAAGCACGTTGGGATAGTAGAACATCTCCGCAGTTCACGCTCCGCACCAATCCCGTCTGGATCTCAATCTGAATTCTTTAGGACGCGAGATTCCCAGCACCATTGAAGAGGAGTAGGAATTTGGACAGGGGGCATGGTACATGTGGATGCAAAAAGCCCAATTAATAAGACGACCAACGCTGGGCGTGGTGTCGCATGCTTTTAATCCCAGTACTCAGGAGGCAGAGGCAGGCGAATGAATCTTTGTGTGTTCTAGGCCAGCCTGGTTTACAAAGTGAGTGCCAGGACAACCAAAGATACACAGAAACCCCGTCTTGAAAACCAAAACAAAAGAAAAAAAAAAGACGACCAACTTCTGGTAATTGAATTTGGGAGATAACCAAACGGAGACGCTGGTGCTGGGTACCCTTATTCTGCCATCCCTGAGGAGGTCTGCACATCACTCGAAGACATGGCACTTACCTTCAGGATTGACGTCCCAGCCAGAGATGCAGAGCTCCAAGGGGGAAGCCTGAACAGGGCTAGAAAACGAACGAACGAATCAAAACCAGGTCTTCAGGGAAGACTGAGTGTACGTCAGCCGTCGTCGAGCTTCTGGAACTTGCTCTAGGTTCAGTCGCCCTCCAGCGGGACCAGGAGCATGCTCTCCAAAACTTTGCGCGAGGACAGCCAATGGGGAACAGCGAAGGGGGAGCTCTGACTCCTGGTGCCAGGCAGCAAAACACCGCGGTTCCCGGCCATAGGCTCTTGGAGACGGGTCGCCAGCCAATCACGAGAATCCTGAGGACTACTGTAGCATTGTGAGGTGTCCTGGCCAATGGGCTCTCGTTCTCTCAGGTAGTAACAAGGACTTCTCCCAAGGGGTTCATCTGACCAATAAACGGGGAGAAACCCAGTTTCTCCCTGGAGACAGCTTGCCAGCAGGACACCTACTAGAGTGGAAGATGGGGTCTTGTTAAGGGCAAACGCCCCGGAGCTGCTTATAATACAGAGATGCAAGGACCTGTGCACGAGCCCAGTTCTTCTAAATTCCACCAACCCGATTTTGTGTCCTGGAAGGGTCTGTGCTGAACTAAGTGCGAGAAACTGTGAGCTGGCCTTGTAATCACTACTTGTCAACAAGAAAGAAGGCAGCCACCAGGGCCGTAACTACAAACTTCTGAAATCTTACCTGGCACTTGGAATTTAGACACGATCTCTAAAAAAGCAAAAGCAGAGGCCAGGAGGCACACTTTTATCTCAGTAGCAGGAGGATCTTTACGAGTTTGAGAATAGCACCCCGGTCTACAGGCCAGTTACAGCACCATAGTGAGACTCTCTGTCAAAAAAAAAAAAAAAAAAAAAGGCAAAAGAGGGCTGGAGATGTAGCT
This sequence comes from Microtus pennsylvanicus, assembly GCF_037038515.1. NCBI lineage: Eukaryota > Metazoa > Chordata > Mammalia > Rodentia > Cricetidae > Microtus > Microtus pennsylvanicus. The sequence continues at coordinate 14,621,129 of NC_134593.1, read as the reverse complement.
CAGTAGTGCAGAGCTTGCTGGCATCCACAAGGCCTGGGCTCAAGTCTCAGAACCGCAGAAAAGGAAGGAAAACAGCCCTTGATCCTAGCGCTCAGGAGGCAGAGTCAGGCAAACCCTGTCTGAGGCCATGATGCTCTACACAGTGACTTCCAGGCTAGCCAGTGAGATTCGGTCTCAAAACCAAGCAAATAAAAACAACAGCAAAACTAAAAATGAAGGTGTGTGCATATCTGTATCCAGTTCTTGGGAGGAACAGCAGGAGTTGAAGGACAGTTTTCACCTCACAGCCTGAATCATTTTGAGACCTAGCTCAAAAACCGTACACGGTTTCTTTCTTTCTTTCTTTTCTTTCTTTTTCTTTCTTTCTCTCTCTCTCTCTCTCTCTCTCTCTCTCTCTCTCTCTCTCTCTCTCTTTTTCTTTTCTTTCTTTCTTTTCTGTTTTTTGGTTTTTCGAGACAGGGTTTCTCTGTAGCTTTGGAGCCTGTCCTGGAACTAGCTCTGGTAGACCAGTCTGGTCTCGAACTCACAGAGATATGCCTGCCTCTGCCTCCCAAGTGCTGGGATTATAGGCATGCACCACCACCGCCTAGCTCGCTCTTTCTTTTTTTCCTTCCTTCCTTCCTTCCTTCCTTCCTTCCTTCCTTCCTTCCTTCCTTTTTCTGAAGACGGTTTCAAAACCGAAAGAGATTTAGGGGTAGAGTATAGTGATTTATACATCATCCCAGCATTGAGTGGAGGGAGTTGAAGGCAGGAAGGCTGCCAGAGTTCAAGACCAGCCTGGATCATACTGTAAACTAACCTTGGCTAGCTGAGCCCTGCCTCAAAAATAAATAAATAAATAAACAAATAAGGGGGTGGTGGCACAAGCCTTTAATCCCAGGATTCAGGAGGCAGAGGCACGGCTCAGCTGGGTCTCTGTGAGTTTAAGGCCAGCCAACCTGATCTACTTAGTGAGTTCTGTGACAGCCAGAGCTACATAGTGAGACCCTGTCTCAAAAACCCCAAACATGGGCAGAGAGATGTCTTAGTTGTTAAGAGCACTCACTCCTTTGCAGAAGATCTGGATTTGATTTCTACAAGGCATCTCACCATCTGAACTCCAGTTGGAGAGGATCTGATGCCTTTTCTGACTTTAATTTTTTGGTTTGTTTGTTTTATTTTGAGACAGGGTTTCTCTGTGTAACTAGCTGTCCTGGAACTAACTCTTGGACCAGGCTGTCCTTGAACTCACAGAGATCTGCCTGCCTCTGCCTCCCAAGTGCTGGAATTTCCTCCAGCAAATCCTCATCAATCTACCCCAGGAGCAAGATCCCAAGTCCTAATCCTTCCCAAAAAATTCTACCATGGTAGATGAAAGCTTTCAATATACCTGTCTTCTGGAAGCAGTGTATATTCAAAACAGCTCTGTGGTGATGGTGAACTGACTACTGTGGTCAGTGTATTCATGGTAGAGGGACGATGTGTTTCCCCAAATCTGGGTACTTGACATGAATTAGAAATGAAGACCCTTGAGACTTGGAGTTGGGTGCTTGTATACTGTCACATTTATTCAAGAAGGGAAAGATTTCCAGGTGTCAATACCGAGGCAAATGTGTCACACACTCACACACACACACACACACACACACACACACAAACAAACAATAATTAAAAAGCAAAAGTGGGGAACTGGAGGACAGAAGATGTGGACAACTTACATGGGGTACCCAGGGGAGCACTAAAGAGGTGGTATTTTGATTGAAAAGAAAGGACAGGTCATGTGACTGCCTGCAGGAAGATTGTTATCACTATTTGGATTTTTGAGGCACGGTCTCTCTTTGTACCCCTTGCTGACCTGGAATTCACTATGTAGACCAGGCTGGCCTCAAACAGAGAACCACCTGCCTCTATCTTCAGTGCTGGGATTAAAGGCCTGTACCACCAGCCAGCAGGGAACAGTATTTTAGAAAAAAAGAACAAACAAATTAAATTCTGAGGCAGCAATGTTTAGTGGGTTCAAGGAGCCTGGAGCAAAGCAGCTGAAAGGGTGAAGGATGAATTAGACATTGGAGGTTGGAGGTCATTTTCAGGACCCTGGTTTTTACCTTGAGGGCTTTGGGAACCAGGGGAGGCTGTGAGCACAGGAGCAAAATGACCAGATTTGTGTTCAGAGGGCCTCAGAGACGATGTGAGAAGAACCAAGAGGAGATGTGTGTGGATGGTGGAGCTGAAGCAGGGTTTTTGAGAACAATAGGAGGAGTACTAAGTGCCTTACACATAATCCGCAATAATTTTGTTGGAGCGGTTGGACTGCAGACATTAGCCCAGAACCCATTCCCTCCTCTTACCTGTTTAGCTTGGGTAGTTCACACCCAGTTCCAAGCCCTTTTCTTTATCCTCTTCAGTGCTCCAGACTGACATTTTAACCCTGGTTTCCATTCTCACTGCGACGTGTGTGGGCATGTTGCATGTTCCACAGAAATCAGACCACACACACACACACACACACACAGTTTATATTTTTACTTATTTTGTAAGTGTTGCAGGGGTGCATATGTGGAGGTCTGAGGATGACCCATAGCAGTTGGTTCTCTCAGTCTACCATGTAGAACCAGGGATTAAGCTCTCAAATCTTCAGGATTGGCAGCAGATGCTTTTACCCACTAAGCAATCTCACCACCACCACCACCTCTTTGAAAAAAATTATTTTGAAACAGGATCTCACTTTGTATGTACCTCAGGATGGTCTGGAGCCCAGAGATCTGCCTGCCTCTGCCTCCTGGGTGCCGGGAGTAAAGGGAGACACCAGGCCCATCCCCGCGAAGGCTTGTTTGAAGGAAGAGTGATATTGTCATTTTGGCTTAGATGTAGGGTCCAAGAGAAAAATTGAAGACAAAGATGTACTTTAGAGAAGACACAAAGAAGGTTCAAGGGGGATTTCAGAAAACTAAAGGCACAAAAGTAATACCTCCCCTTGTTTACTCTTGGCTTCCCTGAGGGACAAGGAAAAGACTGAAGGGAAGAAAAAAGGTTCAAGGAGGCAGGGAAGCACAAAGATGTCTGGAAAGGTCCTATAAGGATTTCAACATCTAGACCTGATCACGTGAGTGAATCTAGGGGCTTGAGCCATGGCAAGAAGGAGAATAAATATGGTGTCATGTGCAGGAATGGGGATGCTGAAGGTGGTGGCAGTCAGGTGACAATGGAACCAACTCGGTGGCAGTGATGGAATAAGAAGAGTGTCATTCGCCTGACGGATCTGTGAGTTCCAGGACAGCTAGGGCTGTTACACAGAGAAACCCTGTCTTGATAAAGAAAAAAAAAAAAAAACAACAAAAAAAGAAGAGTGTCAGTTAATTGTAAGCACTCAAGTTTCAGTGAACAGGGTGCTAGAACATTTTTATTTTAGACAGGATTTCTCTGTGTAACAGCTCTCTGGCTGTCCTAGAACTCTGTAGACTAGGCTGCCCTTGAATTCACAGAGATCTACCTATCTCTGCCTCCCAAGTGCTGGAATTTGAGGCGTGTGCCACCACCCAGCATGAGTGTTTTGAAACCCCAAAGCCCACTGCCAGTGACACACTTGTCCAACAAGGCCACACCTCTTAAACCATTCCCAGTCACTCTGAGGATCCTTTCAAAGTATGTGCCAGGCGGTGGTGGTGCATGCTTTTAATCCCAGCACTTGGGAGGCAGAGTCAGGCAGGGATCTCTGTGAGTTTGAGGACAGCCAAGGTTACACAGAGAAACCACGTGTGTGTGTGTGTGTGTGTGAGAGGGGTGGGGTGCGGGGAGTTTTCAAGGTGTGAGTGTATGGAGGCTATTCTCATTCAACTATCAGTGGCTGCAGTGACTGACTCCCAGTCCTTTCCCCAGTGTGGTTGCCTGAAACTTGCATGGGGGCACAAGTCCCTGGAAGTACTAGGCCAAGTCTGAAAAACAAAATAGAAGGGTGAAGGATTGGAAGAGAGAGAAGGGAGGCATGGCAGTCCAGCCAGGCATGGTGGCCTATGTCTGAAAACCCAGCACTTAGGAGGCTGGGGCAGGAGAATCACAATGTGTTTGAGACTAGGCTCTAGAGCCCAGATAGTATTCCAGGAAAGCAAAGGGACCTAGAAGAGAACCAGGAAAGCAAAGGGACCTAGATGAGAACCCAGGCAGTGGGTATCCAAGTTTCCATCTTTACAATTCCAATGTAACTCTTGCTACCTTCTCCCAACATATCACATACTCATCTCTCTTTTAAAAAGCTTTTATTTATTGTTTTGGAGACAGGGTCACAATAGTCACCAAGGCTAGCCTTGAATCCACACTCTTCCTGCCTGTGTGGTGGGGTTACGGATGCAAACTACCCTACCCAGTTAATCTTTATTTTAAATTCCAGTGAGGATCTAAGAAGGAAATATAAAGTGCTTGGATTTAGAGACAGGGGTTGGAAAGAGAGCAAAATTCCCACTGAGATCACACTATTCAGAACTTTACAGTTCTTTAGAGATGAAAGAGGGCATAGCTAATAAAAAAAAAAAAGTACATAAAAGTCTCTCTCAGGTTGTCTTTGAACTCATAATCATTCAGTCTGTCTTCCAAGTGCTGAGATTACAAATATTCACCAACAAGCCTGGCTTTTCAAAATAATTGTTCTAAGAATAAAAAAGATGCTTGCACTACCAGCCATGCTGTATACGCCAGTGGTAAAGTCAGCACAAAGGAGGCAGACCAGCGGTGTGAAGAACAAGTCTGTTTCCATGGAGACCTGCGGTCAGAGTGGTAAAGCAGCAGGTGGGCATTCTGGGTTCTGTACCAGAAACAAAGCAGCTCTCTGCTCCTCTGAAATTTCCTTCAGTAAGTGTCGGGCAAAGGCCTGCTCCATCTGTACCAGAAGAAACGAGGATCAGCACCGTGGGGACAGTTACCACCCTGTAGCTCCTTCCCTTCAACCAACACCGCTCTCGTCCTGGAGTAGAACTCACCTGCACGGTGATAAGATTCTCCTGGGTCTGGCCAGAGCCAGGATTCTTGTCCCAGAAATGCAGTGTTACCTGGGACTTGGGTGGGGGACGCTGGCCCTGGAAGTACTGGGCCAAGTCTGAAAGAAAAAGGGTCAAGAATTAGAAGAAAGAACAGGGGCCGGACAGTGGTGACACACACCTTTAATTCCAGCACTTTTAATTCCAGCACTCGGGAGGCAGAGGCAGATGGAGCTCTGTGAGTTCGAGACCAGCCTGGTCTACAGAGCTAGTTCCAGGACAGGCTCCAAGGCTACAGAGAAACCCTGCCTCGAAAAATCAAAAATAAATAAATAAAAATAAAAACAAATAAATAAAGAGGGAAGGCAGGCATGGCATATGGCCAAGCGTGGTGGTGTATGCCTGTAACCCCAGCACTCAGGCTGGGCCAAGAGAGCTGCCATGTGTTTACAGCAGCCTGGCCTACTGAGTGAGTTCCAGGCCACCTGGAATGGTGTAAGGACTTGTCTCAAAAACAAACACAGACACTATAGAGAGAGGACCATGAGTAAAGTGGAGCCGTCTGGGAAGCCAGATGCAGAGGAAGTTGGAAATGGGGTGACATGACACCAAGGCCGGGCTTAGAGATGCTAGGAACTAAGCTGTCTCCCTGACACTGTAGGAAAGGCACCTTGGAGTCCTCAGAAGCAGCAGTCCTGGCTACCAACCTTTTGTTTGCTTATCCTCTGCCAACACTAGGATACCATGAACCCAGGGACACCTAACTCTCTCCTCTATGCTCTTCCCTCTGCTCCTATGTCCAGATTCAGGGGCTGTAACTAGAATTTCAAGAGTGGACAGAAGAAAGGGACAATCTTAGGAGATGCCTACAATGTGGTAGAGATGGTGGGGTGGGGACAAGTGTGTCTAAGGGTCTTGGCTCTTCCACAAACCAAGCTGTGTGCTCCAGTGTGTATGGAGATGGTCACAAGGTTTAAATCTGTGTCAGTTTGTTTGCACACATCCATATACCCATGCTTCGATGTTACTACGCTTCCCCAAACTGTATCGCACTTGTGCTACTCCAGCTGAACCTCATCTACCATGACTCTGGCTAGGGAAATGCTGCCGGAGCTGAGCACACAGCTACACACAGTGTGCACCACACAAGTGCAGGGGTGCCGTGCACAGGCTGCAGTGACGATCTGCTCTGGACAGGCCCGGGGGAGACGGAGAAAGGGATGGGCGATGATGCCCAGCTAGGACACCCTTACCTCTACAGAAGCAGCTGGTACTGAAGAGCTCCACACACTTATTGCTGGGCAGCAGATGTGGACCAGACCCAGATGGGGCCTCAGGTGCATCCCAGGAGATGGGGTTGGGACAAAGGCGCTGAACAAAGAGGCCTCTGGAATTGCTGGCCACCAGGATGCCTCTCTCAAGCTGATTCAGCAGGCTCTGGATAGGCTCCGGCGGATCAGGTTTGGGGAACAGCACCGGGAGTATGTTGCTCTCTAAGGCTGAGGGCTTAGCCACTAGGCGACAGTCTAGGCTGTGCACCTGGACCTCATGCACCACGCGGCCACTGTAGATGAAGGTGAGCAGCAGCGAGTAGTCTGCAGGCAGAGAAGCCTAGCTGTACTAGGTGTAGGAGGAGCCTGCAGGCTGGGAAGAGGCCCTGGCCCCACCAGTGCACATGACCATTACAAGGTGTTAGAAAAAAATGAAATTCCATGTGGTCTAGTGTCCCCATTTTGTTACTGGAAAACTGAGCCCAGAATAGGCATCCAAGCAAGTGCTGGGAAAGACAAGGTTGCAGAGCTGAGGGAGCTCCTTCTGAGTCAGAGATGTCTTTGGTAATGCGGCTCAGGTGAAGGAATGGTTGCCTACCATTCACATAAGCCCTGGGTTCAAGCCCCAGCACAGCAATAAGCCCTTAGACTTGGCATGGTAGCACACATCTGTAAGCCCAGCCACAGGAGGAGCAGTAATCCAGGTGAACTTTAGGTACATAGTGAGTCTGAGGTCAGACTGGGCAATATGAGACTGTCTTTAAAATGAAGGAGGCCTGGGGGGATAACTCAGCCGTTAAAGGCAAGGCTCACAACCAAAAATAAAAAAAGGAGCTGGAGAGATTGCTCAGCAGATAGGAGTCCAGAGGCCCTGAGTTCAATACCTAGCAACTACATGGTGGCTCACAACCATCTAGAAGGATCTGATGCTCTCTTTTGGCCTGCAGATATACTTGTAGAGAACTCAAACATGAAATATAAATAAACAAATAAAGAAGGAAGGAGAGGTGCCTCCTCCTCCAAGTGCATGCCTTCCTCTCAACACAGGGTTGGTGGCAAAGGTTTCCTGTCATTCAGGAGTCACTCCCAGCAGAGCTTAATGCTCACAACTGTGCCGTTTATAACAAGGTCTCAGAGACTGGATTTTTCTGGACAATAAAGAAATAAACAGGGCTGGAGAGATGGCTCAGCGGTTAAGAGCATTGCCTGCTCTTCCAAAGGTTCTGAGTTCAATTCCCAGCAACCACATGGTGGCTCACAACCATCTGTAATGAGATCTGGCACCCTCTTCTGGCTTGCAGACATACACACAGACAGAATATTGTATACATAATAAATAAATAAATATTTTTTAAAAAAAGAAATAAACATCTCACTAGAGCAAGTTCGAGGTCAGCCAGGGCTAATAAAAAAAAATCTCAATGTGACTATTCAAGGAACAGAGAATTTAAGGAGTTTTTTTTCCCCCAAGTGTGAGAAAAGCTCTACTGAGTATGGTCAGCCACATGAATACTCAGTTCAGACAAGTGTTGTAACAATGCACGCAGAGTCAGAGGAAGCAGACCTGAGAGGAAGGGGACAGAGAAGGGTCAGAAAGGTTACCTACCTGAGTTTGGAGGAAGCAGTTGCTCCACGAACACTGGGTCCTCTCGAACGGGAGCTTCTGTTGTGCTAGCATCTGGAGAGGCAAAGGCACTGATCACTCAGAGTGAGACCAAAGAGCCTGACACAGAAGGTGCAACAGGGACATAAAGGCAGGAGAAACAGTACCTTCCTCTGGTTCGGGGCTGCTGTCGCCACTGTTGCTGCTGTAGCCACTGCTGCTGTTGCCGTTGCTGTCACGGCTGCTGTCCGAGTGCTTTACAATCCCACTGGCCCTCCCCTTCACCTACGGATACATCTGTTAATGGCACACCTCTTCTTTTGAGGACCACCCTGCTCTTTGGCCTACCTATTCCCCTTCCCAACACTCTGAAGGAGTCTTGAGGATGGGAATAACCGTCAAGTTCTCGAGGGTGCCTTCCTTACCTTGCTCTCTTCCCTCTCTGGTGACACAGAACTGATGGATCGCTTTAATGGTGATTTCTGGTTTCTCGGCTGGGCTGTGGAAATGTGGCAGGAGGAGAGTCAGAGCCTTTTCCAGGGGAAGACGGTAGGAAGGATCCAAAGCAACTGTTTGGCAGGACGAGGGAGCCCAGGAAGGCCTGCCAGTCCCCAGAGGGCTTATCTCCATCTTTCCTGATCAATCTGCTCATTCCAGGAGCAGCTGGGCAGGGATCACTCACCAGGGAGGGTTCCTGGTGGCAGGATCCGATATACTTTGTAGGGTTCAGCAACATCCATACGGCCTCTCTCAGGAACCTCTTCAAATTCAGAACTCTTATTGAGGGCACAGCGCAGGCGAGTCTTCCAGACAGCAGGGTGTCCTATGTCCCCATCCTTGTGCTTCTCCTTAAACAGTGCCCACGCCTAGTAAGAGATGAAGTGACGAAAAGACAAAGTATTACATACTCTAGATGTCCCTCCAAATGGCTGACAGCACAGGCGTGTGGTCCGAGCACAAGCCTTGAGCTTAGACGAGCCCGCACTGGGTCTGGATTCCATTCTTGCCAGCATGAAACCCTTGGTAATGCCCCGTGGCTCTGCAAACGACAGCACTCACTTTATCCACAGTCCAGACAGACAGAAGCACCTGGTCGTGAACATGCCAGTGCAGACATTGTCCTTTACTTGAGGGATGCTGGCTTCAGGCCCTCTCACCTTGAATATGGCAGCATCCTGGTCCTCTCGGAAGTCTTGCTTGCCTGCGTGCTTCCAGGGAATCCGGAACATGGTCTTAGCTGTGTCCTCCCAGCACACCCCTAGGAACTGCCCACTCTCCAACTGCTCTATTATCCAATTCCGCAGTTTGCGGGTGCAGCGTGGTTTGCCTGAGGCCATCCTAGGAAGAGAAGCAGGATACATGGACCTGTTTTTAAAATTTGACACAGGATCTCACTAAGTCATTCTGGCTGCTCTGGGACTAACTATATAGACTAGGCTGGACTTAAACACAGAGATCCACCTGCCTTTGAAGTGCTGGGATGAAAAGGTGTGTGCTGCCATGCCCAGGGGGAGCCGACAAATTGGAAGTGTTTACTAAACTTTGATCACTGGGGCCAGCTTCCTGCAACAGGCCTTCCCCAAAGACCCTTCCATGTTCTTTTCTCTTGAAACATTCTGAGGTAAAAACTATATTCCAAGTTATTACACCTGGAAGGAAACTTTGGTCTTAATGTTGAGGTGTTTCAGAAATCTTATTTGGGAGGACTCCCTTAATGACCTGCTCCTGGTGACAGACTGTGTAGATCCCAAGCATACAAAGAGGCAACATTGCTTTATAGACAGCTCCCCAGTCTACTTACCCCTTTACCCCCATCTCGGCTCCCTGCACTGGAGGGGTAGGTGGGGCAGATAGCTGGGGGAAAGGGTGGAGCTGAAGCAGCAGGAGGCAGGGCCAGAGGCAAGAAAACAAAGGTCAACTGAGGCTGAGCAAGGGCCTTCCTCCAGTCCGTCTAACTCTGGTCGAACCTATTTTCTGACCAGAGCCTGGCCTGATCCTCGGCTAGCAGGAGCTCTCATCTCACCGCCCTCCCAGCTGATTTCCCTCCAGAGTTGCTCTTACCTGAGCGACCGAGGACGTCCCAGGCTTGGCTTGTTCTAGGCTAGGTTTCTGATCTCTCCTCCCCTTTCTACAGCCCCACCCTAAGTTTCAGTTCTCCTCCAGGGAGGTTCATTTCCCAGAAATCACGTGGTCTGAGTTGCAGGGCCGGCAGCTACCACCAGAGGGAAGCAGCATCTGAGAATGTGTTGACAACAGAGCAGGCCAGGGCCCAGTGGCTCCGGTCAGACCCCTCCGTCCTCCCACGAGGATTCCCTTGTGAGACCCTGCTGCCTCTTAGGAAGGCTAGTCTCTGCATCTGACCTGGGGGCTCATTTGTGCTTCCCAAGTGTCTGCTTGCTATATTTTAAGTGATTTCACACAGCAGCCAGGTTAAATGAGAAAAAGGAAGCAGAGATGCCCACACCAGGTGGTTAGAGGGTCTCTCTTGTCCATATATCCATGGCATTTCATTTCTTCCTGCCAGGAGTCCAGGGACGTCGGATGGCAGGCTGCAGAGGGCCCTTTCAACAAGACTCTGTTTGCCTACCCCTTCCCTTTCCCTAAGGCCTCAAGATGGTGAGGCCAGGAAGAAGGACCACCAAGAAGCCTAGGCCATAAGATGCCTCTTTATTGGTGCTGGAGCTGTTGCTGAGGGCAGGGTGGTGAAGCCTCATCAGGAATCTTGCCCTCAGCTACTTCCTTCTACGGGCGATGCTCTGTCCCAAGGGAACCTCTTCTGTCAGCTTCTGTAAAGGAGAAGATAATGATACTGAAAACCTGGAGTAGAAAAATGGGCGTGACAGGTGACTTCTGGAAGGTAGGGGTGGAGGTACAGTGGAGTGCTGACAGCATTACCTGTAACAGTCGGGCCTGGTAGGCAGGACGGTCCTCTCCTTCCACTGCCTGGGGATGTACATGTAGGTAGCGTACAGTGGCTGTCTCCAGCTCCTCCACATCATACAGCGTTGCTGGGTCCAACGAATGAGCATTGATGAGGCTCACAAGATATTCTTTGTAGTGTGCCCTGGGGAGATGAGGGAGCAGGAAGAATATTTACTCTGCTGTTTAATATTAACGGTGTGACCTACCATCTTGTTGGGCGTTTGGATTTTTCCTTTTTGTGTTATGCTGTATGAGCCCACCCCACACTCATGTCACAGAACAACTTGCGAGCTGGTTCTCTCCTTTCACCATGTGGGTTTGGGTGGGGGTAGAACTATGCTCCCCATGCTTGGCACTAAGCACCTTTACCCCCACATAGTGTCTCACCAGACCACAGTGGGATTGTTCTTTTTCTGAGACAGGGCTTCTCTGTGGAGAGCCTGGGCTGTCCTGGACACAGTAGACTCTTACATGAACAAGACTATTAGCTCCTCTGCTTGCTCTCCTTGCAGGCAGTGTCAGCCAGAATCTCTGTGCCGCCTGCCGCTACCCATCCACACCCCTGACCAGCGGCCCCTCCTTCCCTCCCTCCTACTCTCCCAAGGACCAACTGGCCCCAGAGACCCCATCTTACTGCCTGGGCAACCTAGCCCTCATCCCAATGCCATGCTCCATGCTCTGGCAGGCACTCACTGACAGAGGCCGGCATAGCCAGGTGGAGTTTCCTTGCCACAGGCTTCATCCCTGAACCCACTGGGAACCTCTTTTTGTTCCATCACTCGGCAGCCACCTAAGAGTAAGGAAGGAGGGGAACGTGTTGGGAGGGGACCTCCGGCTCAGGAAGCCCTGCCTGTCAGTAGTAGTTATGTCGTTACTAGGGAGAAGGGTTCAGAGGCAGAGTGGCCTGGTGACAGGTGGAGGCCTGGGCGCCCCACTTCTCACCGAAGAGGCTTATGACCCATAATCACAGGCTTTTTTTCTGGCAGGGGGAGGAGACAGCATCTCACTGCAGAGCTTTGGCTGGCCTGTCGGATGTTCTTCAAGCTGCTCTCCTGTTTATTACTTAGCTCCTACACAGCCAATTTATTCTCTGGAGGGCTTGCTTGTTTGTTGAGACAGGGTTTCTCTGTGTGTGCCCTGGATGTCCTAGAACCCGCGCTATAGACCGGACTGGCTTTGAACATATATGCCTGCCTCCCCCCACCCCCTGGTGGGGATTAAAGGCGTGTGCCACCACTGCCCAGCCCTCTGGAGGTCTTATCTCTGCCTAGAAGCTGAGTAGGGTAGGTCAGAACCTTACTCAGCATCGTTTGTTCCCCACACAGAACCCCAAACAGTAGCCTAAAACCTAGACAGCTGGCAGGTGTCATTAGTCACTCAGCTAATTACCGGATCCTAACCATTAGAGAACATGAGAAGAGACTTAAAGGCCATGTGCTTTAATGATTCCTTGTAACAGCTTAGTCTAATGATGGATATTATCCTCACCAGTTAGGAACAAGACAAGGGAAGGTTAACTACGTTGCCAAGGGGCACACAAACGAGTCCAGATCCTCCCTTTCTTTACCCACAATGGGAACCCACCACACCATCTCCACAGAGGCTTGTCAGACACTTACCTCCAGGGACTGCCCGGGTCCCAGCTGGAGGCTCCGTGTTAAACATGACATTATTGTCCTAGGGAGAAGTAGAGACACATGGGCATTGTTTCCCTTGATTCAGCCACTGGCCCATGTCCTAGCATTCAGTCTTTTCCCTTCGTGCTCAGCCGGCATCCCATCTGCTAGTAATCTGCACACGCAGCCGGGCTGGCCACCTCTGACCTGCAACAGTTTCTGGAGCCGGACAGCAGACCAATCCCGTAGGTAGAAGAGGCAGTCTCGAGGGTGGTGGCCATGCAGGGACTTTTTCACCCTGCAATTAGGGTCTGGACATTTCTGGTAAAACCCAAATAGGAGAAAGAAGTTGGAAACTGTTGGTGTCCTGGACTTTCAAGAACCCCTGTGTGGGGGTGGGGTGGGGGGTATGGGAGTGAGAGAAGATCATGATATTAAGGGGTATGGGCAAGCAATGGGAGAAGAGGGCAGAGATGCTTTCTGTCCTATTGACCATTTCTTTTCCCCTGGCCCCGCCCCTCAAGCCCAACAGCCGCCCACTTTTCTCTCCTTCCCTCACTCTCTGAACTCACGTTCTTGGCGTAAAAGGCATTATAGCAGCCGCTGCAGAACTGGTGCCGACACTGGGTGCAGTGGAAATGCATGCAGCCACCTCGGGCCAGTGCATATGAGAACTTGCACTTGGGGCAGTCTGCAAGGGGAAGCAGCTCAGGGTGAGGGCAGCACTGCAACCCAGGTCAAGGTGGAGGCTTCTTCTGGTAAGACTGTGCAGACAGACTAAGTGGGGTAGCCTTACCAATGCCATTTTCCTGAAGATACATCGCCAGGCCTTGAGCCTGGTATTCTGGGTCATTGGTGCGTTTCCAGTTCTGGAACTCCTCACAGCTCCGTCCTCTGTGCTGCTCCTCCCACTGCCAGGAGGAAAGAAGGCTGTGCATGGAAGCTCTACCCCACGCCCAAGTCTGTCCCGTTGGCCCAACCACTCACACCCAGTGGTCCCAACTTAGGACACTACTGCTATCTACCATTCACTCAGCTCTGAACACTGAGAGGCCACTGTTTTTCACTTCCCTAACCACTACACATCTGTTCATAAACCTTGGCTGTTCCCATACAAACCTCACCTCTTTGTTCCTATTGCTACCACCTTACTCCAGGTAATTGTCAAATCGTGCTTCAAATGCTATGCTCTGCTCCCTCCACCCCATTTTTTATTTCAAAGTCGATGTCGGGAAACTCCCTTAGTGTCAGCAGCACAGACCCCGAGGGGTGGGGGCACAGGGGTTCATTTTGTTATGTTCAATGACAGACACAAGGTTCTCAATAGCAAACCAACCTTTTAAAAGACAAACGCTAGTGTCACTTCGTGCACAGTCTCAAAACAAAAGCCAAACCTCTGTACTACTTGGCCTCAAGGGCTGCCCTCCACTGGCTGCCACCCTGCCATTCTCACTCTTGCTCTTGGGGCTCCACCATACATCATTTCCCCCCCAAGTTTGGCTTTTCTATAGATTCTTCTTTTGGCCCCAAAATACTTTCTGCATGGATGGCTTAACTTCCAGGCCTGTGCTTAAACAATTCTGAACAGACATGGCTGGGCCTCAGGAGGCTTAGCCAGGATGACACCAAGTTTTAGGCCAGTTTGGGCTACACAGCAAAGTCTCTCAGGAAATCAAAACTAAAGGAAAAGGAAGAGCCCGTCTGGCATCTCCATCTTCAGGCAGACAAGGCTGCTCTTCCCAGCCTAGGTTCCACTCATAGCTTTGGCCTGTACAGAATTGCACCCACTCTCTCCCCTTCCCCTCCTTTCTTCTCCTTTTCCCTGAGCCTGGTCCTTACCTAGGGAACCTTCCGTTCTCTATACATGTGTGTATATGTGGAGGCCAGAGTATAAAGCCCTGTACCACTTCTTTTTGAGACAGAGTATTTCACTGGCCTGGAACTCAGGATATGATGACTAGCCAGCAGGCCCCAGGGATACGCCTGTCAGCAGTAACTTCCCCAACCCCAGTGCAGGAATTACAAGTATCTATCAACAGACTTGGCTTTACATTTTTCTTTTAAAAAAATTAATTAATTTAGTGCGTGTGGGAGTCAGAGGAAAACCAGTAGAGGTCAGTCCTCTCCTTCACCTCTGTGGGGCCTGGGGCTAGAACTAAGGATGTTGGGTCTGGTAACGAGACCTTAACTGGCCCTAATCCAGCTTTGGAATCTTTTTTTGTTTGTTTTTTTGTTTTTGTTTTTCAAGACAGAGTTTTATATTTTATAGTCTTGGCTGTCTTGGAAATAGTTCTGTAGACCAGGCTGGTGTCAAACTCACAGAGAGCCACCTGCTTCTACCTTCCAAGGGTTTAAAGGCATGTGCTACCACCGCCCAGCCAAATATTTTATTTATTTAATGTGCATGGGAGTTCTGACTGCATGAATGTCTGTTCAATATGTGTGTGGCTGGTGTCCAGGAAGACCAGAAGAGGGTGTGAGCTGCCATGTAGGTGCTGAGAACTGAACCCAGGTCCCATGGAAGGGAGGCTAGTACTTTTAATTGCTGAGCCACCTGCACAGGTCCTGGAGACTGCACTTAGGTCCTCCCACTAACTGGGTATCTCCCTAGATACCCAGCAAGCCCTTTAAGCTTAGAGAGCAGGACTGTTTTGTTTCCGTTGTACTCCCTGAGTCTAACAGAACCCGGCAATAGCTTAGTCAACACTTCTGAAGAGAGGAGTGAGACTCACCTGGCGCTTGCAGCGCACACAGAAGGTCTGGTGACACTGGGGACATGTTGCCTCCAGTTGTTCACGTTCATATATGAAGCCAAAGGAACACTGTGAGCGCAAGAGAACAAAAGCTGTTCAAGACCTGACGTGGTGCCATACCCTGCCCCTCCAGAAAGTTCCTTTTGCCAGGCTACTTACCTGGGCACACCACAAGAACTTGGGGTCTCGCATGAGCACACCCTCCGTCAGCTTCTTATGAAATAGGGCATATGCATCTGGGTCGAGGCTATCTCTGAGCTGAGGACAAGAAGCAGAGGTGGTAGATGGGTAGAAACTTGTTCAATCAAAGCCTAGTCCACCTAAACCATCGCAGCCGTAGTACCTGGATGTCAAGGGTGGAGAAGTAGCTGAGTAACTGGTTGTCATCAGTAAGGTCAGGGCGGCCACAGGCAGGACACACCATATCTGTGATGTGCTTTTCCTTCAGGGCGATGGTGAAGTGCTGGCGGAAGCAGTCAGGACATATGGTGCACTCACAGGAGATGAGGGCCTGCATCTACAGTGGGAGGGGAGAAGAGAAAAAGGAGAGATCTGCTGTCAGCCCTGGGATACACCGAAAAACTGAGGTCTAACTAAATGCGCAAACAGCAAGCTCAGCACCCAGAGGTCCTAGGCAGGCAACCCACATCTGAAGACAGCTGGAAGGAGGGCAGCAGACAGTGGTGACGCCAAAGTAAAGCAAACACCTCTAAAGGCATGCTAGCACTTCCGATCTTGTGGGACACTGGGATTAAGAGCACATGCCACCACATAGGGCCATACTCTATTGTGATCACACATTTGAGACAGAATTGTAAATCTGACACAGATGAACTGGGGACGTAGCTCAGCTGGTAAACAAAGCCCTGTGTTCAGGGCCTAGCACTGCATAAACCAGGCTTAAGGGTACATCCCTTGTCTCAGGATCAGGAGGTGAGGAGGAGGGTCAGAAGGTCAAGGTTGCCCGTGGGTGTATAGTAAGTCTGAGGCCAGCCTGGCTATATAAAAAGAAAACACTCTTCCACATACAAACAAGTAAACAACAAGAACCATACTATAGCTAATGCTGTCTGTGTACTGTAGTTTTGATGATACATAATAATTACATGTCACCACTACGGGAGGGTGGGTAGAGTCCACAGAATTCCCCATATTAGTTGTGCAACTTTCTATGATTTACAATATACACAGTTTTTTATATATGTAATGTATATAGATATATAAAACCAAACACAACACAGAGCCAGACTAAGATTATATTCACTTGAAGAACTGCCACCTTGGACCTAGATCAAGTGAAGCTCAGAACATAACAGAGACCTGCTTCTATCACCTAGATATTATGATATCAAACTTACTGTGCTGGTTATAAAGCTTGTATGAAGGTGGGGGTTTAGCCCCCAGTGCTTCCTAAACCTGGGTGTGATGGCACATGCCTGTAATTCTAGCATTGGGAATGTGGAGGAGGGAGGCTCAGCACACCTACAATCTCCTCTAACCACATAGTGAGTGCATACATGAGACCCCTGCCCAGATTAAAAAGAATCATTGCTGGGCTGGAGAAATGGCTTAGCCAGCAATAGTGTTTGGTGTTCTTCCAGAGGACTTGTTTGGTTCCCAGCAACCATGATGGGTGGCTCACACCCGTACCTGTATTTCAGTTCCAGGGGATCCAAAACCTTTTGACCCATGGGCACCCACATACATGTGACATATACACAAATACACAATAGATAAGGAATAAATTTTAAAATTATTGTTACTTTCTGCTGGTGTGACTATTGTGGTTGTATTTTAAAATAGAATTTACTTTTTAGAGAGTTACTGAAATACTTTTTCTTTGTTTTTTTTTTTTAAGATTTATTTATTTATTATGTATACAACATTCTGCCTTGATGTATGCCTGTACGCCAGAAGAGGGCGCCAGATCTCAGTACAGATGGTTGTGAGCCACCATGTGGTTGCTGGGAATTGAACTCAGGACCTCTGGAATAGCAGCCAGTGCTCTTAACCTCTGAGCCATCTCTCCAGCCCCTTCTTTGGTTTTTTGAGACAGGGTTTCCTTGTGTAGCTTTGGTGCCTGTCCTGGAACTAGCTCTGTAAACCAGGCTGGCCTCGAACTCACAGAGATCTACCTGCTTCTGCCTCCTGAGTGCTGGGATTAAAGGCATCACCACTGTCTGGTCATACTGAAATACTCATAGATAAGACCATGACACTTGAGATCTGCTTCCAAAGAGCCCTCGGCACAAACAGATGGATAAAGATCAGGCATTAAGAGAAGGATTTTGAGGGGAGAGGAGCAGGGAAGCTTAGTATACTTTTTTTAATACTATTTGCATGTTTGCTATAGTTTAGATCTATTCATTTTTTTAAACTTTTTTTTTTTTTTTTAGACAGAATCTCATTAGTGACCCTGTGTATCTTGGAACTCTCTATGTAGAAGAGAAAGGACTCAGATTAACAGAGATTTGCTTGCCTCTGCCTCCTGAGATCTAGGCTTAAAGATGTGCACCATACAGCTGTCAAAAGCGGAATGCTGGAGGTACGTCCAGGTCTCTGGACACTAGGAATGTCCTGGAAGAGGATGATGGAGCCCTAGTCTCTTACTTTCTAGCTTCCTAGCCAAGAGCATACTGGTTTTGGTGTCACATTTTCCTACCTGATGTGCCAGCAAAGGTCCAAAACAATGGAACCAACAAATGAAAAACTAAAACCTCAAGAACTGTATAAAAAAAATACATGTTTTCTCTTCATAAGTTGGTTACCTCAGTACTTGTTATAGTAAAAGAAAGCTAAAACAATGTTGAAAGCTCCAACATTTTTTAAAGGGGTGTTCCTGTTGTTCCCTTATCAGAAGGCTTCAGTGGTGTAAGGACGAAAGCAGAAGACAAGGCCATCTAGGGTGAGGTGGCAGCCCAGCAGGAGCAGAGTCCAGGTATAGGAGGAAGGGACTTACCCGGTTGCGGGGAAGGGCCCACCCGCACACAGCACATTCCTGGGCAAGCAATCGGCGAAGAAAGGCCCGGTCATGGCTGTGCCTCACGGCCTCCACCACGTCCAACAGCTCATAGTTTCTAGGTGTCTCCTGCAGCAGTGACAGGGCCAGCTCTGCCCGACCCCAACTGGGCAGAGTGTAGACCGCCAGAAGCCGCCGGACCAGGCTCTGCAATGTGATTCAGGAGACAGTGGCTGTCAGACCCCAAGGATCTTCCCCCTCAATCTTCTCTTATTCCCTTAAGTGGGATATTGGGTGTCTTGCCTACTCTCAGCACCTGTCTATCCAGCCCATCCCAGCAGGGAGTGGGTTCAGGGCCTCTGTCCCACAGGCGCTGATGGAAGGGCTCCAGACGCTGGCGCTGTAATTCTGTCAGGGCCCGAGCCACATCACCCCCGTGCTGGAACAAGGCCTGCAGAGACCCTTCTTTAGGTCCAAAGCCCAGGGACTGGAGCTCCTTCACCTACAATCGAAAGCACTGAGATGTTAAGAGGGAACAGCAAGCAAACTCTGGTGCTCTCCACCCCAACCCGCCTCCCGCATAATGGTACCTTCCTCCTCCTGGCTCGCACACACTCCTCTACAGCTTCATCAAGGTTGCCATGACGATCAAGCCAGGCTTTCCGGGCTTCCTGACAGGAAAAGGCACCCAGTCCTGGATCCTGCTGTCCAGCTAGCTCAGCCACCATCTCCAGGACGTAGGACAACTCTGAACGCAACCACTGCAGGGGTACCTCAGTGCCCGAGTACTGTAAAGCTGAGAAGATCTCTTCTGGACTGGCACCTGCAGCTTCCCCTTCCTAAAGAACAGTCACACCCAGACACCAGCAGAGGAACATCAGGAAGACAACTCTATCAACCCTTAGCCTGGTCAGCAGTGGCTAAGCAGGGACATACTATGTGACCAGGGCACAGAATGAAAACTGACTTCTGCGAAGCATTCAAAGTAAAGCAGCTATAGCTAACAGTAACAAGTCTTATAAGAATGCTAGCTGGAGATGGGTGGTGGTGGCGCACGCCTTTGATCCCAGCACTCGGGAGGCAGAGGCAGGTGGATCTCTGTGAGTTTGAGGTCAGCCTGGTCTACAGAGTAAGTTATAAGATAGCCAAAACCACACAGAGAAACCCTGTCTTGGGGGGAAAAAAATGCTGGCCAGGCATGGTGGTGCATGCCTTTTATCTCAAAAAATAAAAAACAACAATAAAAGAATGCTAACTAACAAACTGGCATCTTCTTCCCCCAAAGCTCAGCCCATCTCAACCCAGGCCCAATCCACACCCTTACCTGGATCATGCTCACTAGCTGGAGACTTTCCTTCCGCATCTTATCCTGGCGGTGCTTCTCTGCGTCTCCACAGGAACCAGGCAGGGAAGTACTGAGGTGTTCTGGGGACCCAGGCTTTGGGAGATCCTTTTCCAAAGATCTAGTATAGGGTCGAAGGGCATGCTGCACTACGACGGAGTTGCGGGTTCGGTTGCACATAGCGCATACCCAGACAGTGTCTGAGTTGCAAAAGGTACAGTGATCACAGTACCAGACTTGAGGCTGGGCAGACGAGAGCAAAATATCCTCCTGATGGAAAGGTAAAGAGAATTATCCTACTGACTGCGTGGCTTAGGTTCATGAAAGAAATACAGAGAACTGGGGAAACCAAAGACAAGGGATATGATAGAGAGAACAGCTTGAGGTTAACAGATGCAAATAAAGAGCCGGGAAGGCCAGGATGGGTTACCTTAAGGGACTGGTGGCAAACACCAGCATCATGGGAGTCCATCACCAAGCTGGGAGGCTGGGCCAGTCGAGGTCGCTCACATATAGCACACAGGACAGCTGCTGCCTCATTCTCAAAGGTACAACTCTGGCAGGCCCACTGATCCCGTGCAGGCTCAGGTTCTGGGCCCCCAGTTCCTTGGGACCCCTCTATTCCCAGCATCTTACAGCCTCTGGGCTGACTACAGGCTGCACAGAGCACTGCCCAAGGCTCATTTTGTGTGATGCAGGTAGGACAGCGCCAGGGCAGACAAGCATTTGCAGTATCAGGGGAAGAAAAAGAGCTATCTCCTAGAGCCAGGGAGGCTGAGTGGGGCTGTGGCTGGGACGAGGCAGGCAAACTGTAATAGAAAAAAGACATGGCTAGCTGAGGTGGAAGTTAGTACCTGAGTCTCCTCACCCCTGGGAATCTTCACACTGCCTAGATTATGACATATAGCTCTGGCTTCTGGGATTGCTGTTCTGTCTGGAATACTCCCACACCCACAGATGATTCAATTATTTATAGGGTAGAGTACAGCTAACATTTTCCAGGTAGCATCTCTTAACACAGTACCTTAATCTCCCCACACTAGGTGTTTCTAACACTGAATGGGGCGCTCTTCAGAAAAGACTGTTCACCTACTACTACCTGTGTATCATAACAATCTGTCTATCATGACTGCTACTTGCTTAGTGTTTATGTCCATAGTTTCCTTGATGGCTAGACTAACTGTTCTCTATGAAACAACCTGGCATATAACAGACACTTGAGTCATCTTCAATTTTCTTAATTTCACTATCACTGAGAAAAGAGAGCCCCTCACCTAGAGTTTAGGTTAATGGTTTGGTGAGCCCCAGGCAGGGTGTGGCGAAGGTGATGAGCGCGGGATGGATGTCCATGGAATAAAAGATCACAAGCTGGGCATGAGGTTTGATTACAGGCTGGACAGTGCAGTGTGCCTGGGGCAGAACCACAGAGAAAGCAGGGAACAGGGGAGGAGCCTGAAAAAATAAAATCAAAAAAGCGTAATTTCAAAAAAAAAAACCAAAAACTACATTCACATACCAGTAAGTAAACATATATACTACAGCCCAGACATGAGTCACACTGTGTACCTACCGACAGATGAAGAAAACAGGTTGCACACAATAAGTAGCTTATAGTAACACACAAACTGGAGTATTAGTCACAAGGAACAAAATCTTGTTACTTATAGGAAAATGGATGAAACTTGATGATACCATATTGAGCAAAACAAGTCAGACATAAACAAATATCATCTTTACTCCCAGCCCCACACCAAAATGTAGCTCTGGCTGACTTGTAGCTCACTATAGACCAAGCTGGTCTCAACCTCACAGAGATCTGCCTGCCTCTGTCTCCCAAGTGCTGGGATCAAAGATATGTTAGGAACTAGAGTTAGGAAAGGCTGTGAAGTTAGGAAGGGTGCTGGGAATTGAGACCAGGTCCTTTGTAAGAGCAACAGGCGCTCTGCACCACTGAGCCATCTCTCCAGTCCCCAGAGTAACTTTCTTAAAAAGTTATAAAGCTGGAGAAATGGCTTAGAGGTTAAGAGCAACACTGCTCTTGCAAAGGAGCCAAGTTTAACCTCCAGCACTCAGGTTGGGCAGCTCAGCACCGTTTGCAACTCCAGCTCCAAGGGATCAGTTGCCCCTGGCTTCTGTGGGCACCTGCACCCACATGCACATATCCACACACCACACTACACTACCCTCCCACCCCCCAAAACACTAAAAATTAAAATCAAAGGAGATAAGACCAGGCTACACTCAAATCTGTTATGGGCTGAGGCAAGTCAGGAAACTCTTCTTTACAATATCTGGACCCAAGAGGGTGGGGGTGGGGGGGACACGACTTTAATCTTTTGAAATAAAAGACAAATACAAGAAGATAAAAGACCTAAATTTACATCAATCTAATCCAATACTTTCATACAGGGCCAGTCATACCTGGCGCAGAGGGGAGGGGGCCAGGAACAATCTCTCTCAAAAGGGGGTGAAACTCTGAAAGCTGCAGCATCTGAGGAAGAAAGCAGAGAATGCACAAGTGTTTGGGGGACAGAATCCCATAAACCTAGTCCCTTATTTAACAGCACCCTTTCTGCCTTCCTTACATCGTCTTCAACATTGTCTCTTAGCAGCTCGTCCAGTGCGTTCTGTCTTGGATGCTTATTCTGCAAACAAGATTTAAAAGAATTTCCACCTTGAGCAAAGTTCTCCTTGTAAGCCCGATCCCCTAACATTTGAAGGGAAAAAGGGTAGCAGAAGCTTCCAGAGTGCTGCAGAAACAGAATTCACCAGTATGCGGGCTTTCAAAGTGCCTCGAATTAGGCTGGGTTCCCAGTCTACACCTTAAAGACCTTAGAATCAGAAGGCCATCTCACCTGCAACAACAAGCTGAGCTCCGTGCGAAGCAGTAGCACTTCTACTGTGACTATGGCAACCTGGTACTCATCCGGCTCCTTTTGCCCTTCAGGGAAACTCAATCCATCTGGGCGCTCCTCAGTATAGCCGTACAACCGCAGCACATCCCGGCCCCCCTGCCACACATTCAGGACCAGGTCACTAGCCAGCAGGCCTCCTAGGCAAGAGAGCTGGTTCCCCACTCAGAACCCCCCCAAGTCCCTTCTGGTCAACCCCCAGTATACGTCTAGTTCCCTCCGATAAGGCCCAAGAGTTTCACCTGCACAGCATCCACCGTGCTGCGAAAGACAGGGTTATTAAACTTCACTGAGCGCCAGTACCGAGGTCGCTGTGGGCTGAGGAGGTTGCGCCCATATTTTTCCAGGATGTTCAGGGCCGTGGATAGAGTGTTGAGGTAGTTTCGAGGCTAGGAACAGTCAGAAAAGCAAGATTATGAGGCTAGATCATCTGGCCTCTAAGCCCCTTCCATGGCACGCCGGGCGGGCTTAGCCTCACCTCCCCATGAGCGTTGCAGCGGACCAGGCGTCCGGCATCCAGTTGCAGGTAGCGGGCGGCTGGTGGCAGAGAGGTGGCCAGAAACGACTTGAGCTGCTCCTCGGGAAATGCCTGCGCGGAATCCAGCCTCAAGGCGCTCGCCAGCTTCTCGCGGGCTGCCAGGAAGGCTCGCTCCTCCTCTCCCGGCATCCCGAGACCGGAGACAGGCTCAGCTTGACTGTCCACCCGGAACAGGCGCGAGGCGCGGGGGCGCGCGGCGCCGCTGCAGCCAGGGTCACTCAAGCCACCGCCCCGCTCAGCCCCGGCAGCTGCCAGAGGGTGCCGGGAACAGGAAGTACTGGCACAGAGGGCGGGACTGCGGACCGCGTTAGAGGAAGGGGCGGGCTCAGGGTGACGGAAGAGCTGTAATCCGGAAGGGAGGTGAGTTTGCAGCCAATGAGGAAGCCGCTGCGCGGGCTCCTCCCACAGTGCGAAGGACCCTTCTCCTCCTAGTCAAGCTCTCCACCGTCTCGGGCTGTCTCCGCCTCTTCCGGAGGGATCCCCCCTCCCCCGCGTGGGGTTGGTCTATTTTGCCCAAAGCTTTCCTATCTTTATTTCCACGGTGTTGCTCAATTCCAGTCCCCAGCGGGGAAGTTCCCACCTTTCCGGGGACCCAACTCCGGCCGCCCTTAGCCCGCTTAGGCGACTCCCGCTTTCCTCCAGTCTGTCCTGAAGGCAAGGCAGTTCCCCTCCCCCTGCCAGGCTTTCCCTCTTCCTACCCTTCTACTCTCTCGGATGCTACTCGGTCCCTTCCTTAAGGTCTAACCTCAGGGAGCCCCACTCCTGAACCCCCCCCCCTTTTTTTTTTTATGGTCCTACTCTCCCAGTCAGCACTTCCCCTGGGCGGCCCTAGGTAGAAGCTCCGCCCTTCTCGAGAAGCAGCCGCTGTTCCTTTCGCCACTGTCCCACGTTCCCCTAGTCCCTCCCCTGGATAACCCCCAGGCTGGTGATGAAGCCAACACCGCCCTTCCTGGTGGCATCTGGTTGGGAATGGCTGACAGACTATTTACTGTTAGTGGCTTGCCAGGAGGAGGGGGAAAAAAGAGGGAAGGGGGCGTGGCTGAGGGGGTGGGTCTGGGCCTGGAGAGTGAAAGCGAAAGCTGGGGCGACTAGCCCCGAGAGTCTAGAGCCAGCAAGAGAAGCATGGCCAAGCCTTGTGGGGTTCGGCTGAGTGGAGAAGCCCGTAAACAGGTAAATGGGAACCGGAGGCCAGAAAGGGGTGAGGAGTCCTAATGGAGCTAAAGCTGGGTGCTCCTGGGCACCAGGGCCTAGCGTGAGAACTCTTTAGGGCTTTCACTTCTACTCGGGGACTACCACTGCCTTGCCCTTTAGCCAGTCTGTGCCCTGAGCAGGGTGTTCAGGGAAAACTGGCACTGTGGGACAGACATGAGCTCCGGTTGGAGAGGGTGGGCTCTTATTCTTTACAACCGAACCCCCTAACCCGCGTCTGACTACTGCTGTCTGTGCAGGTGGATGTCTTCAGACAAAACCTTTTCCAGGAGGTGAGTCTCTGGATCCAAGCGACTTGACCTTAGCGCCGTGATCTAAGGGCCACAACCTCGGAGTAACCCCCCAATTCATCCTAGTTTTGGCCTTTCCTAACCTTCCTGCTTACTCAAGGTGATCTCTACTGATTGGTTTCTACTCCTCGTAATCTGATCGCTCTTAGAACTCTTAACTGCGTTTGCCACTCCCCCACCCCACCCTCTTCTGCCGAGAGGGAAAGATGGTGCCCAAAGCACCCACACTCCTACTTCTGCCACCCATCAGATTGGGCAAGTCCCTTACGTTCCAGTTCTGCAGTTTCCTCATTTGTGATTCGGTGATTTCTGAGGGCCTTCTTCTCATCCTTCTCCGCGGACATCTTGTATGACTGTTTTTGTAACTCGCAGGCTGATGACTTCCTCACCACGTTTTTGCCACAGAAAATCCTCTCCCTGAGTCAGCTCTTGCAGGTGAGTGGGTTAAGACTCCTCTACTCCATCGCCCGGCGACTTTCCACCACCTGTGCTCTGAGAACTAGTGTCAGCATGCTGGGAACTTAGCCTGGTGTAAAGCGTGAGCCTGGACTGGGAGGGAGAGAGGAGGGAATGGAGGGGAGGCTCTGACTGGCTAGGGGAGGAGGCTGGACAGTGCCTAAGAATAAATTCTGCAGGAGGATTTCCTCAATGTGACTGACCTCTCCTCCCTCCGGGCTCCTCTGGACATCCCCATCCCAGATCCTCCACCCAAGGACGATGAGGTAAGGCATTCAGTGCGCAGTGCTGTGGACTGTAAGCCAGTGACACCGCTGTAGCCTCCATGGGTTCCCTAAAGTTGCTTTTCTCCTTTTGCCTTAGATGGAAACAGACAAGCAGGAGAAGAAAGACGGTAATGGAGAACTGGGTGACTGGGAGGGAAACTGGTGCATTGATGTGGAGTAACCAAAAAGTCTGTCTGCATCCTTTTCATAGTCCCTAAGTGTGGCTTTCTCCCTGGGAATGAGAAGCTTTTGGCTCTGCTTGCTTTGATTAAGCCAGAAGTCTGGACTCTCAAAGAGAAATGCATTCTGGTAAGCCAGGAAACTGGAGGATGTGGGAAGAAAAGCAAGGCAAAAGCTATGTTCAATTCAGAACTTTCATCTAGATACCTAGTATTGAATAAGGAAACTTGCTTTTGTGTCTTGGATTTGTGTGTGTGTGTGTAAATTGTGTATGCACACACAGGCGTGTGTAGGTCTTTTCAATTGTGTATATGTTTGAAGGCCAAAGATCAACATTTGGAGGTTTTTTTTTGAGGCATGGTTTCACTGCACCTGGAGCTTGCTGTTTTAGCCGACCTAGGTTACCAGGGAGCCTCCAGGATCTGCCAATTTTACCACTACCACCTCCAACACTGGGGTTACAGTGTACTCCACTGTGCCCTGCTTTTATGTGTATGCTAAGAATTGAAGTGCAAGTCCTCGTATATTTGTGTGTGCACAGCAAACACCTTACCTGCTGTCCTCTCCCTTTGGGTTTAGATATCCTTTGTTTTTCTCATTTGACATCTGTGTGGTTTCATAATGGTAGCTCTAAAAATGAGAGTCTGTGCTGTAGCTACCTCTGTAATCTCAACCTATGATTTGAGGTACACAGAGTAGGTGATATGATACAGTGAGTTGGTTTAAAAGCTTGAGCCCTAGAAAGAATCTAGATCAAATCCTGATTCTGTCATTTATAGAGCTCCCTTAGACATTCTGTGACTCACTTGTTTCTTGTGTTAAATGGTACGGTCAGACTGTAGGCTTTGGAAGATTGACAGTGATTAGATAAGATCAGTAATTTATAATATGACACCTAGCATGTAGTAAGTGCTCAATTAGATGTAGCTGTTAATAAGAAGTGGCATGATAGGGAGGCAGAGGCAGAAGGAGCCTGTGAGGTCAAGGCCTGCCTGGTCTACATATGAAGTGCCACAACATTCAGGACTACATAGAGAAACCCTGTCTTAACAAACAGTCAAACAGAAGAATCATTCATCTTGCTATGGAAAGGAGAGATGGCTCAGAGGTTAAGAGTACTGCTAGCTGGGCATGGTGGTGTGTGCCTTTAATCCCAGCACTCGGGAGGCAGAGGCAGGTGATCTCAGTGAGTCCCTGGGCCAGCAGAGCGAGTTCCAGGACAGCCAGGGCTACACAGAGAAACCATGTCTTGAAAATCGAAGGAAGGAAAGAAAGAAGGAAGGAAGGAGAAAGAAAAGAAAGAGAGCACTGGTTGCTCTTCCAGAGGACCCAAGTTTGATTTCTAGCACCCACATGGCAGCTCACAGCCATCTGTAACTCCAGTTCCAGGTTTTTTGTTTTGTTTTGTTTTGTTTTTGGCCTTATGTGGGCATCAGGAATGCACGTGGTGCATAGATAGTCATGAAGCCAAAATACCCATACACATAAAGAGTAAAATAATAAAAATAAATAGTTTTTTGAGAAGTGGCATGATGAGATTCTAGTTGGATTGTTGAGTGAGTGCTCTTTTTAACATAGGTAATCACATGGATCCAGCACCTGATCCCCAAGATTGAGGATGGGAATGATTTTGGGGTGGCAGTTCAGGTAAGAATCGGTGACTGAAGACAGAGTCGGAAGAGACTTGTGGGTGAGGGATGAGAGCAAGGCATAAACTAGGAAGTAGAACGAAGAAGGGAGATGAAGAATTTTCTTTGCTTCTTATTTCTCTGTAGGAGAAGGTTCTGGAGAGAGTGAATGCTGTCAAGACCAAAGTAGAAGCCTTCCAGACAACCATTTCCAAGTGAGAACAGCAACAAGACCACAGGGACCTACAGAGACATTGCTGTAGGATTCTCAAAGCAAGGCAGATCTGTCGGAATGATAGCAGACTGAGGGGTGGGGTGTGTGTGGCTGTACATCTCCTTTAACGCACACATTCCTTATTTACAGGTACTTCTCTGAACGTGGGGATGCTGTAGCCAAAGCCTCCAAGGAGACCCATGTAGTGAGTGCATAGTCCAGCATTTTAGCTGAGGCTGGCCAGGGGTGGAATTGAGGTGGGGAGAAGAGATCCTCTTTGTTTTGTTTTTGACTTGCACAATGTGGAAAATATATTCCAGAGAGCAAAACTGATTAGGACTCTAACATCCTTGACCCTTTTCTTTATTTAATTTTGTGTTTGTTGGAGCTTATCTTCCAGTTAATCTCTTCTTTGTATAAGAAAACAAAATTAGGGGCTGGAGAGATGGCTCAGTGGTTAAGAGCACTGACTGCTCTTCCAGAGGACCTGGGTTTGGTTCCCAGGCACCCACATGGCAGCTCACAACTGTCTGAAGATCCAGTTGCAGGGGATCTGACACCTTCACACCAATGCACACAAAATAAAAGTTAAATAAACCATAAAAAATATTTTTAAAAAGGAAAGAAAACAAAATTAATGTCTCAATCTCTGCTGGCACTGACTCAGTTTTGTCTCCTACTTCCCAGATGGATTACCGCACCTTGGTGCATGAGCGAGATGAAGCAGCCTACGGGGTACTCAGGGCCATGGTGCTGGACCTGAGGGCCTTTTATGTGAGTGTGGAGTAAGCTCCTGAGGGAAGTGGATGGAAGGCGGTGGGAAGCCAAGAACCTAACTCTGTTCTTCTGGTCTTCCTCCAGGCTGAGCTTTATCATATCATCAGCAGCAACCTAGAGAAAATCGTCAACCCAAAGGGTGAAGAAAAGCCATCTATGTACTGAGCGAAGGATTAGAAGGAAAATAAATGACTTATACTTTATGTTATTACCTCTGTTGTTCTTTTAGAGATCATTTATTGAGAGCCTCAGACAAAGGTGACTGTGGAAGTGAAAATGGGGAGGGTTGGTTAGGGGATGGCTCAGTGTTTAGGAGCACTAGCTGTTCTTCCAAAGGACTCCGGCTAGATTCCTATGACCCACACAGTAACAAGTAACTGTTGTAACTCCAGTTCCAAGGGATCTGACACCCTCCTTTGACCTCTGCAGGCACCAGACATGCACATAGTGCACAGGCAAAAATGCAAGCAAACACCCTTACACATGAAATAAAAACAAAGAATTACAAGAGAAAATGGGAG
This sequence comes from Microtus pennsylvanicus, assembly GCF_037038515.1. Taxonomy (NCBI): domain Eukaryota; kingdom Metazoa; phylum Chordata; class Mammalia; order Rodentia; family Cricetidae; genus Microtus; species Microtus pennsylvanicus. Next base: position 14,592,726 of record NC_134593.1, on the reverse strand, counting down.
AGAGTGCCAGGAAAATGAGGTTGATGTGTTCTTACCAGTTCCTTCTAAAGAACAGGGTAGAGCAGGGCATGGTGAGGATGCCTTCAATCTCAGCACTCGGGAAGCAGAGGTAAGTGGATCTCAAGTTCAGGGCACCCTGGTTACACAGTAAGTTGAAAAGGATCAGGGTAGAAGTTTGCATGCCTTGTCAGCTATGCAGGTAACCCATAAACCCGTAGCTTGGAATGTCACAAAGGTATGTCCATCCGATGTTACCATGGGCAAAGCTGTTGGAGGAGGAATTAGCCTTTGGATAGACGGGGAAGCTTTATGGCTGTGGTGTGGGAATTAAGAACAGTTGTGGAGTTGAAAACAAGCTTGGAGGCGAATGAGATCCTGAGATTTCTCAGTGCTGGCAGAGAGGAAGGTCTTAAAAAGGCATTAAACGAGAACATATTACCAGCCATGGGCATTTTTTATCTTTTGCCCTCCCCCAATCAATTTCTGTTTCTACATCTGTTGAGATTTGGGTATTTGTATTTTTTTAAATTGTGACTGTGCATGTGTGTGTGTGTGTGCTCGTGCGTGCGCGTGAGTGAATGTATTCCACTTGTGTGCTGGTGCCCATAAAGACCTGAAGATAGTGCTGGATCCCCTGAAGCTGTGGTTTACAGGTGCTTGTGAGCCACCTGATAGGGTGCTAGAAACAGAAGTTGTAAAGTTGTACCTTGACTGCTGAGTTATCTCTCCAGTCATGTTTTTGAGACTGTTTTTGTTTTGTTTTTAGATAAGTTTTTTTCATAGCCTAGGTTGGCCTCAAATGCACCGTGTAGCTAATGCTAACTTGAACTCCTTGTTCCCCCTGTCTCCACCCTCTGAGTGATGGGATTGCAGTTTAGGGTTCACTTCTGAGGCAGTGGAGACAATGATTCCTCTGCTGTGTGGCCGGTTACAGACTCCAAGGGACTTTTAAATTCAAGCTTGTGTCCAAAATATACTTGATTTTGATATGGACTAAGATCTACTGTAATTTGCTTTTCCCCTCCCCGAACTTAATACTTTTGATGTTCCATCTCAAGGTCTATCTCATCCTATCTTTAAAAAGATTTAAAATATAAAATATGTCAAAAGAACGTGCTGCATTCTTATCAGTTTCAGTTTGGAATTAAGTGCACATAATTTATCCTTAAAAGGTCATGGACTTGTACTTTGCCTTAAAGGTGCTGCACTACATTAAGGAAGCCAAAGGCTTGAAGTTGGGAAGGCTAGGCTGCTGGTTATCGATGGTGCAGGCCCACTCTTTCTATAGCTGGAGCAAGATGAATGGGTTTTTTGTTTTATTTTTAGTTTTTCGAGACAGGGTTTCTTTGTGTAGCTTTGGAGCCTGTCCTGGAACTCGCTTTGTAGAACAGGCTGGCTTTGAACTCACAGAGATCCGCCTGCCTCTGCCTCCCAAGTGCTGGGATTAAAGGCATGCGACACTACTGCCTGGCTAAAACGAATGGTTTTGTCCCCAAGTTTCTCCAGAACACCCAGCGAGGGGCCAGCCCTCTAACCTAGCTGTCTTTGCCCAAAGCCTTTAGGTACAGTAAGAGCTGGTAAACCGGCTAAACCAGCCTGCAGTAGCCCACACAAATTGGAACTGGGTGTGATGGCCGGGGTCTGTAAACCTAGGGCTTTCACTTGAGATGTGGAGGCAGAAGCCTCTGTGAGTTTGAGATCAGCCTAGGCCGAGACTTTGTCTTCCCTCCTTAGAACGAAACAAAATCCAAAGTATAAACCGGGTAGGTTAGCTAATAAGCTTTTGCCCTGTGCGTTCTTTCCTATTCGCTTTAGGCTAAGGCAAGAGAAGCCAAATTTTAAAATTTTTGATTGGACGAAATTAGAACGTCTTGTCCTATCAGAGAGCACTACGGAGGCGGGGTTCTTAAGGGGGATGACCCGGAGCAGGCCTGCGAGCAAGTGCGCCTGCCCAGGAGTGTTTAGAGGAGGCGGGGCTCGGTTCCTCCGGTTGTTTCTGGACCGAGTTCTGGTTCGTGTTGAGGGCAGGCTGCGGAGAGAGGTTTACCTGGTGTTAGAGACAACTTAGACCTAAGCGAGGAGGCACAACTCGCTTGCCGTGGTTGGGAAGCCACACTGGTGGTGCACGGTTCGCTATGGGGGAGGTGGAGATTTCCGCCCGGGCCTACGGGAAGATGTGCTTGCACGCCTCTAGGTACCCATACGCTGCTGTCAACGGGTTGTTGCTGGCTCCCGCGCCGCGGTCGGGAGAATGCCTCTGCCTCACCGACTGTGTGCCCCTCTTCCACAGCCACTTGGCCCTGTCAGTCATGCTGGAGGTTGCGCTCAATCAGGTGTGGCCTCGAGAACCCCGCCCCCCATCCCTACTCACCGCCCCTCCCCAGCCCCCATTCTGTAGGACCCTCAGCCTAAATGCATGCTCGACTCCTTGCAGAGCCTGAATCATTGATTTATTCACGACAGGTGGATGTGTGGGGCGCACAGGCCGGTCTGGTAGTAGCTGGGTACTACCACGCCAATGCTGCTTTGGATGACCAGAGGTGAGTTGGGTAGCTTGGGACGAGAAGGCAGATGATTGTGGCAGGCGTGGGTGAGGTTCAGATAGGCAGACCAGCGTCATTCCTCTTATTTATTTATTTTTTAAGTCAAGTGTTTAGCAGCAGGGCTGTTCACCAGCCATTATACTGAGTACTGGAGTGAGAAAATACCAGAGATGAATATGGCCGTCGAAGGTTCCTGCCGTGGGGGTGGGACATACAGGCGTCTGGTGCTTCCCAGGTTCTGTAAGAATTGAGGAAGTGCAACTAGCGACTTAAAAAGCCCACCATTTTTAAACCGGTATGTGGTGGTGCTTGCCTTTAATCCCAGCACTCTGGGGAGCAGAGACAGGCAGATCTCTGTGAGTTCAGGCCTGGTTTACAGAGGGAGATTCAGGACAGCCAGGGATACAGAGAAAACCTTGCCTCGAAAAAAAATTTTTAAATAAAAAAAAGCCCACCACTTTATACATATATACTACAGACACCAAATACACTTGATTTTGATATGGACTAAGATCTACTGTAATTTGCTTTTCCCCTTCCCGAACTTAATACTTTTGATGTTCCATCTCAAGGTCTATCTCATCCTATCTTTAAAAAGATTTAAAATATAACTATATATATTTGTGTAGCTCTGGCTATCTTGGAACTAATTCTGTAGATCAGGCTGACCTCAAACTCAGCGATCCACCTGCCTCTGCCTCCTGAGTGCTGGGATTAAAGGTGTGCACCACTATGCCCAGCTAAAAATAGTGTTCTGTTTTTGTTTTTTAGTGGAAAGAAGAAAAAATATTAATTTAATATGGCCATACTAGAAAGAGGACAAAGCTCCAGGGAGACACTGCTACTCTTCCCAAGTCTGACTTCTGGGTCACGAAGAGAGATTAAAGTTTAAACAGAGGGACAAGGATATGCATATCTAGGGAGGCAGGAGCAAGGTGTGGCCTTGCCCAACACTGACCTATCTTTAGGTGTAGAATTTGTCCTGTAGGATCGTCTGACAAGTTGTTAGAGCTGTGTGAAATTACTGTATACATCACGTTATATCTGTATACCACGTGCTTGCAGTGCCCCAAGAGGCCAGAAGAGGGCGCTGAATCCCCTGGGGCTGGCCATAAATTGCCATGTAGGTGCTGAGATTCAAACCTAAGTCCTCTGGAAGAGTAGTTAATACTCTTAACCACTGAGCCATTGCTCCAGCCCTCTTGGTTTTAATTTAATGATTAAGGCAAATTGCCTTCCTCAACGCCTACTTTAGATTTCCACTCTCAACAGCAGAATCTGAGCATGTTTCCCACAGCATTCAAGCATCAAGCAGTCGTGCATCAAGCAGGCCCGACATTCCCAGGACAGCTGCAGGGAAAGGCTACAGCTGTGCGCATCTGTGAGACCTGGGAGGAGACCTGGGTCTGCCCTCAGTTGGCTCCTCACTCCTCTGATCTTCCCCCTACACAGCCCCGGGATTCTGGCCTTGAAAATCGCAGGGCGAATTGCAGAAGTCTTCCCTGGTGCAGTGCTTATTATGGTGAGACTTGGGCTTTCCGGTGGGGAGGAAGTAGGGAGAGCATCTTGAGACTCTCACCCCTTTATCCACTCAGCTGGATAATAAGAAATTGGTGACTCGGCCTCGTGTCCCTCCAGTCATTGTCCTGGAGAACCAAGGTCTTCGATGGGTGCCTAAGGACAAGAACTTGTGAGTGCCCCTCTACCTCTATGCTTCTGCGAAGTCCAAGGCTCCCCAGGCCTCCTTTGTCCTTGGTCCTGCCCTGTGGTTTCTTTAGACACAATCCTTTAAGTCTGGGCCTGGCCCCACTGTTTGGCCTCCATGGTTGCTTTGCTTTAATTTCAGAGTGATGTGGAGAGACTGGGAAGAGTCAAGACAGATGGTGGGAGCTCTGCTGGAGGGCCAGGCCCACCGCCACCTTGTGGACTTTGACTGCCATCTTGATGACATTCGGCAGGACTGGACCAACCAGCAGCTTAACACTCAGATCACCCAATGGAGCGGTCCCACCAGTGGAAATGCCTGAACCAGAGGGTCAGAGTACAATAAAGAGATAGGCTGTTGGGCAACCATATATTTATTGTGTTTGGAAGGCAGAGTGGGGAAACCCCAGCAGGAAGAAGATTGGGTACAGTCTATAATTCCCGGTGAAGAGCAGGAAGGTCTCTATTGTACCCCATCACGGAATGAGAGAGGGGGCTCAATAGATCATTCCCTTTGTTTCTCCACGGGGCTTCTTGAGCTTCTCGAAGTTCTTCAGGATGATGTCGTATAACACAGCCTATAGGATCACGGTGGAGTGGTGGAGGTCAGCCACCGGTACCCAGTGGCTCTGTGTCCTAGTTCTAGCTTTGGAAAGGCTGATCTTGTCATCCTCCACCCCAAGTCTGCTTGGCCAGAAAGGTGCTTCCTCCACCCCTGCCCTCCACTCCCCTTCTCACATAAGCATTACGGATCTCCATGACCATCAGCCGGATGTCCTGGTACTCTGCCTCGTCCAGCTCGTGCACCAGCTGCCGATAATCACCCTGCAGAAACCCAGCGTTAGTCCCGACTTGCAACGTGTCTTCCCCAGCTTAACCCGACCTGGGCCTCACCTACCACGTGGGGCTGTTTGGCTGCTTTGGCCACTGCGTCACCCCTCTCTGAGAAGTACCTGTGGGAAACGGAAGCAGTGTGCGTGGAGTAGGAAAGAAAGGAGGGAGCCCAGGCCTATCCCCAAAGGCAGAGTGAGCTGGGGGTGTGGTGGCCAGGCAACTCACTTAGAAATTTGAGTGTGGAAGCCCTCCAGCTTGGTGTGAAGGCTGGTCATCAGCTCAAACACCTTCTCCTGGGAAAGAAAGGGGTGAGAAGGAAACACGGGCTACCTGGGAGGGCTGTGTAGGATTGAGGGGCAGTGCTCTTACCTGGACAGCCACCCCAAAGTTATTCCCATCCTCTATCCGAGGTATCTGTAGTTGCAGCCAGGTAGTGACCTTGGAGCAAAGGAAGGTATCGGGTTTATTACCACCTCCCTTCCTTCCCCTCCATATACACATCCCAAGCCCCAGGTTTCTATTCTTCCCTTGTCTGCCTATAGGGGATGGAGGAGTGCCAGGTCCATGCTGAGCCTAAGGCTGGCTCACTTGCTCTGCCCTCTTCAATGTGCCATTGTCCTAATTGGCTGGGACTAAGAGGACAATGCTGAAGCACGGATGAAACAGAACTCACCAGATTGAGTTGCTCAGTGACATCCTTGATCTCAGGCTTTAGGCGCTGCAGGAGGACCACAATCTTCTCATTGCAGTTGACTGGGCCACAGGGAGGACCTAGAGTGCAATGGGTCAGTTAATAACCGAGCTTCCGAGGGCTAGAAAGCCGAGTGTAGAATGCAAGCTGGAAGTCGGGAGACACAAGCCTGTCTCTGCCTGGGTTCAGGTACCTTTTTCTTCATCTTCCCCCTTCTTCTTCTCATCCTTCTCTTCCTTCTGTGGGGAGGAAGACAGAACTGAGGCTGGGTTTTCTCTATGGTTGGCCCACCTCCCGGGTCTCCCAGCTTGCCTCCTGTTGTTTCTTCCGCTCCTCCTTCTCTTTCTCCTTGACTGGATCAGGTATGGGGATGTCCAGTGGAGCCTTCAGACTGCTCAGGTTGACTTCATTGAGATCTGGCTCCTATAGGTAGAGCTGGAGATGAGGGTGTTCCTCTTATCACATCACACCCCCATCCCAGGCCCCTCCTGAGTCCTTGCAGGACCCTCTACCTTTAAGAATGCATCCAGCTCTGCGATCTTCTTGGGAAAATAGCTCCCAAGCAGGTTTTCTGTCTGTATGAGGTGGTGGAGGAGGATGGGGTCATAATCAAATGCCTTTTCCTAGTGAAGTAAGGGCTCACACCGCCCAACAAGGAAGGGCGCAGCAGAAGCACTGGACGGGGTTGCCGATGACTGTAGGTCTTACCTTGCTACACAGGTCTTTGCGGAACACATCCACCTGTAGGGTACAGGCAACCCTTCAGAAACCTAGCTTTAGGGCCACTTCATTTGAGGGCAGTTCCCTTTTGGGAATAGAGGAGTGGATCCAGCTAAGGCCACTCCTGAAGAGAGATGGGTCCCTCCCTGTATAGGGTGCTCTGAGGTGGCGTGGCAGTTTTCAACACACCTCAATCTGGGGAGAGTTCAGTGGATCCCCGTGGGGGCTGGATTTGGGGAGAACATCCCTTGGGTCACCAGAGTTGTGTAAGGAGAGATAAGAAAGCCCTCTGACCGGGCGTGGTACACCATGCACGCCTTAAACACCAGCACTTGAGAGGTAAAGTCAGGTGGGTCTCTGATTTCGATCGAGTCCAGCCTGATCTACATAAAGAGTTTCGGACAGCCGGGGCTACATAATAAAGAGACCCTGTCTCGAACAAAACAAAACCCTAAGCCAGTGGGCAGAGGCAGGGAGCAGGCTGTGTTCTTCCTGAACTGAGTCAAAGATCTCGAAGTGGCTGGGGCAAGTCCCTCTCCCCGGCTCTGCGTGTAGCCCGGGCCCCAAGCCAGGAGACTTCACACTAGCTCTCGGCTTCATTTCACCCCACTGGACCACAGCCGCCTCACCTACTCCCAGGGGATCAGGTGCGTCTGGCTGCAGGCTAGTAAGCAGACCCCCTACCCAGATGTGGGGGCTTGGGGCTGATCCCCGGAACCCTGGTCCGCTCCGAGCCACGCCTCTCTAATGCCTCTCATCCAGACTCGAACCCGCAGCACTTACCTTGGCTTGGGCTTCAGGATGGACCCTCAGTGTGGCCATGGTCGGAGAGGGCGGGGGGCTAAGCGCCGCACGAGGAGTCTGGAGTGGGCAGCGGGAAGGGAAAGCGAAAGCAGAGCTCGAAACCTGCACAGCCTTCCTTGGCTTGGGGAGCGGAGGGACTGGAGGAGGCGGGGACAGCCTACTGAGGGGCGGGGGCTCCTCCTGCAGCCCGAGTATTGCTTCCGCCCAGCACTCCGGGCTCTCCCCTCTGCGCCCAGGCCCGCCTCCCAGAGCCCGCCTGCCAACGCCAGAACCTCTGCCCCTTCCCACCCCCGCCTTCCATTTCCGGTCGCCCCCTACTTCTCCTGCTAGGGCTAGGGCCAGGGCAATAATAAGCCTTGCTTGGGGGGTTTTAAATCTTCTCTGATTTGGAGCAAGACCTGGTCTCTTCTCGCCTTGCCGGAATGGTCTCGATTTCACCTGCATAGTCCTGCTCACCAAACGACCACGCTGAGACACTGGCACTATCCTTATCCGCACAAAACCATTGTGGCACACTCTAGTACCCTATGAACCACCCCCCCCCCGACAGCTGGGAGTCAGGTCTCTATGATAAAATCCAAACCCCTTTCTTTCACAATCAGCTGTCCCCTTCAAGTTGACGGTCTGTTGCTTTCCACACTCACTCATTACACAAGCAAATACTATGTAGGTAGTGTTTATTCCAGGTCAAAGGCTAAGCCCTTGGGAAATCTACAACACTCTTCCCTCAATGTCCTCACTCATTACGGATGTCAGTTTTTCAGAGAGAATTTTCCACCGTCATCTTTCAGAAAGTACCTTCCCTGCCCAGTTTATTACAAGCCGTCCTGTTTCAGTACCTCCGCAGCACCCGCGACTTTGACATTAACTATTTTTGTTTGTTTTTGTTTTTGAGAGACGATAATATAGTGGTTTGAACAGGGTCAGGCAAGCTTTTTCTGTAAGGGGTTGGTGATGGCTACTTAGGTTTGGGAAGTGTTACCATGTCTGTAGCTGCTCAACTCTGGTACTGCAAGAGGCAAGTAGCCCATGAAATGAATTAGTGTGGGTGCGTTTTAATTAAACCTAACTTATGAACCCGAGATTTTGAGTTACATGTAATTTCCACACGTCGCTTTTTTTTTCCAACTTTTTTTTTTTAAATGTTGAACAAAAAGCCAGGCTTGGAGCCGGGAGGTGGTGGCACAGGTCTTTGATCCCAGCATTCTGGAAGCAGAGGCAGGTGAATCTCTAAGTTGGAGGCCAGCCTGGTCTACAGAACGAGTCCTAGGACAGCCAGGGTTACACAGAGAAACCCTGTCTCAAAAAAAAAAAAAAAACCCAAACAAAAATGGTGTGTGATGGGAGGTGGCTCAGTGGTTAAGAGAACTGGCTGCTCTTCCAGAGTGCTTCTGATCAATCCTCGGCAGCCACACGACAGCTCACAATTGCCTGTAACTCCAGTTCCCGAGGATCCAATGCCTTTTCTGACCTCCACGGGTATGTTCACACACACATACAGTAAAAACACCTATGCACATAAAAAAAAAATCACAATAGGAACACTACTGAACTTATCTCCCTGGGATGTTTGGGGGTTAAAATTGTGTGCGTATGTACATGAGAGTGCATGCACACACATGAGTCCATGGAAGCCAGAGGTGATGGTGTCTCCCTCGCCCCTCCCACGTCTCACTTATTGAAAAAAGGCTCTCATACCAAACCTGGAGCTCACCCCTAAGCTACACTAGCTGGTTAGCAAGCTCCAGGAATTTTCCTGCTTCTGCCTCTGCTGCACTGGGATGACAGATGCGTGCTGCCATACCCAGCGTGTTTTTTTTTTAAATATTTATTTATTATGTATACAATATTCTGTCTGTGTGCATGTCTGCAGGCCAGAAGAGGGCACCAGACCTCTTTACAGATGGTTGTGAGCCACCATGTGGTGGCCAGGAATTGAACTCAGGACCTTTAGAAAACCAGGCAATGCTCTTAACCATTGAGCCATCTCTCCAGCCCCCCCATGCCCAGCTTTTTATATGGGCTCTGGATAACCAAATGCTTGTCCTTAGGCTCGCACAGCAAGCACCGTACCCGCCAAACCATTTCCCCAGCCTCTTAATGTATTCATTTATATAAATAATATATACACTCTTAGAACAGTGCCTGACGTGCAAGCACCAGCAAGCATTTGCTACTTGTGTGTTTCTCTTTTGCTTTCTCCAGAGCTGATCTGCTTCTGAGCAGCAGAAGCCTTGTTTGTCTTGTTCACACGGCACAGAACTATGCCTGGTTTAACACACCTTTGTGAAATGAATGTGTGCCATCCTTATGAGACAGAGGTAGGAAAAGTCCTGGCGTGAGCTGCCTAGAGAGGCAGGCTCCTAAGGAAATCAGGAGTCTGTGACGGAGGCAGGAAAAAAACGAAGTAACCAGGTTGGAGACGAAGCATCTGCCAGTGGAAAGCTTATAAACACACCTAAGGGCAATTACTGGCCTCCGTGGAACCAGGACTTGACAACACAGCTCCAGAAAGCTGGAAGTCGAGTTCAAGAAAACACATTCAAGGTCAACGACATTCAGGGAATGATGAGGAGGGACTGGAGCAAGCGTCTATCAGACTATTTTCTTACCCCTCCCACCCTCTTAGGCCTGACAAGAACAGGAAGAGCCAGAGCCAGGCCTGGTATGCTTTTATTTCTTTCAGTTATGTTTGCGGATTGAGCGGGATCGGGGGAAGAGCCCATGGCCTGGGATCCCAGGAGACCAGGGCTGGTGGTACCAGCTACCATAGGTAAGGTACCAGGCAAATGTGCCTACTGCTGCACCCACCACCTTGTGGGTGTATTGATGGAAGTAGATGACAGTGCAGAGCAGCAAGAAGTTCCAGAGGCCCAGCAATAGCACATTGAGTAGGAAAACAAGGCGCAGGGGGGCCCCAGCTGGTAGCCCGTGGGCCAGGTACTTGGCAAATACAGCGGCTTCCTCAGCCATGAGGAGGCAGCAGAAGGTGAGCAGGAAGGTGTGGGAGGAGACAGTGTAGCCTCGCCACTGGTGGCCGGCTGCCAGGCAGCTCCTGCGGTCAGGCAACTCATGCAGCAGTAGGCCCTGGGGCAGAGGCTCGAAGCAGGAACCGGTCAGGTCCTCGATGAGTAGAAAGGCCCGGCCGGCCCCCCGCCAGACAGCTGCCCCCACCACCAGTCGGCTCAGGTGCCTGGCTGTCACTGCCACGCGTCGTGTAGCCAGGAACACCACCAGCAACACAAAGCCCCCCAAGAAGGTACATGTCCAGCCCCATGCTGAATTCACAAACTTTCTGTGGGCAGAAAGAGGGAAAGCATCTGATGAGCCCCAGTCCCATCTGCCTACCTTGATCTGTGTTCCACACCCCATCGCTAGTTCTCTTTCCAAGCCCCACCATTTCCACATTGCCCGGCTCCTTAGAGGACCACTGGGCATTCTAGGGTCCACATTTCCTCTCAGTTCTTTACTTCCCTTGCACCCCCAGGCTCTGTTCCTCTCCTCCCTCCTCTTCTCCCCCGACCTTCTCAACCTCCTAGCCTATTTTTAGTGTTCCGACTGGCAACAGAACAGAGAGGCCTGGAGAAGGAAGCCGGGATCCGAGAGTATAGGGAGCCAGCTCCCCTGGACTCCAGTGGACTCACATGTTGAAGAAGTTGCCGTGGCTAGCGAAGATCGTCCGGGAGTTGACATGAAACTGCAGAAGGGGCCCAAAGATGACCACTGCTGCCAACCAAGCGTGGTAGAGGCGCCGTAAGCAGGGGCTGCCTAGGAGGCGCGCGGCTTGTTCACTTCCAAAATACAGTAAGGCAGAGGCCACCCAGAGCAGCGCCTTGACCAGGCACCCGAGCAGTGCTCGGACTCGGGTCCCGGCCCCCGGCCCTGCCCCCACCATCGGTCCCCGGTCCATGTTCCCTCCCCTCCCCACTAACTGCCTGCTCCGCTGGGAGGCTGAGGAGGGGCTAATACTGGTCCCCCTCGGACAAGGATAGGCAGTGACAGGTGTGGAAGACACAGGGCAGAGCCCTGCTGGCAGCTGGCAGGCAGGGAAGGGGGGCAGTAATGGGCCAGTTGGAGGGCTGACAGCATGGTCCTGGCCTTGGGTGTGTGGAAGTGTGTCCTGACACAGCCTCTGTCCTTTCCTGTTAGCTTTGAGTTCTCAGTTCCAGCCACATTCCAATTCATGTCTCAGGACAAGGCCTGCTGCTCAGGGCTGTCCTGGTCCACACTCAGCTGGGGTCTGCTTGTCTTATTTTGGCCAGCTGAAGCCCATCTACCTTCATCTCAGCTCTACCTTTTTCCCTCCACAGGGAACCTCGGATGCCAGTGTTAGGCAGGGTTCTCTAGAGGAGCAGAGCAGATGGAATCCATCTGAATGAAAAGGGAGTTTTACTAGAGTGGCTTCCAGGCTGTGTCTGCCTCATGTCAACAAGAACTATCTCCCTACAGAAAGGCTACCAGACAGGCAGTTCTTCAGGCCATGGTCTGGTCTTTGGTCTGTGGGAGTCCCCAAGAAGTAGGTTCTGACACCTGGGAAAGAACGCCTCGGCATCATCAGGATAGATACACTCACCAGGGAGAGTGAAGGCAAGCCGGCGAAAGGCGAAAGCTTCCTTCTTCCACGTCCTTTAACTTGGGCTGCCACCAAACGGTTGGTGGTTCGTCTAACCCCAAAGATTCAGATTATCCAAACAAGACAAATTCCTCACAGGTGTGCCCAGCTGCTTCTGTTTTAGTTCATTCCAGATGTAGTCAAGTTGACAACCAAGATTAGCCATCATTGTAAGACATTAAAACAAACCAGCAGACTTTATCTTTCCCCTAAATGTGGGTCCTTCTCTTGGGCTCTGAGAACAGTGAGGTGTGTACAGAGTTTGGTGTCATAGGCAGGTCATGGAAGTGGATTCACTGGGGTAGTCATAGTTATGGTGGCCCTAGCAGCTTAGCTAGGCTCCTGTTCGCACCCAGATGAAGATCTCTGAAAGGCCAGTTTGTCCCAGGATGGCTGTGCACACCGATGGTGGCAGAATACAGTGCTCAGGGCATGATCTAATGGGCTGCAGCTTGTGTTCATGATGATAAGAATCAGTGGGTGAAATCCAGGTGCCTTGAGAAGGGCACTTGTATGGAATGATGGTGGCCATGGCTGGGTGATCCCAGTCCTCCAAGGTGATGGGTAAAGAGCCTAAGACAAAATTACCCAATCTGTTATCCATCAAACTTTTTTTTTGCTTGTTTGTTTTTTGAGACAGGGTTTCTCTGCGGCTTTGGAGCCTGTCCTGGAACTAGCTCTGTAGACCAGGCTGGTCTCGAACTTACAGAGATCCGCCTGCCTCTGCCTCCCTAGTGCTGGGATTAAAGGCGTGCGCCACCATCGCCCGGCTATCCATTAAACTTTAAATGTGGCTGGGTGGTGGTGGTGCACGCCTTTAATGCCAGTACTCATAGGCAGGTATATCTCTGTGAGATCGATGCCAGCCTGGTCTACAGAGTGAGTTCCAGGACAACCAGGGTTATACAGAGAAACTCTGTCTCTAAACAACAACAACCAAATGAACAAACCAACAAAAGAACCCCCACCCCCCAAAAAAACTTGAAGTCAATTCTCTAGTAAATTACTTTGGGTCCCCTGGTTGACACAAACCTGGCCTCTCAGACTGAGCCCTGGGCAGGACCTACCTATGAAGTACCTGTTACTGGGTAGCTGTTTCAAGGTGGCTTGTCACTTTCTTTCCTTATTCCGTAAAGCTGGGGTTTCAGAGCAGTGAAGGCCCACAACGCAGTGAGAGGAATGAGTGAACAAGGACACCCAGGTTGTGTGCCCCACTGTGGTTGGGGAAAACCCACTAGCCCCCCTCTTCTTATTCATGCTACTGGGGATCAAACACAGTGCCTCAGGTATCCTAGTCAAGTACACTACCACTGAACTGTACCCCAGTATTCTAGTCAAGTACACTACCACTGAACTGTACCCCAGTATTCTAGTCAAGTACACTACCACTGAACTGTACCCCAGTATTCTAGTCAAGTACACTACCATCGAACTGTACCCCCAGTATTCTAGTCAAATACACTACCACTGAACTGCACCCCAGTATTCTAGTCAAGTACACTACCGCTGAACTGTACCCCAGTATTCTAGTCAAGTACACTACCACTGAACTGTACCCCAGTATTCTAGTCAAGTACACTACCACTGACCTGTACCCCAGTATTCTAGTCAAGTACACTACCATCGAACTGTACCCCAGTATCCTCCTAGTCAAGTACACTACCACTGAACTGTACCCCAGTATTCTAGTCAAGTACACTACCATCGAACTGTACCCCAGTATCCTCCTAGTCAAGTACACTACCACTGAACTGTACCCCAGTATTCTAGTCAAGTACACTACCACTGACCTGTACCCCCAGTATTCTAGTCAAGTACACTACCACTGAACTGCACCCCAGTATTCTAGTCAAGTACACTACCACTGACCTGTACCCCAGTATCCTCCTAGTCAAGTGCACTACCACTGACCTGTACCCCCAGTATTCTAGTCAAGTGCACTACCACTGACCTGTACCCCAGTATCCTCCTAGTCAAGTACACTACCATCGAACTGTACCCCCAGTATTCTAGTCAAGTACACTACCACTGAACTGTACCCCAGTATTCTAGTCAAGTACACTACCACTGACCTGTACCCCCAGTATTCTAGTCAAGTACACTACCACTGAACTGTACCCCAGTATTCTAGTCAAGTACACTACCACTGAACTGCACCCCAGTATCCTCCTAGTCAAGTACACTACCACTGACCTGTACCCCAGTATCCTCCTAGTCAAGTGCACTACCACTGACCTGTACCCCAGTATCCTCCTAGTCAAGTGCACTACCACTGAACTGTACCCCAGTATTCTAGTCAAGTACACTACCACTGAACTGTACCCCCAGTATTCTAGTCAAGTACACTACCACCGAACTGTACCCCCAGTAGCCTCCCTTCTTTTTCTCTCCTCCTCCTTTTATGGGGGCAGGGTCTCATGTTTCCCAGACTGGCCTCAAACTTTCTACATAACCAAAGAGACCCTGAACTTCTGATCCTCTTGATTCTTCCTCCTTCCTGAGGGTTGAGTGCTGGATAACAAGTATGTATCACTATGTACATTAAAAAAATTTTTTTAATTACTCCTGTGTGTGTGTGTGTGTGAGAGAGAGAGAGAGAGAGAGGAGAGAGAGAGAGAGAGAGAGAGAGAGAGAGAGAGAGAGAGAGAGAGAGAGAGAGAGAGAGGTGAGGATGGGGGCATACAGAGGACAACTTTTGGGAATCAGTTCTCTCCTTCCATTGGGTTCTGGGGATCAAACTCAAGTTTTCAGGAACACACAGCAAGCCCTTTAGCTCACTGGGTCATTTGGCCAGCCCCCATACCCAGTTTAAAGGAGTGCTGGAGGTGGGATCCAGAGAAACTGGGCTATGTCTCCAGCCCCTTTATTTCTTCCTGTTTCTTGTCTTTCTTAGAATCTTATCCCCAGCCCTGGCTATCCTGAAATTGTGACAGTTCTCCTACTTTAGCCTCCCAAGTGCCCCACCACACCCAGTCCAATACGCTTTTAAGCTTTGAAGGTCTTTTGTTGGTCATTTATAACATCTTTGTAAAAAAATTTTTTTAATTTAGCTAAAAATTTAAATCTGGGTGTGGTGGTGCACTCCGTTAGTTCCAGCCCTCTGGAAGCAGAGGCAGGCCCATCTCTGAGTTTGAGGCCAGCCTGGCCTATATAGTGATTTTCAGGACAGCCAGGCCTACATAGAGAAACTCTGTCTCAAATAACAAATAAATAAATAAATAATAACAATAAAAACCAGACATGGTGTCATGTTTTTGTAATTACAGCACTCAGGAATTCAAAGCAGGAGGATCAACTCAAGTTCATTCCAGCCTGATCTACCTAGTGAATTCCAGGCTAGCCTGGGCTACAGTGATGCTGTCTCAAAAACACTAAAACAGCAAAACCCACAAACAAAAAGATCCCCAAACGTCAAAACCAACAACAAACACTTCTAGAGAGCATAAGATGATAGCTATTTTTTCCCTCTGGAATTAAATTTCTGTTATAATTATTGGTTTTTTTTATTTTTTTATTTTTTGAGACAGGGTTTCTCTGTAGCTCTAGAGCCTGTCCTGACAAATAATTTATTTATTTTTACTTTATGTGTACTGTATTGTAACTCTATTTTTTAAAAAAATTAATTATATATATAGTATTTTTTTTTTTCGTTTTTCGAGACAGGGTTTCTCTGTGGCTTTGGAGCCTGTCCTGGAACTAGCTCTGTAGACCAGGCTGGTCTCGAACTCACAGAGATCCGCCTGCCTCTGCCTCCCGAGTGCTGGGATTAAAGGCGTGCGCCACCATCGCCCGGCTTATATATATAGTATTGGGCCTGCACTGTGCTTTTATGCCAGAAGAGGGCATCAGATCTCATTGCAGATGGTTGTGAGCCACTATGTGGTTGCTGGGAATTGAACTCAGGACTCTGGAAGAATGGCCTGTGCGCTTAACCTCTGATCTATCTCTCCATCCCATACTGTAACTATTAATAGTATTATTTATATTTGTTAATAACAACAAGACTGTATGGTAATGTCTCGAATGATTTCTGTGGGTCTTTGAAAATACTAACAATTTTTTCTTTAGATTTGGAACCCTGAAATATAGGTTCACCGTAGGGGTAAAATGACAGAGAAGGGCTTATCCTATTTAGAGTTTTCAAATTTACATAGCCTAGAGTCATCTCAGAGGAAAACCTCAGTCAAGAAATCACATAGATCAGCTTGCCTGTGGACATGACTGTGGGGGATTGTCTTGATAATTAAAGCAGGAGGGCCCAGCTCACTTGGGGCAACCATTCCCTGTACAGGTGCTCCAGTTATGGAAGGCAGCTACATAAACCAGGTAACGAGCCAGTTCCGTCCCTCTGTGGCTCCTGCCTTACTTCTTCAGTGGTGGGCTGGCTGCTCCCTGGACTGTGAGCCAAGTAACTCCCCCCCCCCAAGCTACTTTTTGTTAGTGTTGTTTTAATTTATTTTATGCATGTTTTGCCTCATGTATGTTTCTGCAACACTTGTGTGCCTGGTGCCCATGGAGGCCAGGAAAAGGTGTTTGCTCTCTTAGGACTGGAGTTACAAGTGATTGTGAGCTTTGTGTGGGTGCTTAGAGAATTGAGCCCAGACAGTCTGGAAGAACAGCCTACACTCCTAACCACTGACCCCTGGTCAGAAGTTGAGCACAATAAAAATACAGTAGGCAAAGGAGCAAAAGGACAGACAAGATAAAACAAGTTCGTTTTTTTTGTTGTTGTTGTTTTGTTTTGTTTTTTGGTATGGTTTTGTCTTGTTAGAGACAGGCTCTCATGCAGCCCAGGCTGCCTTCAAAGTGCTCTGTAGCGAAGACCTTGACCTGTGAGCCTTCTCCTCTGCTTCCACCTCTTAAGCACTGAGATTAGAGGCAAATGCCCCCAAACCCAGTTAAATTTGGTGATGGGAAATAACCCAGGGCTGCCTTCTCAGCTCTGGATAGTTTTCAATTATTTTACTTTTATTTATTGTGTGGACACATACACACCAGTGTGTGTGTGTGTGTGCTGGTCAGAGGACAACCTTTAGAAGTTGGCTCTCTCCCATGAATTTCAGGGATTGAACTAAGATCAACAACAGGTTTAGCGTTGTCACTTAAAGGCAAGCTGCTTTGGGGGCCGGGTGTAGTGGTGTGTGTCTGCCATCTCTGCTACTCAAGCTAGAGGACTGGGAGAGCACAAGCATTCAAGACCAGCCCAACACTTCTGTGGCCGTGAAGACCACCTCTTCGGATGCACACCCAGTTTAAAAGCTGCCTCAAAGACTCAAAGAGCAAGACGCGTGAGGAAAGACCTAGACTGCAGTGTGTGAAGAATGCCATCTCCTCCGACTGCTCTAAGACTTGTGGTTCTTTTTTTTTTCCTTAGAGATTTATTATGTATACAGTGTTCTGCTTGTACATATGCCTGCAGGCCAGAAGAGGGCACCAGATCTCATAATAAATGGTTGTGAACCGCCATGTGGTTGCTGGTCCTTTGGAAGAGCAGCCAGTGCTCTTAACTGCTAAGCTATTATCACTCCAGGCCCCACTTTGGGCTCCTTCATTACACTTATTTGTGTGTGTGTCTGTGGGTGCTCAGTGAGAGGAGTTTCTGAAAATCAGTTCCCTCCCACCACATGGGATCCAGGCATGAAGCTCAGCTTTCAGTCTTGTCACTGGGCAAGCCATCTCGCTAGCTTAAAGAACTTGGGTTGTGAGTGGGCTGGCTGGCGCTGCCCAGGTTCTCTGCATGGGTACTCAGCCTACCCCCTCTGCATACTGGAACAGCTCCAGAGCAGAGGTGACACGGAATGCCTGAGCTTTAACAGAAAATGTGCGTATCGTCTGCTGCCTCCAGGTCTACATGATGCAAACTTTCTGTGTTGGAGAGGAAAGACTTTTACAAGCCTTAATAAATGTGCGTATCGTCTGCTGCCTCCAGGTCTACATGATGCAAACCTTCTGTGTTGGAGAGGAAAGACTTTTACAAGCCTTAATAAATGCTGTAGATTTTCAGTCAGTTGAGTCATCCAAGAAGTGTCTTCTAGAGAGTAGCACACTTTCTGTAGAAACTTTTCTTTTGGTTTTCTGAGACAGGTCTCATGTAGCAGTCTAGACTCAGGCTGATTATGTGGCTAAAGATAACCTTCAACTTCTGATCCTTTTGTCCTCAGTTCCAAGTACTGAGATTACAGTATGTGTCGCCACACCCATTTTAAAAACTGTTTCCTTCAAGTGAGATGACAACAGAGCTCAGATGGGAAAAGGAGAGAGTGACACACTGAGTCAGTTTCCCACAGACAGTTTATTGGGAAAACCAAAGCCAGTGAAAAGGTGAGAGGTCCTGCTTTAACCTCTCTACCTGAAGCTGCTGCCACCAGCAATGATAGGATCCAATGGCAAGGAGGGCCATGTAGAGCTTCTGGAGACTCCTACTTCTCGGACCATAGTCTCCTAACCCCAAAGTCCAATTATGAGAAAAGACTCACCCCAAGAGGGTGCCGAGGAAACAAGCTCTACCCACCCTGTCCTCCTTCAAAGATCTCAGGAAGAAAGGCCAGTATACTTAGCCCTGATTGGCCAATCTAATCCTCAGTGTGAAGACCTGGGCAAAGGGCATTGCTGATGGGTCTATTCAGACCTCAGGGATCTACACTATGAGCCAATATCTAACATTGGAACATGATTCAAAACACTCAGGACAATTGACTTGTTGGCAGAAGCTGCACCCCAGATAAAGGCTGTCCTTCCACACTCTGGCTACAGATAGAAATCCAAGCAGACTGGGTGTGAATGTGTGAGGAAACCTCTTGGCCTGGGGGGTGGGGGTAGACCAGACTCAGCTTGGGCCCAGACCCTGGGCTTGTTTCTCACCACCCAATGTCATCAGCTCCTCCTCATACTCCCCAGAAGGGGAAAGGGAGGAACAGGCAGAGAATATGTTGAGAATCCACCCTCTACAGAGCTGGAGGTCAGATCTACTGAGGGGAGGAAAAGGCCACAGAAGGGCAGGACACCGGAGTGGGAGCACTGGAACCTTTCTCAGACTCTGGCATGTCATCCTGGAAGTACTCAGCCTGGCGGTACTGCCAAAGACGCAGATTCCCATCCCACTGTGGAGCAGAAAGTGTTAAGTAGTCAGGGAGATGCCCCCTCCCAGGTCCAAGCTCTAGACAAGCTGTCCTCCCATTCCCAACCCTTGGAGTCTCACCGAACTGCTGACAATCTTTTCCTCAAAGGGGTGCCAACTGACATCACGCACACATGCCTTGTGGTTGGTCAGCTTCTTCACAATGTGGCCGCTTAGGAGGTCATATACTGTCCAGGAAAAGCCAGACAGGGCTGCTGTAGACTTCAAACCACCCCTCAGTCTCCCAAGCAGCACCACTGACTTGCTTCTCAGGCAGCATCCCACTTTCCTATGGAAGCAAAGCCCACCTCAGAGGATGGTGTTCTATCGGCTTCCTTCTCTGGCCCCTGTCCCTACCTTGGGTTGAAGGTAGAGTGGAATGTGGATATTTCTGGGCCTTAGCTAGAATTCTAAGGACTACTGGGAGGAAAATGAGATTACGGTGGTAAGCTCAACATTTGGGAAGTTAAAGCAGGATAATCAGGAGCTCAAGGCTAGCCTTAGGTATATAATTCCAAGGCTAGCCCGGATTACACCGTCCCAGTCTCAAACAAAACGAAAACTGGAAATGCACTGGCCTCAAAAAACTTTTAGCAATGCTGGGCATGGTGGTGCATGTCTTTACCCCAGCACTCAGGAGGCAGAAGCAGGTGGTTCTCTGTGAAATTGAGGCCAGCCTGATCTACATAGTGATTTCCAAGATAGCCAGGATGTTTACACAGAGAAACGCCGTCTCTTAAAATTAAACAAAAACTTTTAGCAAGATACACAAGGTACTGCCAGTGAATTCTAGGCTGAGTTGATGTGTGCACTTGCTCCTTGTCTGATATCTCCGCTTTTTAAACTTTAGCCAGTGTGGAGGGTGGGGGTGTTTCCATGTTTGTGAGGGGTACACCCACCTGTGAGTGCATGTGCACGCAGAGGCCAGGGGTCAATGATGGCTACTTTTCTCAACTATTCTCCACTTGATTTGGTTTTTCAAGTCAGGGTTTCTTTGCATAGCCTGGCTGTTCTGGATCTTGCTCTGTAGATCAGGCTGAGCTCAAACTCATAGAGATGCACCTGCCTCTGAGCCCCAAATGTTGGGATTAAAGATGTGCATCACCACTGCCCGGCTTCCACTGTAGTTTTTGAAAAAGCATCTTTCACCGAACTGGGAGCATGCTGATTTGGCCAATGCGGTGGTTTGAAAGAAAATGGCCCCCAAAGGGAGTGGCACTATAGGAGGTGTAGACTTGATGGAAGAAGCGTGTCACTGTGGGGGTGGACTTTGAGGTCCCTTTTCCTCAAGCTTCCCTCAGTGGGGCTCCCAGTCGACTTCCTGTTGCTTACAAGATGCAGCACTGTCAGCTCCAGCACCATGTCAATGATGGACTGAGCCACCCCAATAAAATCTTTTCTTGATAAGAGTTGCCATGGTCAGGGCGTCTTCACTAAGACAACTAGAGTGGCTGGTCTGCATGTTCCCGGATCCTCCTGTTTCTGTCCCCAACTTC
Source organism: Microtus pennsylvanicus (assembly GCF_037038515.1). Taxonomy (NCBI): domain Eukaryota; kingdom Metazoa; phylum Chordata; class Mammalia; order Rodentia; family Cricetidae; genus Microtus; species Microtus pennsylvanicus. Next base: position 14,572,205 of record NC_134593.1, on the reverse strand, counting down.
AGGCGCTCAGGATATAGTTGCATTATGTATGGGTTCTGGGGACCTGAGCTCAGACCCTCGTGTGTGGACAGCAGCTCAGACCCTCGTGTTTGGACAGCAAGTGCCTGAACCATCCCCCTAGCCCAGCTTCTCTCCTGTGCATTCCCCTGGTTTCGGTCCTGCATGACCTCTCTACCCTCTTCTTTCCTGTGCCTTCCCCCCCCCCCCCCGCTTCGGTCCTGTTATTACCCATGCTGTTTTTTATTCTGAGAGGCAGGGTCTTGATTAATAGTCCAAGCTGGCCCAGAGTTCCCTATGTAGTTCAGTCTGGCCTCGAACTCCTAAGTGCTGGATCACAGGCATGAGTTACTATGCTCAGCAACTCAGTGCTGTCTTTTTGTAATTTGTTTGCCTCTGTTACCCTTCCACCTTTTCTGTGACCCCTTTCCTTGACTTGATGAAAAAAAACAGAATTACGTTTTTGGTTATCTATATTGACTAGAATTAAAAATGCTCATGAATGCTTCCTATCTCCTTATTTAAGCCTTTTATGCTCCAACAAAATTCACTTGTGGTTGTTACTGAGGTTTTACGGTGCTCACTGTAGTTGTAGATAGAATGCCAGAGAAACACGCCTGCTCCTCTTAAGGCCTGTTCTCACAAAATCCTTACCAACTACTTTGCCAGTAGAGCAGCCACTGTAGATGAACTGCTGGCCAGTGCTGTGGGCTGGGGAGAACCGGCAGCGGATCAGAGTGTGCAGCACTCCATGGCCTCGGTAGGTCATCAAGGAGCTGTCTCCCGGGAGCTTCAGCTTCTTCCAGGCTGGGGAAGGATACACGGTTTTGGAGGTGGGCCTTGGATGAGGGAGTTTCTACTAAACTGTCCTGTACCACCAGCTCCTAACGATCAACACTCAAAGGCAACTGGCTACCCAACCAAAACTGCTGACCTTCCCCATGTGATAGAAGTCACCAACACGGCCCTGCTGACTTGACAATGTTAACGATACTAAAATATTTTTACATTGGTTGGTTCTGTGTTCCCTCACGCCTGGGAACTAACCCCTCCCCCAAATAAAAAGTCTAAAAGAAAAGACTGAGGGAAGGGCTCCAGGGTTCCCAGGCAACAGACAAACCCACACCAGTCCCATTCCAGGCCACCCCAGAGGCTAAGTATTCTAGCCCCCGCCCAACATCCGATCCCCAGACCTTCACTCTCACCCTCACCTTTCTTGGGTACCTGCTGCCACCGATAGTCCCAGTTTTGCTGTGTGGCAGCCTGGCGTGATGCTTCCATGCCTTCTCGGCTGGAAAAGCGTCTGATATCCCAAAGCTTAATGGTCTGGTCTTTGGAGTTGGAAATGAGATACCGGGCATCACCCTATTAATCCAAAGACGGACACACGCATCAGAGCTTGCCAGGATTAGTGCCTGTCAGTGCAGTTCCTCTGCTCTTGCTGAGGCTAGACCTCTAAGCTGCTGAATCCGCTTTGGTCTTGACTCATCCAGATCAGCTTGCTTTTGATGTCCTGCTTCAGGTCTCCTTGTCTCCAGGTTTTTTTTTTTCTTTTTCCCAGAGTACTAGCTACGTCCCTCGTTCTAACTTGGACTAAACTGTTTTCTACTTCCTTTTTTGATTTATCTATTTTATATATATGGGTGTTTGCCTGCATGTATGTCTTATGTACCATGAACATGCCTGATGCCTCAGGAGGTAAGAAGAGGGGGTTAGAGCTCCTGGAACTGAAGTTATAGATGGTTGTGAGCTGTGGTGTGGGGCTGGGAACTGAACGGGGGTCTTTCGGAAGAATAGCCATTGCTCTTAAACACTGAGCCATCATTCTAGCCCCACCTTGCACTTTTCTTATAAAGTCCTTACAGGCTGATGAGCAAGAAACTCATGCTTCTTGGCTTAAACAGTTTTCCTAAATGCCAGTTCCTGCTCACCCTAAGACAGAACTTTTTTGAGTTTCCAATCCAGTCCACTGTCACACCCTCCTGGGCAACCAGAACCTTTATGCAGTCTTGTTTCCTTGCTCACCTTGCTGTCAATAAAGGTGATGCCATCCTGGTGTCCAGCCAGGGCACCCACAGGCTTGGGATCATCCTCTCTCATGGTGCGTCGATCCCACACTTTGCAGATGGCATCATCTCCCCCAGAAAACAGGATTTGGGAGCTTATGTCAGCAAACGCCACTGCATTCACGTCGTCCTCATGAGACTCAATCTAGAGGAAGCTAAGGGTCTTAGAATTTCTTTCTGGTCTTAAAATAGGTCAAAGACCAAGAGGAGGAGGTTCTTGTCTCACAAACAATACCTGAAGAGTGCGCCGGTTTTGTTCTCGGTCAAAGACATAAAGGCAGCCATCATTGGCGCTGTAAGAAATGAGACAAGAGGTTCTAGAGCCAAGACTATGGTTCTGTGTGCTCGTTCACATGTGGGAGAAGCAGCAGCTTAGTTTTTAAGGAGGCTCAAGATCTGACACCTCACACAGGGAAACGGTGAGCAGGAGTGAAGCAATTTGTAAACCTTGACCTTCGTAGCTGCTAATATAGCTTCTGCAACAGCAGAACTTGCCTCTGGCAGAGCACTCACCTCACTAACAAGGTAGACATTTCCCACAGGGCTCACTTACCCTCCTAGTACTTCTCGTCCATCTGAGGAGACAGCAATGGAGAAGACAGCAAAACGACGTTCTTCTGGCCTAGAGATAGCAAAGGAGTAGCTACACTAAGGGGATGTCCTTTCACTTCTTGTCAGTCTACAAAGAATAGACAAGAATTATAGAGAGGAGGACACGGAGGGCCGCCAACTCAAGCCAGCATGCAGATCACCTGAGAGAACCCAGAAGCAGTCCTTTAACTGGGGCTCACAGGATGGGCAATGCTCTCAGGAAGCCACACAGAGAAATTGGCAACCAGTGCACTTTTCCATCTAGCTGGGAGCTCCTGATCGAGAGGTGCTCCTGGAAAGCCTTCCTTGGGAAGCTTCTGAGAAGTCTGACAAGAAAAAGCCAATACCTTAGGTCCAGGGCAGTGTGTGTGTCTCCTTCCCCATAGATATTGCAGATATGAACTAAAAGAGAAACAAGAATTCCTTAGGATTGCGGGAAAGAGAACAGAAGTAAAACTAAGAAGGGAAAGAGCAAATGGCAAGGATGTCAGAGCACTTTGGGAGTGATTTCCCGAGGGCAAGGCAAGGCGTCCTCTCTGAGGGGCAGACCTGGAAGCTTCAGGTTCCAAGCTGGAGACACTGCGGACCCTGGTGCATACTCACTGTAATCAGACCAGCTGGAGTACAGAAAGTGGTTTCCGTCAGGAGTGAAGGCCACGTCCAAGACACTCCAGCCTACGTCCCGGGCCTTGATGCTTTTGAATTTATGGAAGCGGCCATACCGACAGTCGTACAGTCGGATTGTCTGATCTGGAGAGTTTATTTCAGGCAGAATTATGGACTGTTCTCCTTGTAGCCTTCTTCATCAGATCTCTTTTTCTTGGTGTATCTATGGTGCCCCCCCTTTTTTAAAGATTTATTTATTTTATGTATATGAGTGCTCTATATGCATGTCTGCCTGCACAACAGAAGATGGGATCCAATCCCACTGCAGATGGCTGTGAGCCACTCTGTAGTTGCTGGGAATGAACTCAGGACCTCTGGAAGAGCAGCCAGTGCTCTTAACCTCAGAGCCATATCTCCAGCCCCTGGTTTCGCTTTACCAAGGGGAATCATGCTCTAGGCTAAGCATCTCTAAGCCAGGTTTTGAGTTCTCTGGGTCTGAGGCTTCCTAGTCCAGTTGAGATTATTCTTTGTCCTCGGTTAAGGCAGTTACTAGGACTGGGGTCTAGTACCTTGGCAAGCAGACATGAAGATTTGACCATCTTTACTGTAGATGCCACAGAATGCCTTCTGAGAGTAGGTATCAGTGAAGCTTAGATCATTGGGCAAGAAGCTAGAGAGAGGATAAGGGAAGCCCTGAGTGAGAAGACCCAGTTAGCAGAACGGAATGGCAGCACATTCCCTGTTTATCCGTTCTGTCAGCTTTTACACTTTTCCATTTGGTTTATTTGCAAAGCTTCAACCCCCTTTAGCCTAGCCTTAATATTTCTGAGAATCCTTTCACTTCTACCCTTCCAAGTGTAGAAGCTAAGTCTGCTGGCCCTCAGAGTCTCTCCACCAAGCCCCATACTCACTGAGACATCACTCGAGACTGTTCTCCAAGGGAGAAGCTTCCCCGGTGGCAGAGGCCCCGTTCTCTCTAAATGGAAGGGATTGGGGGGAATATTGCTAGCAGAAGAGGAGGGCCACTGCAATCACAAGCCCCGCCTCCAAGGACAGTTCTCTTGCTACAGAAACAATGCCTTGCAGCACTAGGATGCGGGTTAGCTAAGACACACCAGCCCCCACAATTGAGGTCTCCTTAGGAAGTTCACTTCTGTTTGTCTGGGGCTGGTAGAGCTTCTGGCCTCAACAGGTCTGCTGCCAGCTGACTAGAGAGGGAAAGCCTACCTGGTGTAGCATTCGCGGGAAGCTGTGCTCCTGAGCAGTTCTCCTGAGGCCTAGCCGCCCTGTGGCCAGTTCCACCTGCGTCTTGATCTCATTGTATTCCAGCTCCCCAGTGTCAGGGGTTGCATCCACTGTGAGCACCAAAAAGAGGAGTTTCATTCTAGGTCTTCCGGCCCAGAAGACAACTAGCAGAACTGTACCCATTCAATATGGGAACAAGGACTCCTTCGTTCCCTGAATTACCTTTTCTCAATTTAACCTATTAAGCTTTAGAAGACTGATTACTTTTAAAAGTCAAAGGGGTCTGCTGAACATCTTCCAACATTAAGATTAGACTGTCAGTTATGCACACCTTTAATCCCAGCACTCGGGAGGCAGAGGTAGGCAATCTCTGATTTTGAGGGAAGCCTGGCTTACACTGAGAGTTCTAGAACAGCCAGGGATACAGAGAGACCCTAGCTCAAAAACAGAAAAGAAAACAAACAAACCAAAAAAGATTAGATTGCCTTTGGTCTTACCAGGTGGGTTGTATCGATCTCCGAGGCGACCATCCCAGGCACTGTCATGCTCTTCCTCTGAGTCTGAGAGGGCCTGGATGAGTTGTAAGTTTGCTGCGCCTCCTCCTTGCACCAGCCTCACTTGGCCTCTGTGGAGAGATCGCCATTATAAAGGGGGTGGGGTCCCATCCAGCCAATGGCTATCTAGCTCTTAGCACATGTGGTTCTCATTTTGAAGTCTGAGGACGACCAGACTTTGGCTGTTATTTTAAGTCTCCTATAAGACACAATAGGGTCAGGTGATAGTAGTGTTTGCCTTTAATTCCAGCACTTGGGAGGTAGAAACCGGTAGATCTCTGTGAATTCAAGGCCAACCTAATCAACTTAGTGAGTTCCAGGGCAGCCAGGATGTTGAGAAACCCTGTTTTGAAAAAACAAAACAAACCAACCCCAAAAAGATATAATTTGTACTTTTATTATTTTTGAGACAGGGTTTCTCTATGTAACAGCCCTAGCTGTCCTGAAACTAGTACTGTAGACGAGGCTGGCCTTGAACTCACAGAGATCCAATTGCTTACCTCCCAAGTGCTGGGATTAAAGGCATGCACTGCCACCACCCAGCTTCTTCTTCTTCTTAAAGATTTATTTACTTATTTAGTGTGCGGTGTTTTGCCTGTATATATCCCTGCATGCCAGAAGAGGATGTAGATGGTTGTGAGCCACCATGTGGTTGCTGGGAATTGAACTCAGGACCTCTGGAAGAGCAGCCAGTGCTCTTAACCTCTGAGCCATCTATCCAGCCCTAATTTGTACTCTTAAAAATAAAAGCATAGAATTCTAACAGTTTATGAAGACTGACCCACTAAACTGATTTCTTGCAGAGAGAAACATAATTTCCCCTCAGGTGTGGAATGACCTCCAGCTTCTACCACTGAGCTACAAGGCTAGTTCAAGAGCTAATTTAGCATATCCACTTGTCCTTCTTAGTCTCTTTTCCTGCTGTGATGGAACACCCTGACAAGAGCAACTTCAGAGAATTAAAGGTTTGTGTTAGCTCACAGTTCAGGGTAGAGTCCAAAGCAGGGAAGTCAAGGCCCTGAAGCAGTGGCTGAGTAGCACTGGCAGTCAGGAAGCAGAGGTGGATGCGGATGAATGATCGTGGTTAGCTAGCTTGCTTCTTTCCTACAGTCTAAGACCCACACCCTAGGAACAGTGCCACCCACGTTTAGTTTGGATCTCCCAGCTTCAATGAACTTAATCACTGTAATCCCTCCTGGGCCTGCCCAGAGAGGTTAAATAATCCCTCAGAGGTGTGCGGTCTCCTGGGTGATTCCCGACCCCACCGAGGTGACAAGATAACACAGCCATTGCTGTAGGAAACAGTGTAGAACACAACATTCCGCAGGAATACCAGGCTTATCTTTTCCCAAGAATCAAATGCAAGCAAACAAAGCCAGGTACACACCTTTTATCAGTTCCTGGTGGTCACCCCCCTTCAGGATATTCTTTTCCTAAGAACAGGGCTAATAAGGTCGATTTAAACTTGTTCTTCAAGTAAATCCACCTGGTTTCCTCTCAAATGGCAAGTGATTTAACACCCCCTTCCCAACTCTTGGCTTCTCACGTCTCTCCTTTTCTCCACATCCTCCTCCTTTTATTTTCTCAGAAAACAGACTAAATTTGTGTCGTGATAGTCAAAGGGGCTGCCCTAAGAAGCCCCTCAAACACAGGATCTGAGCGTGTCGGTGATCTGCCCTAGGTGGAACCATCCCGGGTATGGGGCTGGGTAGTCTGGGTGTCCAGCAGGAACCGGTCCTGTTCAAACACGACCGTTGTCCTGGGCTAACAGCATTCCCTAGCCTCTGCACCTTTCCTGCCTGGAGTTGAGATCAACTTAGCAGTGTCACAGCAGAGGGTAAGTTACCTGCGGAGGAGATAGGCCAGTACCTGGGCCAGATCCACATCTTCATCCTCTTCCTCTTCTTCCTCACTCCGACGCGAGCCAGCCGCTCTTCGGGACAAGCCCTCGGAGGGCTCTAAGGACCCGGATCCTGCGCTGCTGCTGTTCCGCGATCCCATCTTCTGGTTACAGCATCCTTATGTCCTGTCCAGGGACTCCTCCTCTCACCAACTTGTGTTTGGTGAAAGTAATTTCTGCTCTAGAAATACTAGATTTCCAGAAACGGGATAGTAGCTATCTTTAGAGGGGTGACCCCTCCAGGAGACAGAATTCCTTCTCTTTAGCTATGACAGCTCCCGAGGTTTCGGGAATATAAACCTTCCTCAATCCTGTGAAGCAAAGAAAGCCATATGAAACCTAGGGTGCGACCCTAGCTTACTAGTGTGAGTCCAAAAGGAGGAATTTCCCATTTTCCTACCGAAACTCACCTATCAAAGTCCCCGGCCCCGGGTGGCCGAATCCCAAATAACCTCTCCGGCCGACCAATCAAAACCCCTTGCGGAAGAACGCACCTCACTAGCTTATCTCAGACAACCAACCAGAAGCATTAGAACTCAGACCTCGACGCCCCTCTGCTGACCAATCAGAGCAATTTCTTGCAAGTGCCGGCAGCAGCAACAGCCAATGAAATTAGAAGTCAGCCTAACACCCCCCCCTCCAGTTTAGCTTCATGCCCACGTGGTGCGCTGGGGGTGTGTCCAACAGGGGGAGGGAAATAGGAGAAGCACCTCCCCCGGCGGCCGGCGGTTACCGCCCCACGCGAGACCACCCACCAGCCAGGAGCCGTCGCAGGACCCGCAAGGGCGAGGCCCTTGTTTACACCGATTACCGCTGCGCTGCCCGCTAACAGCTCAAGTCGCGAGCCTCACCGGCCAGGCGTCGGGCTGCCAGGCCCACGGGTGCTTACGTCACTCGACGCGCCTCGCAGTTCCGCCCCCCTTCTGCCCACTGATTGGACAGCTGAGTCCGCTGATTGATAGGTGGGCTGGAGAATGTGAGAGACCCAAGAGGGGCGTTCGTTCGTAGCGCACGGGAATTGGCCGTGGCGTGCATTAGAGTTGGCGAAACGAGACGTAACGTCTGTGAGGCGGCCCCTTAAGGTCGCTTGGCCTCGAGTTTTTTTAACTGCATGCCCAGTCGCTTTTTTTCACTCCGTGCCCAGCAACCCCAGCTCAACCGTTTTTCCGCGGCTGGAGCGCCAGAGGCCTGCCCGAAAGCAGGCTTCTTCACCGGCGGGGACCCAGGCCTCCTCCCCGTGCTGTGTACCCACTTACCCCCGGCGCTCTTCTCTGACGACCCCTAGCTTCCTTTCCCGGTCTTTACAGACGCTCCCTAAGTACCGCAGCCTGCCCCGGAGCCTTTCCGGTTGCGTTAGTGCGCACGCGCGCCCCCTCCGGCTGAGTTTTGCAGACCTTCCCTAGGCTTTGCTCGTGCGGCGCCGCCTCCTCTGGGTTCGCGAGTAACAAGGTCGCGTCCAAGGCCGAGCCCTACCTGCTTGTTCTGGACGGTTCCCCAGGCCGAGGGCGGAGAGCTGGTGAAGTCGGCCTTGGCCCAGAACCAGGCCTCCGCGAGGACACCTCGGCTCCCTGGACGAGCATGTGGCCGGCCCTGTGGGGGTGTCCCCCTGGCCTCTATGCCGGAGACCCGAACATTTTCTCCCGGACCCACACCGGTGCCTAGTTTCACTGCGCCTAGTTTCCTATTCCGCTGTTACTGCCATAGAATTTTTAACTTTAACCAAGAGTCCAGCATTTTGTTCTTTGGCTGGTTTCCATTAGTTAATGTGGACAACATTTCTAACACATCGAGCTCTCAGGATTCCAAGTATCTCTGTTATCCGGCCTGGAAAGTCTATAATTTTAAAAAAGTATTTTTCCTTCCTTATTACTCCGTAAACCCTAGAAGGTTCTGTAGATATTTTTACATTACTTGAGGTTATTTTTTTTGTTTTTGTTTTTTTTTGTTTGTTTGAGTTTTTGTTTTTCGAGACAGGGTTTCTCTGTGGCTTTGGAGCCTGTCCTGGAACTAGCTCTGTAGACCAGGCTGGTCTCGAACTCACAGAGATCCGCCTGCCTCTGCCTCCCGAGTGCTGGGATTAAAGGCGTGCTCCACCACCGCCCGGCATGAAGTTATTTTTACAGTCGCAATTTCCCCCACTTCAAACCTCTTCCACTTGTCGATCAGCTCACAGCCTCTTAACAGTCTTTTGCTCTTAAGAGCTGATCAGTGATTTTTCCAATTTTTATTACTTCAAATACAGACTTTCAAGCCTGATTGTCTTTTACTAACCTTGTTTAATTTTTTTTTTCCTGCCAAGCAAATGTGCCTGTGTGTGTTTTTTCTACTTGTGGACCTTTCTAAACGGTCCTATCTGAGAGGTGCTTTATCTTTACCGGTCCTAGCCGGCTCTGATAGCCCTAAACTTTGGCCTAGTAGTACTGTCTGCCAGTAAACAGGCTGGGACCTGCAGAAAGCTTTCCGTTCTGTTTAACGGTTTCTGCTAATAGTGGAACACTGGAAACAAAAGAAATTCAAATATACAATAAAAGATTGATTAAATAAGTTATGATCAGCATTGTACAGATAAGAAAATACCAGGTAGCCCCTGAAATAAATTTTGTAATGGGCTGAGAATATGTCTATGGGAGAGTGCTTACCTGGCATTGACTGTACACTGGGGTCAATCGCCAGCACACACACACACCAAAACCAGCCCTGCTGCAGTTCTTAATAAAGTATAAAAGTAACCAAGTATGGGCCAGTGAGACGGTTCAGCTTGCTAGGTAAAGGTGCTTACTACTAAATCTTATGACTTGAGTTCAGTCCCTGGAACTCACATGTAGGAGGAGAGAGAATGGATTCCTACTGGTTGTCCTCTGAATGCCACATTTACTTCCCTACTCACCCACCAGAAATAAAAAAAAAAAATCAAGCTACGTGTTTAAATAGTAAAATGGACAGGCTCTTGTATATCGTAACGAAGGTAAGACATGAACAAAGCATGAGTAAGAGACTATAACACCTAAGGTCCAGAAATGGGGTCTGTAAAATAGTTCCTTACTGCCTTTCTGTGTGTGTGTGTGTGTGTGTGTGTGTGTGTGTGCATGAGTCTGGGTGTAGGTGTGGTGTGCTTGTGTGTTCAGGTGTGTTCTGGTGGATGTGCACAGAGGCCTGAAATGGATGTCCGGTGTCTTCCTCCATAAAATTTCCAATTTACTTATTTTAGAATATCTTTTTTTTGTGACAGATTCATACACGTGTGCAATGTATGCTGATCACAGTCACTTGAACTGCTCCCCCTCCCTCTGATATTCCCCTACACACCCCTGTCTACTTTTATTTCTACTTTTATGTCTTTAAAAGGTTTTTGTTGTTTGTTTTTTTTTGGGGGGGGGCGTTCAAGACAGGGTTTCTTTGTGTAACAGCCCTAGCTGCCCTGGAACTAACAATGTAGACCAGGCTGGCCTTGAACTTAGAGGCATCCACCTGCCTCTGCCTCCCGAGTGCTGAGTTAAAGGTGAGTGCCACCACCACCACCACCAGCAGGCCTAAACATTTTTTTAACCAACTTTCCTTTTGAGCCAGGACCTATCACTGACCTGGAGCTGGCTGATTGGTTTGCTCGCCAGCACGCCACAGGAGCTCTTCTTTCTGCTTCCTTAGCCCTAGGGTTTCAGACCTGGGACCTGAGCATTGCTGGGTTTTCTAGGTGGGTGCTGGGGATCTGAATTCAGGTGCCCCTGTTGAAAATTTATTGACTGAGTTGCACTATGACTAGGTCTAAGCAAAATCTGTAAGTGCTAAGAAGATGAGAGAGGTCACCAATTAAAAAAAAAGATGCCACATAATTTCACCGCCATCTTGATTACAGGTGACCATGTGGAGTGGGCCTAACAAATCTCCAAGATAGTTTGGATTGGGATAGATTTTTACATAATGTTTAATGTTATGTTTTATCTTGTTAATGCTTAAACTTAAAATAAAAGGCTAAAAATTAGGGTCCGAGCCATAAGCACCAAAAGCTAACCAGAAACGGAAATGTTCATTCATATATATATATGGCAGGGGGTGGTAACACCCCCACACAAAAGGGCCATTTTGACATGTTCTTGGCCTTGCAGTGCATGGTAAGTTTGTAAAGTGCTTTGAATTTGAGCAGCTTCTGGTTTCCCCAGCAACGCTCAGTCACTTTAGTCCACAGAGAGGTTTTCTTCTTCCGGTTAAGACCAAGTCCACTAATTACTAAGTAAATATCAGTTGATTAACTTCCCGTTCCACCAGGTTTGGCCAGTTTGTTTTGTTGGGTTTTTCTTTTTGTGCTTGAGCAGCCCCACTAGAGGGCGACCTGGTCTGTGGAGGAAAGGCCAGCAAGTTTTCACATTGGGGATGGCCACGCGCTGCCTCTCTGGTCTCAGAGTGAGCTCTGCAGGATGAGTACGTCTGGGCTGAGACCAGTTCAGAAGGGGAGATGGGCTACTTTATCCAGGGACTTTAAAATGTGTTTATTAGAGAGTAATTGGATAGAATTCTAATACTCTCATGTCTTGGATCTTTTTTTTTTTTTTTTTTTTTTTTTAAAGACAGGATGTCAAGTAGCCTAGGCTGATCTGGAACTCGTCATATAGCTGAGGATAACTCTGAACTTGATTAATCTCCCTGACTCATGTAGACACACTTGTAGTCCTGGGAACTTGGGAACTATAAGTGGGTACCACTATAACCTTTGTTTTCTTTCTTTTCTTTTTGAGACAGGGTTTCTCTGTGTAGCTTTGGATCCTGTCCTGGAACTCATTCTGAAACCAGGCTGGTCTCAAACTCACAGAGATCCGTTTGCCTCTGCCTCCCCTGAGTGCTGGGATTAAAGGCGAGTGCCACTGATAACTGGCTTAAAGGTTTTTTTTTTTCTTTTTCCTCTCTCTCTCTCTCTCTCTCTCTCTCTCTCTCTTTCTCTCTCCCTCCCTCCCTCCCTCCCTCCCTCCCTCCCTCCCTCCCTCCCTCCCTCCCTCTCTTTTTCTTTTTTTCTCCCAGAGACAGTGTTTCTCTGTGAAACAGTCCTGTCCTGGAACTCACTATGTAGACCAGGCTGCTCATGAACTCAAAAAGATCCACCTGCCTCTGCCTCTAGAATGCTGGGATTTTGCCTCTGCCTGCTGAGTGCTGGGATTAAAGGCATGAGTCACCACTGCCTGGCCATAACCAGTTTTATATAGAGTTTAGATTGAACCTGGAGCTTCATGCATGCTAGGGAAGCATTCTACTAATTGGGTTACATCCTCAGTCATCTTAGGTCCTTAAGAACTAAGTTTTTGGGGGTAATGGCTAGTCAAGCTGGCTCAGTAGTTAAGAGCCCTGGCTGTTCTTTTAGAGGACCCAAGTTTGATCCTAGCACCCACATGGCAGCTCACAACCATCTGTAACTCCAGTTATTACACATATATACATAGATATGTATGTAGGCCGACTAGCTATATAACTAGAAAAAAAACTCTCTGTGTTTTGTTTTATAGAAGTAAAACCTGTAATGCTATTTTAATGTGTGTTTGGTTCTGGGGTTTGAACACAGGGCTTTGCACATGCACTTTAAGACAATTCTGAGGACAATTCTGAGCCCTCTCAATCTTAGCAGTAATGCTTTTCCCTCCCCCCTGGGAACTTTCCATCATATCCCTGAGTACTTAGGGGCAAGATAACCCTTAGGTGTTGACTCAGTTAACAACTACACATGCACGTACTACTTGATGTTTTGACTCAGTCCCTGGGAAAGGGACAAATTGACCCTCAGATGTTCTCCCTTACCTCATCTGATCTTGCAGTTGCTCTCCAGCCAATTTTTGGTAATAACCCTTTTGAATAAGCCAATCATAATAGTTAAAGAACAACCCCCAGGCACCCCCCCTTCCTTCTGTGGCTTTTTCCTTTAAAATTAGCCTATACCAGCCATTCGGGGTCTTTCTGGCCTCTCTAATGCTGAAAGACCCAGGCATGACAGAATTAAATAAAATTCTCATGCCTTTACATCAGTTGTGGTGTGAGAGATGGTCTCTTGGGGTGACTCCTCCTCGGTGAATTGGACTCTAGGCTCCAACATAGGTAAGTGTTCTACAACTCAACTACATCTCTAGTTCTCTTTTTTTGCTTTTGAATTTGAGACAAGGTCTTATTGAGGATAGCCCAAGGTGGCCCTGTACTTTCATCCCTCCATCCTCATCCTTCCAGGGGCTTCAGTTACAGGTGTGCACCACCTGATGAGCTAGCAACCCTGATTTTGAGCAGTAATATAAAATTATGAAGTGTTGTGGTAGTTTGAATGATAAATGTCCCACTGTAGTCTCTGTTATGTGAATACTTGGTGAAACTGTTTGGGTACATTTAGAAGGTATAGCCTTGTTGGAGGAGGTGAGTCACTGGGTGCTGGTTCTGAGATTTCAAAATTTTGAAGTTTCAAAGCTCGTGCCGTCCCTAATTCCCAATCTCTCCTTCCTGCTTTCTCTCTTTTTTTTTTTTCTGTAGAAGTCTTTTTTTTAAAAATTAATTTTGTATTTAATTCAGACTTAATTCTTGACTAGCCATAAAGCTTAAGGAGTAGAAAGTCATGTTGGCACAACAATAAAACAAGGATTAAGCTGAAATGCAAAACTGTGTAATAGGTTTCATAAAGCTCTATAGTTGTTCTGTTACTGCATGAGTCAGAGTGATGCTGACTTGGTAATAATTGAATCTATTTAACTCCCCTGTTTCTCTGAGACTTGATCTGTTCATCTACAGCATCAAAATGGAAACTCAGTGAAGTCCACTGTAAACAAAAGTGTAGATCTCAGAGTACTGTAAGATACTTTTAAGTCAAGCTCCCTCTTATCAATACTGATGGCAGTAATCATTAGCATCATTGATTGTTGATGTGTTGGTCCTGTTTCTTTTTCTTTTTATTGATTTTGATTGAGCTCTACATTTTTCTCTGCTCACCTCCCTGCTCTCCCCTCCCCCTCCCCTAAGGTCCCCCTGCTCCCAATTTACTCAGGAGATCTTGTCTTTTTCTACTTTTTACTTCCCACGTAGATTAGATCTATGTAAGTCTCTCTTAGTGTCCTCATTGTTGTTTAAGTTCTCTGGGATTGTAGTTTTTAGGCTGGCTTTCTTTTCTTTATGTTTAAAAACCACCTGTGATAATTGTCTTTCTGGGTCTGGGTTACCTCACTCAAAATAATGTTTTCTAGTTCCATCCATTTTCCTGCAAAATTCAAGATGTCGTTATTTTTTTCCTGCTGTGTAGTACTCCATTGTGTAAATGTACCACATTTCCTTATCCATTCTTCGATCGAGGAGCATTTAGGTTGTTTCCAGGTTCTGGCTATGACAAACAATGCTGCTATGAACATAGTTGAGCACATGTCCTTATGGCACGATTGAGCATCTTTTGGATATATACCCAAAAGTGGTATTATTGGGTCTTGAGGAAGGTTGTTTCCTAATTTCCTGAGAAATAGCCACACTGACATCCAAAGGGGTTGTCATCAGTGTTTCTGATCTTGGCCATTCTTACAGGTGTTGTTTTGATTTGATTTCTCTGATGACTAAGGATGTTGAACATTTCCTTAAGGGTCTGCTTCCTGCTTTCTAGTCAAGATGTGAACTCTCAGCTTCTTGCTCCAACTACCATGCCTCTACTCTGCCACCAACATGGACTTTTTTTTTTAATTATTTTGTTTTTTCAAGACGGTCTCATTATGTAGCTCTGGCTGTCCTGTAATTCACTCTGTAGACCTTGTTGACCTTGAATTTAGGGATCCATCTGTCAGCTGTCTCCTGAGTGCTGCGATTAAGGACATGCACTACCGCCAATGCCTCCACTACTACCATCAGGCTAAAAATGTATGTATTAGCCGGGCGGTGGTGGCGCACGCCTTTAATCCCAGCACTTGGGAGGCAGAGGCAGGTGGATCTCTGTGAGTTCGAGACCAGCCTGGTCTACAAGAGCTAGTTCCAGGACAGGCTCCAAAACCACAGAGAAACCCTGTCTCGAAAAACCAAAAAAAAAAAAAGTATGTATTTAATTTTATGTCTGAGTATTTTGTCTGCATATATGTATATACAGCATGTAATTCTTCACGTCCACTGAGATCAAATGACAATAGGATCTTGAGAAATTGAGTTATGGATGATTGTGAACCATGGGACTTGAATCTGGGTCCTCTGCAAGAGCATCGAGTACACTTGCTCTCTGAGCCATCTTTCCAGACTCCCCCTCCCACTATCATGGACTCTTATCCTTCTGAAACTGGAAGCCCAAATAAATTCTTGTATAGGCTGCCTTGTCATTGTTTTTATCACAGGTGTTTTATCCTTATCACTGGAAAGGTCTAAAAAGAATGACAGATTCACAAACACAGAGTGCACAGGTTATGTTTTATTTCTATTTTTGCCAGTTTTATTCATGTGCACCTGTGTGTGTGTGTTTGTGATGTGTGTGGGCTTGTGAATGTGGAAAAGAGAGTTGGTTCTCACACTGAACTCAGGTCGTCTGACTTGGCAGCAGGCATCTTCACCCACCGAGCAGTCTTGCCGGCCCTGTTGTCTGTTTTCTGGGACAAGTCAAAGTTGGGTGTGGTGGCTGGTTCCCGTAATCCCAGTATGCAGGAAATTTGAGGTCAGCCTGGGAACCATGTCATGGTTATATTGTTAGGCTGGCCTCAAAATCTCCATTGTCCTTGTCTGAGGTTACAAGTGTGTGCTACCATGTTTGGGATCTTGTAGGTTTTTCATATTGTTTCCTACTGAAAGACTCCAGTTTCTTAGAGGGCTGGTTGATTTCAGGGCTGGAGCATAAAATATACAGGATGTTTGTACAGCAACCCTTATCAGCAGAGAAATAGGCAGGGACTGCCAGCACCCTGTTAAAATGACTCAGCCAAGTTTCTATAAGCGAAGGTGGGAGGATATGAGCATTAGTAAATATACTTTATTTAGTGCAGTGTTTAAATTCATTGTGTGTGCTGTTTTAACTAACTGACTATTCTTTTGAAAGGCCTTTGTCTGGGGGAATGTAGCCAAGTTGGTAGAGCATTTGCCTATCACACAAGGCTTTGGGTGCTATTTATTGCCAGCGCATCATCCTGGTTTGGTGGTATGTGCTTGTCTCTAGAGATAGGAGGCAGGAGGCAGGAGGACCTCCTATTCAAGCTTATTCTTGGCTACATAGAAAGGTTTCTTTTCCTCCTAAATTTTCTTTTCACTGATTTTTTTTTTCTTTCGGTTTTTCAAGACAGGGTTTCTCTGTGTAACAGCCCTGGCTGTCCTGGAACTAGCTCTTGTAGACCAGACTGGCCCCGAACTCACAGAGCTCTGCCTGCCTCTTCTGGGATTATAGGCGTGTGCCACCACCGCCTAGCTCCTCTTTCCTCTTCAATGCAGAGTCAGCTCCATAATTAGGGCCAGCTCTTATCACTGCAGAGTGGAGAGGAGCTGACAGCCAATAGTCACTGCTCATTAAGTGCTTTCCTCCACTGACTCAGTTACCCAGCACTGTACGGTAGAGACACATTCCCACTCTACAGATGAAGGGACAGAGCCACTGTGTGCGGAAGGCATTGTTTTCACCCCCTGCTAATGATGAAGGTGAGGATCGGACTGTAATATTGTGCACATTTATGAGGTATCGTGGGATGCTCAGATGCATGGGTGCACTATGTAATGTTCAAATTAGGATGAACTCCCCTCGACCATTTCTTTGTGGCAAAAAACAGAAACCACTCAAAATCCTTCAATTCTTTTTTGCTTTTTTCTTATTTTGTATTTCTGGGACAGGGTCTCTGGCTGTCCTGGAACTTGCTCTATAGACCAGGCTGACCTTGAACTCTAAGATTCTTCTGCCTCTGCCTCCTGAGTGCTGGGATTAAAGGCCTGTGCCACCATACCCGGCCCTTCAGCTCCTTTTTGGTATTGTTATCCTTAGCCGTCTTAAAGTGCAGCGGAGCAGAATGTTAGACCTTACTTCCGCTATAGCTCAGGACCTGATCAGCCTTCCCCGGCTGTGCTTTTGTGTCGTGTACTCCACTGCTGCGTTCTGTTGTGTAGCCGCCCTGACCTCTCTTCCTTGACTAGCGTTCTGGCGTTTTCTTGGAGAACACTCACTATTTCTTCCTTCATCTAGTTATTTCTTCTGCGGGGTTTTCCAGGAATCCCATTTTGTTTGAAGGTTTTTTCTCATATTTTATTATTTATTATTATTTGAGAATTTCATGTGTATATGTCTTTTGATCAAGTCCACTTCCCCTTTCCAATTTTCCCCAGACCCCTTCCAACATGTTCCCCTCTGAACTTCAACACCCGTACGCACAAAGGTGTGGGGCTGTTCTCTGGATGATCTTTGGTCTGTGATTTTCTGTGTAGACAGGGTCACTGTGTACACAATTCTCTTGCCTTGGTGATAGGGTCCTTCAAGTGCCAGGATTTTAAGACATGCCATTTTGCTCAATCCAACTCTCGCTTTTGAGCTGTAAAATGGGGCTTTCATAAGGCTCTTAGAACAGCGCCTAGCATACAGATGGTGGCAGGCTTGCCAGGAGGGAGAGAGGAGGATCAGGAGGACAGGGTTATCTTTAGCTGCAAGGTGAGTTTGAATCCAGCCTGGGCTTCATGAGACCTTGTCCCAAGTGAAAAAAAAAAAGATAGTATGGTTCCTGGTTCAAGTCAGGTGGGGGAAACCAGCAGAAGAACCAGCAATGGAGCTGTCACTGCAGAATGAAACTTCTGCAGACATGCATGTTTGCATGGGACAAAGAACCCTAACGCTAGACACTGAGCAGCCTGCTGTGGCCTCCCTTTTTCTTTCTTTTTCTTTTTCTTCTTCTTTTTTTTCTTTAATTGATCTTTACCATGTAGCTCCAGCTGGCCTGGCACTTACTATGTAGACCAAGCAGACTGGTCTCAAACTCCCCTAGGTCGGGCTGCCTCTAGGATTAAAGGTGTATATCACCATACCAGGCTACATTCTTCAGAAGAATCTGCCTCCTTCTACAAGTTCTTACTATGTGAGCCAGTATCGAGACTGACAGTAGAAGGAAGCCTACGGAGACAAATGGGAAGTGAAAACGGCACAGACGTGTAAGATAACTGTGAATCTTAGCAGACAAGGGAGAAGGTCTGTGGCCTGGCCTTCCAACACTCACACATTTAATATCAAACCGTCCATGTTTTCTATGAGCCTGGGAATTCCCTACCCAGATGGGGGTGTTGTGCTCTTGCTAGCTTAGAGACTCAGGTCACATTCTTCGCACACGCCCCTCCAGAGCCTCGAGCTCCGACAACACCTCCTTAGGCAGATCCTGGTTGACTTGCTCGGTCAGGTAGCTCCTAATATCGCGAACCTCCTGTTCCCAGAAGTCCTTGGGGATGGAGAACAGCTGAATGTTGTCTATTGCTTTGAGGCCACTGAGATTCAGGGCTCCTTCCTTTGGCACCAGCCCGATGGGAGTCTCTTGGGCACTGTCTTCCCCATCTAACCGTCTGCAGATCCAATCTAGCACACGAGCGTTCTCCCCAAAACCTGGCCACAGGAAGCGGCCCGCTTCATCTCTCCGGAACCAGTTGACGTGGAAGATACGAGGCAGCCGGGCTCCTTTGTGTCCCTCCATGCTCAGCCAGTGTTGGAGGTAGTGTCCAAAGTTATAGCCAAAAAAAGGCCGCATGGCAAAGGGATCATGCATAATGATCTTTCCTAGGACAGGAAGGAGGGTAGGTAAGGAATCCTCTTCCTGTCTAGGGAAGGGAAGGGAGCCCTGTGTCCTGCTGGCAGAGGCAGGGTAAAATCTGACAGTTCTGAAATATCTTTAGGGAAAGTGAAGAGAAACAACGGGAGGGAGGAGGAAGGGATAGGATAGAGCTGGGACCTACATGGGAGCAGTGACAGGAGACAATGGAAGGTGTAAACTCACCTTTGTGTTCAGCAGCTGCAGTGGACTCTGAGCGCATGGAGCTGCCTACAAACACCCCATGACGCCAGTTGAAGGCTTCATACACCAGAGGTACCCCTAAAACACCAATGAACAGGCTTAGAGGCAACCCTTCTCGTCCACTTTCAGACCCATGCCTCCCACGGATTTTGCATTCACCATGGGAAAAGGTGATGAACAGCAGCAGCCAGAGGTCCCGTAGTTTCAAATACAGGAAGGCTGGAGCTTGACTGCAGAGCTGCACCTTCTACTACAAAGGCTCAGAGCCCACCTGCTGCTTACCTTTGGGCCTGCGGCCTCCAAAGATGATGGCATCAATGGGGACACCCTCTGGTGCCTCCCAGGCTGGGTCCATGATGGGACACTGGCGAGCCGGGACACAAAAACGTGAATTGGGATGTGCACAGGGTTCTTTGTCACCTGGCAGAGGAAACGCAAAGACCATCTTCCAAGGTCATGTTCACTCTTAACACACTCATACATACATGAGCAATGACACATTTTCATGATGCTGAGGCTTAACCCAGGGTCAGTTAAGCCTGACTAGGCCAGTCCTCTATCAGTGAGCTCCGTCTCCAGCCCTTGCAAGATTTCTTTTGGTTTCATCACCTACTTATAATCTTGTGTGGTAAAGAAGGAGGGGGAAGGAGCCCAGGACATCTTCCCACAAAGATCAGGCTGATTATCAATCAATAATGGTGCTGCTCAACAATAGTGGAGAGGAAATCTGATGACAGGGCACTTTGGGCACTTGGCATTGATCAAGACTTAAGGGAATAGTTAGATATTGGCATGTCGTCATAATAATAATTTTAATAATAATACTATAGAAATAATTTTCTTCCCAGTAACTTTATTTGCAGGATTATCAGTTCCCAAACTAATTTTTTTTAAGCCTAAAGCAAAAGCTGAGAATGTTAGGTCAATATTTCAAGCAATTGGCTTTGCATTAACAAATGAAGGAAGAAAATCTTCCAAAGCTATCAAAATGCAAACAAGAATTCCTTTATTACACATTTACTTATTTGTTGATTGTGATGGGGGTTAGGGATTGCTATGGCATGCATTGTGGAAATCAGAGGACAACTTGTTCTGTCTTCTTCCTCCACGAGGGTCCTGGGACTCTATCTCAGGTCATCAGACCTGGCACTTTAACATGCCAAGTCATCACACTAGCCTAGTAATTGATGGAACTGGTTATTTCTCTTGGCCTGCCTAGACCGTGACAGTGGTAGATTAGGGCATGAACTCGGTCAGGGACATAACCTGAGGAGCCCAGAGCATTTGACACCTTCAGGTGTATTGGAGAGAAGTTGGAACAAGTCAGTGGCATATGTGTGAGCACCACTGGGGAGGCTGAACAGGCACAGTGCCTTCTCCATTGGAAGATGACGACCAGACTGGAAGGAGGGGTGAGGGAGCCATGGGCCAACAAGACTGTCCCTGTCACCTCCCAGCCTAGGGCCCTGGTACAGGAACTAAAGATGGGCATGTGGCTGTCTAGTTCTATCAGTGGATTCAGAGTTGATGAAAGGGTTGGGCAACTAGCCTGTAGGGAAGATTATCGTCTGTGGATTTCTCAGCTGGGCGGAGAGACTGAGGGGGACTTAATGATGGTGTTAAGAGAAAATAAAGGCTGATCAAACAAGGAGGTTAACTGCTAGGCCGTCTGGAAAACTCAAGTTCGGCCTTCAGAGACCACAAGCCCTTCTTCTTCTGTGTTCTTTTCCCATAACCTCAGAAGGCCGATTGTTAGAGTGCAAAGCTTGGGGAGGGATGGGTCTTTAAGGCACCCAGGAAATGACAGGGTCAGGAAATCAGCCTCCAAGAAAGCGTAACGTGCTAACCTGAGTTCACGTCGAAGGATTGCAGTATAGTGAGGGATGGGAAGGGGAGGGTAACTTCAGACACTGGCATCAGCAGGGAAATGCCAGAGCCAAGTGTCAAAGGACAGGCTTTCTTCTTTCCAAATAGGTCAAATGTTACCAGCCCAATTCTTTTTATAACTTTCCAAATAGTTCTTCCCCCGCAACTCTGGCTTATATTTTCTATTGACAAGCGCTATGTATTTGACAGTATGTTAAGCTCCTTTTAGGTGTTATTTAAGTCTCTCATAATCTTAACAGGTGAGTACTATGATAAAACTCATTCAGTTGGTTGGAAAAACTGTGCAAAACTTAAGGGAAGTTAGGTTATTACTCAGATCCCCAAACCATGATTAATGGCATCAGAGATGTAAACTGAGATCTTGCCTGGTGCTGGAAACTACAAAAAGCTAGGGTTTTAGAGGGTTTTCCATCACTAAAGTTGCTATGGTTTGGGGACTGGTTGCTTTTTCAAGAGGATACAGGTTCGATTCCCAACGCCTACATGGTGGCTCACGACCTCCTGTAATCCTAGTTCCAGGGGATCTGATGCCCTGTTCACTGCATACATACGATACGCTGACACTTGCCAGCAAAGCACACATTCACATTAAAAAGAAAAAAAGAAAAAAGAAAAAGTGCTGAGCCCTGGGGCCTTTGTCACAACCTCCTCACCCCACGTACCAGGTTTCCAGGGCTTTCCCAGCCAGGAGGTCACAGTGACGCCAGGTGGAAGAGGCTGGTCAATGCCTTCCCAGTACACACCGCCGTCACTGGTCTCGGCCACATTGGTGAAAAGAGTGTTACTCTGGATTGTGGCCATTGCATTGGGATTGGTGGTAGCAGATGTACCAGGGGCCACCCCAAAGAAGCCATTCTCAGGGTTGATGGCCCGGAGCTGACCTGCCAGAAGTGAAACAAGGAAAGAGCCTTAGGAAAAGCTGAGATGTGAGGCCGAAGGAGGGCCTTCTCTGTCCCTTTATTTGGGGGGGCGGGGGAAGGGGCTCTAGATCTGACTGATCGAGAAAGGCTTTGTTTCTGGGGCTGCTAGACTAACTGGGGCAGGGGGCCATATGGGCTGTTTAGGAAAAGGCTCCCTCACCTTCACTGTCAAACCTCATCCAGGCGATGTCATCCCCCACACACTCTACTTTCCAGCCTGGCAATGCAGGCTGCATCATAGCCAGATTGGTTTTGCCACAGGCACTGGGGAAAGCAGCTGCCACATAGCGCTTTTTCCCTGCAGGGTTGGTGATCCCCAAAATCTGTGTTGGAGACAGAGGGAACAGAAGGAAGTCACCCAAAGTCAGGGCGTAGTCTCTATGGATAAGGACAGCTAGCTGGTAATGGGCTAGGAAGCGGGGGATGGACTATTGGATATTCACTAAGCCAGTGTCCTGCCCTGCCACCAGGGCAAGGGTAGCAGTGTTCAGCCAGGCTTTCAGGCTCACCATTCTGGCACCTGGCAGGAAGGAGCAAGGTTGAGGCAGATTGCCAAGGCTTCCCCAACCACCCCCTCCTCCACAGCTGCTCAGTTCCTCACCAGGCCCTCACCAGCATATGCTCTGCCAGCCAGCCCTCATCCCTGGCCAGGCGAGAGGCGATGCGCAGGGCAAAGCACTTCTTGCCCAGCAAGGAGTTACCACCATAGCCGCTGCCGAAGGAGACGATCTCCCGCTGGTCTGGCACGTGGCCAATCAGGGTTTTTTCCGGATTGCATGGCCACGGGCTCACAGGATCCCCTGGAGACAATGGGGTCATAGTGCTGCTGGTAGTGGCATCAGAAACCAGGGTGTCAGGGACTGGTGGAATCAAGGATTGACCCAAGAGACACTTGAAAACATTGGCAGTGCCCAGGGGTCGCTAAGCCCCCTTTTCCAGTACCCATCAGCTCTGTGCCTCTGTCAGACATGGAGACTGACTTCTGAATCTTGTGCAAACTGTTCTTGAAACAGTGTTACTCCAGTCCAGAATGCTTCTCTGGGCTTTGGGGAGTAATCATTCACATCCACAATTTCTCTGTGGGTGGGTAAGATTTGGGGCTCCCTCTGAGTACAGGAAGGTCTCAGTGTCCTACTCTAGATAAGGTAGGTACTCACCATGCCCAGTCAGGGGCTGGCCTACTGAATGCAGACACTTGATGAAGTCACCATTTCCCAGGGCCTGAAGCACAGGTGTTCCCAGGCGGGTCATAATACGCATGCTTGCCACCACATAAGCTGAGTCAGTGAGCTGCACTCCAATGCGGGACAGCGGGGAGCCCACGGGACCCATGCTGAACGGGAGCACATACATGGTGCGGCCTGTGGAGGAAGGTGTCACTGGGATGATGATTCCCAGTCAAACCTTCAGTGCCCCTGCTCCTGTGCCCCTGACTTGTTACCCTGCATGCATCCTGGAAATCTCTCATCCACAGCTCGCTGGAACTCATCTGGGGACATCCAGTTGCCCAGCTGCCCACGGGCCCCATCAGCCAGGAGGGGCACTGTGTCCCTCTGCGAAGGGGTTACAATCACCGTCTTGCTTTCTACCCGCGCCACATCCTTGGGGTCTGTGCGAGCCAGCCAGCTGGGGAGAGAGGATTGCCAGGAGATGGTGGCTGGTAGACTTCACTTACCTTCAGAGCCACTTTCGTTGCTTATGTTTCTCTCAAGACGGTTTCACCATACAGCTCTAGCTGTCCTGGAACTCACTCTGCAGACCAGGCTGGCCTCAGACTCACAGAGATCCGCTTGCCTCTGCCTTTAAATGCTCAGATTAAAGGCGTGTGCCACTAAGCCTAGCCAGACTCATTTTTTAAGTCCAACTTTGACTCTAGGTCTGTTTGCCTTTTGTTTTCTTATCCAACTACATTTTAGCCCCTTTAGGTTTGTCTTATTAAGAGGTGGTTTCTGCAAGGCCCAGTCTTGAAACCTCTACCCCTGACAGAGTATGTTTCATAAATGGGTTCATGGGGGGGGGGCAGTTGGTCCCCCACTCCCCGAAAAAGCAAGAGCTCCAATTCGTAAATTCATATCAACTTTTTTATTTAATGTGAAAACAATCACTTCCTAGTTGATTTCCCCTCAAGCTCCCATTCTGTTTCGTTCCACTGATATTGTCCAGAAATATCTTTGTCTTGGTTAACCCAAGACACTTCAGTCTAAGCAGCTGCCTGTTTTGGGTGGGGGGCTGTTGGTTTCAATACTTACCAGTTCTCATACTTGGGGAGCTTCCGGATAAGCCCCTGCTGTTCCAGCAGGGCCAGTGTGGCAGTGTTCTCAGCCTCAGACCCATCACAAATGTGAATGCTCTCTGGTTGGCACAGACGGGCACTGCGTGCCACGAAGTCCCGGACTCCAGCAGGCAGCTGGCCCAGGTCTCCACTGAGTACCCGCAGAGTTTGGATGTTACGGCATGGTGACCAGCGCCAGGGCCTCAGCCCATGCAAGCTAAGCCTAGAAGAGCCCAAACAGAGAGGCAACCATCCGATGGCTATCATGGAAGATAGCTACTGGGGAGGGAGGACAGGAAGCTCGTGCCTTGGGAAAGTTCTAAGGCATATCTGGTTAGCAGGCACCACGAAGACCAGGTTATGGTCGGTATGTGGAAGGAGTTCAGACTAGCTACGTTTGTGGCCTTTATGAGGTATGTGTCTCCTGGTCAGGGAAGGGGAGCTGGTCAAGTAAGCATCCAAGCACACATCTGGCTGTGGGAGTGTACGTGCCGATACCGCAAGTGTAGCTCGTGCCCTGTTTTACTTTGTCCGCTGTAGGATTAGGAAAAAAGCAGGTGCCTTGTGGCCCAAGAGTCAAGGAACTGCCCAGATGAGAGCTTCATAAGGCTATTTTTAAAAACCTCACCAATGTTCTTTTCAGTCACAGTTTTTATGTTAAAATGGCAGTTATTTTTATCTTTTTCCTTGGTGTAGATGCCTCACCAAAGGGCGTAGTTTGTGTGATGGTAGAGCCCTCTTCCAATGCCTGGGTTTTAGATTAGGATTCTTACATGAAGACAAGGGATGCTGGGGGTTCAGGCAGTGCATTTGTTCACCTGGGTCGACAATGATTGGCTAGTTAGGTATTTTTTAACTAAGTGAAAGGCGGATTAAGAATAACCAATGCCATTGCCAGGAGTCCGTACCTAGATCCTCAGAAGAGCAGTGTCTCTGTATTGTCTGTTCTGTTAGGCTCCTGGGTGATAATAGGGTCTGCTGTGATTGGTCTGGACCCAAGACAGTAAAGGCCAAGAGAACCTTTCTCACAGGCGAGGCCTCACCTGCCAGAAACCCACAGCAGACCACGATGGCTTGAGCCTGCCTATGCACTCCCTGGCTCGCCTTAGAAGCCACTGCCTACTGAGCTCTAGGGGTTGGTGGTAGGTCAGAACACTAGAGGACAGATCACAGGCTAGATGCCTGGGAAGGAAGAAAACGAAGGTCTTGGATGTGGGGGTTTGGGCCTGGGTGGTTTGTTTTCCAGAAGACAAAAAAGGCAGCACACTTAGTGCGGCCCTAGGCGCACAGCAAAACAGGGCTTCAATACAGCTTCATGCCTGGAACGTTTCCCCAAGGAATTAATTTTAAAGGCCCAGTCTTGAACGCTTCTCTCCCTTGGAATCTGGCTCCCCCAACACCCCCATCCTTCTGCATGCCTCTAGGAGGGACGGCTCACTATCTTTCATAGCACACATGAACTGACCACATAAAACCTGCGTGGGAAAGATAAGGAGTCAGTTTAGACTCAGTGTCAAAGACCCTGGAGAAGGGGACACACGGGAGAGACCTGGTTGCATGTAGGCAGAGCGGCCTGCCAGGACAAGCTTGGCACCCAGGATCGGCTATGGGAAGATGTCAGCCAAGTTAAAAAGAAAGCAATTTGTCTCCCTTCTCCCATCTTCCTTCCTTCCCTCCCTCCCTCCCTAGTCCCCAGATCCCCGAGGCTCCTCTGGGCTTCATGCCAGGCTCCATTCTCGGGAGGCAGCGAATGATGTTTACCTTCTACCTTCTTTAGGGAGCTCGGAGCTTGGGCTCCCAAAGGCTCAAGCCCTTTGGCCTCAGGGCCTTATGGCTCCGCACAGCACTGAGGGGTGGACTGGAAGCCCCAGTCAGAAAGAATTACATCTGGTAAGTAAAGGATTTGCAGAGACAGGGCTCGCGAAGGCAAAGGAGAAGGGGGAGGAGGTTGAGAGTGGCAGATAGAAGACAGCACAAGCGGACAGGGAGGGGTAAGAGAGCACAGAGGCTGGGAGAGCGCGTGGCTGAGGATGGGGGCTGGGGCACCACCGTCAGACCCCGATTAGTAAACAGCCGCCCTGCCAGTCTCTTCCTAGGATGGGAAACAAGCGGAGGGAGCTCCGCTAGTGGAGCACGGAGTGGGCCCAGGGTTGTGGGTCACTCACCGCAGGCTGGGGAGGTACATAGCAGCCATGGCACCTGGGCTGGCGCTGCGGGGTGGCCACAGGAACCAGAGCAGTCGGGGGAGACAAGGAAGGCGGGGTAGGAAGGAGCGTGGCAAAGCCAGAGGGAGCTGAGGTTGGGCGGGAGGCGCTTAAAAAGGAGGCGGGCAGGCACCGGGGCGGAACCTAGCTGGTTTTCTCGCCTGTGGGCCGGCTCACTGGCCGGGGCTCCAGGAATCAGCTCCGTGAGCTCTGTGAAGCCTCCGCCTCACAGTCATCATACCCTCAAGCT
This sequence comes from Microtus pennsylvanicus, assembly GCF_037038515.1. NCBI lineage: Eukaryota > Metazoa > Chordata > Mammalia > Rodentia > Cricetidae > Microtus > Microtus pennsylvanicus. The sequence goes on along the minus strand of NC_134593.1, from coordinate 14,545,783 downwards.
TAACTCTCCCCATTGGAGACTTGAGTTCACCTTGGGTCCCGCCCACTCCGACGCTCCGCCCCACGACCCGCCACGCTGTAGGGCTACTGATGTAACTTTGAAGGCTGTTGCTCCTTAGAGATAGCAACCAAGAGACACCGAATGTCAGACAAGCTAAGGATGAGGAATGAGACCAGAAATGGGAGCCCCGATGTCTAAAATCTCAGGGACTGGCTTTTCCTTTTCAGGGCACTCCTAGCTTTAGGCGTTTCTTTTTCTGGGTCCCAATTCCAAGGTCTCAGTCCGCAAATAAAAAACGAAAGCAAACAACTGTTGTCTTTGTCTTGCTTCTTATCAAGGGAGTTTTCTCTAACACCATAAAATTGGTGAGCTCTTTCAGGACTAGGGAAACAGCCTCGTCCCCAGATAAGCCCAGGATGTCCTTTAGGGGGTCCTCCAATGTCTGCTTCATAATACACCTTCTAGTGTATGTAAGTAAGTATGTATGTATGTATGTATGTATTTTTGAGACAGGATCTCTCTCTATAGTCCCAGCTATCCCAGAACTCACTCTGTAGACCAAGCTGGCCTTGAACGCACAGAGATTCACCTGCTTCTGCCTCCCAAGTGCTGGAATTAAAGGTGTGTGCCACCATCTTCTTGGTGTCTCTAAAACGGCAGTTTTCAGATCCGGCATGCACGGAGGGAGTAGGAACACAGAGGGCATGTTTAGTTCTGGGGTGATCTTTGCCCATAGCTTTAGAAGCACCAGCAATGTGGGAATGATACTTTGGGTAACCTCATGGTCATTACACCACAGTTTCCTGGGGCTGGGGGGCAACCAAGGACTTCTGGGTTACAGTGGTAGCATGAACTGTGGTAATAAGTCCCTTGCTGATGCTGAACTGTTTGCATGGGTGACCTTGGCTTGGGACTGGGGGCTGCTGAGCGGTGTGTGGTACAGGAGGCCTTGCTGTCAAGCTTGAGTTGTTGTACCTCTCATGGTTCACATCCATCCCAAACAGGGAGGCATCAACATAAAGAGCAGAGGTGGTGACCACTGTGGCTCCATCCTTCAAGTGGGCCACACTCTTCTTCATCATAGTGAGGACATAGTGAAGGCTCCATGACATACTTGGCACCAGCATCAACCTACTGGATGTTGGCAGGATCTAACTTCCTGAAGATTAAAGACAAATTTCCCATTCTCATCCTGTACTGTACCACGGGTATACTAGGACATGTAGACCTCATAGTTGAGGTAAATGAAGGGGTCACTCATGTCAACAATATCCCCTCTGCTAGAGCTGGTTCTGGTGTCTAATTAGCTATGGAAAATTAGGGAAAAATGCTGTAGCCTGATTTTGGAGCTCTCTAGGGCAACTTGCTAGATGATGGTACCATTTGCTGAGACAGCGACCATGGGACCTGGAGGGATTGTTCTACCCAGTTTGCTCTTAAATCTGACTTTACCACACTTTAGTGTAGGGTTTACCTTTCACCTGGCTTTATGTGATAGCTTTCCAGGTACTTCCTGGTGCCGTGCTTTTCAACAGCCCGAGTGTCTTTTGTGTGTATAGCTTCACTTTGGAGAGTTAAGAGAAAGAATTGACATCGATGGTGTGGGTGTTGGTTCTGTGCTCCGTGTGCAAGTCTCATTCAGCCCACAATAACTTTGTCTTCACAGATGTAGACACTGAAGGTTAAGTCAGTTGCTCAAGGTCTCACATCTGGTTGTCGGGAGAGATGGAACTTGGCTCTAGGTCTTTCCGACTCTAATTACCAAGGCTTTTTTCGTCAATGCGATCCTATAATATACTATTTCCTCAGTTTATGGTTAGCTATCTCAAAAATCAAATGGTGGGGGGTTGGAGAGATGGCTCAGTGGTTAAGGGCACTCACTGCTCTTCTGAAGGTCCCGAGTTCAATTTCCAGCACCCACATGGCAGCTTACAACTGTCTGATGCCTTCTTCTGGTGAGCAGATGTACAAGTAGACAAAGTACCAACACACATAAAATTCATGAATTAAAAAAAACAAATAAGGGAAAAAGAGGACTCCTAAGACTCTTAGACTAGGCATAGGCTTTAAATTCCTAGTCTGGCCCCTGGCTGTCTCTAGTTATCACCTTCACCTCCCTTCTTGCCTGTCCTTTCTCTGCTTTGTAGAGAGAAAAATCTAAGTAAGTCAAGTCTCGATTTTATCTGTCCATTCCCACTGTCCTCTCACAAAAATCACTCGGAGAATGATGATTGAGTGAAGGAATGGATGCTCCCTCATTCTTTGTTGCTTTTTATTTGGGGACAGTTTCCACTACACGGCCCTGGTTGGTCTGGGTTTGTTGTGTAGAATAGGTAAGCTTTGCCTCCTGAGTGCTGGAATTAAAAGCATGTAGCACCACACCTAGTAAGCCCTGCATTTCTTCAATTCTTTCCTACCATTTCTTTACCAGCTTCAGGGAGACAAAACAAAGGCACGCTGGAGGATTTTCCTGCATTACTGTTGCTTGTTTCATTCTTGTTCAGCTGCTCCCCAATCCTGGCCTGCTCCACTTAGACGGCCTTTTGTCCAAACAGCACCACCAGGGGGCAGGGCGTGACTAGCCTTGCCGTGTTCTCTCACTGTGTGTTTTTTTCCTTCTTCTTGGGGACAATATTCTTTTTTTAATTAATTAATTAATTAAAGATTTCTGCCTCCTCCCACCACCGCCTCCCATTTCCCTCCCCCTCCCCCAATCAAGTCCCTCTCCCTCATCAGCCCAAAGAGCAATCAGGGTTCCCTGCCCTGTGGGAAGTCCAAGGACTACCCACCTCCATCCAGGTCTAGTAAGGTGAGCATCCAAACTGCCTAGGCTCCCACAAAGCCAGTACGTGCAGTAGGATCAAGAACCCATTGCCATTGTTCTTGAGTTCTCAGTATTCCTCATTGTCCGCTATGTTCAGCAAGTCCGGTTTTATCCCATGCTTTTTCAGACCCAGGCCAGCTGGCCTTGGTGAGTTCCCGATAGAACATCCCCATTGTCTCAGTGTGTGGGTGCACCCTTCATGGTTCTGAGTTCCTTGCTCGTGTTCTCTCTCCATCTGCTCCTGATTTGGACCTTGAGATTTCAGTCTGGTGCTCCAATGTGGGTCTCTGTCTCTGTCTCCTTTCATCGCCTGATGAAGGTTAATATTCAGGAGGATGCCTATATGTTTTTCTTTGGGTTCACCTTCTTATATACTTCTCTAGGATCACGAATTATAGGCTCAATGTCCTTTATTTATGGCTAGAAACCAAATATGAGTGAGTACATCCCATGTTCCTTTTTGGGTCTGGCTTACCTCACTCAGGATAGTGATCCATCCATTTGTATGCAAAATTCAAGAAGTCATTGGTTTTTACTGCTGAGTAGTACTCTAATATGTATATATTCCACACTTTCTTCATCCATTCTTCCATTGAAGGGCATCTCGGTTGTTTCCAGGTTCTGGCTATTACAACAGTGCTGCTATGAACATAGTTAAGCATATACTTTTGCTGCATGATAGGGCATCTCTTGGGTATATTCCCAAGAGTGGTATGGCTGGGTCCAGGGGTAGGTTGATCCTGAATTTCCTGAGAAACCGCCACACTGCTTTCCAGAGTGGTTGCACAAGTTTGCATTCCCACCAGCAATGGATGAGTGTACCCCTTTCTCCACAACCTCTCCAGCAAAGGCTATCATTGGTGTTTTTTATTTTAGCCATTCTGACAGGTTGGGGACAATCTTGATTTATCCCTTGGATGTCTCACAGATTGGTTAGTGTTGAGAATGGTTCCAACTTATCTGAGAAAGACACTAACCCCAAATCCACGTTAGATACTTGAAAAAGCAACAGTGGCTCTGGGCATGGTGGCACATATCTTTAACCCCAGCACTCTGTACGTAGAGGCAGGCGGATCTCTGTGAGTCGAAGCCAGCCTGGTCTACAGAATGAGTTCCAGGACAGCCAGGACTACACAGAGAAAACCTGTCTTGAAAAACTAAATGAGAGAGAGAGAGAGAGAGAGAGAGAGAGAGAGAGAGAGAGAGAGAAACAACAGACTTAATACTCAAGTTTCATATGGCATCTTCATTTTTCTTACACATACATTTCTATGATAAAATTTAATCTATAAATACTCATAGTTAGTGATTGATAATAAAGTGATGAGACTGGGATGATGGTAAAGTTCCAAGCAAACATGAGGAACTGAATTTGGATCCCCAGGACCCAGATAAAAAGCTGGGTTTGGTGGCAGACATCTTCAATCCAGTCCTGAGAGGCAGAGAGAGGAAGATCTCAGGTCCACTGACCAGTCAGTCTTGTTAATTTATGAACTCCAGGTACAGTGAGAGACCCTTTCTCAAAAATTAAGGTGGAGAGCAACAGAGGAAGATGCCTATGCTGACCCCTAGACTCCACATGTGAACACGTGGGTGCATGCACACACACACGTGCACACACACACACACACACGCACACACACACGCACACACACATGCACACACACACGCGCACACACACATGCACACACACACGCACATACACATGGACACACACACACTCACGCACACACTCACGCACACATTCACGCACACACACACACTCACGCACACACTCACGCACACACGTACACACACACGTTTAAAAAAGTGCTGGTCTATGTGTTCATGACTCTGATTTGGAGAGACAAAGACAGAGGCTCTCTGGAGCTCATTGTACAGTCAGTCGAGCTGAATTTGTGAGTTCCAGGTTCAGTGAGAGACCTTGTCTATAAGGCAAACAATAGAGCAAAACATCTAACATTGACCTCTGACCCCCACGTGTGCACATATGTGGGTATGTACCTGTATATACATGAGCATGTGCATATATACGCTACATACACCTACAGAGATAAACAGGTTAAAAAATAATGAAAGCGAGCCAGTCATAGTGGTGCGTGCCTTAGTTTCTAGCACTTGGGAGGCAGAGGCAGGCTGGTAGCTGCACGTTCTAGGTCAGGCTGATCTACAGAGTGAGTTCCAGGACAGCCAGGGCTATGTAGAGAGATCCTGTTTCAAGAAACAAACAAACAAACAGGGGCTGGAGAGATGGCTCAGCGGTTAAGAGCATTGCCTGCTCTTCCAGAGGTCCTGAGTTCAATTCCCAGCAACCACATGGTGGCTCACAACCATCTGTAATGAGATCTGGTGCCCTCTTCTGGCCTGCAGGCATACACACAGACAGAACATTGTATACATAATAAATAAATTAATTAAAAAAGAAACAAACCAACAAATAGAATACTAAGAGATTAATTATGACAGCATACTATGATGGACGTTGTGCATATATACAGTCTTTTTTCTTGAGTCAGGGTCTTGCTAGGCACCACTGGCTGGCCTGGAACTCACTATGTAGACAAGGCTGGTCTCAAGTTTACAGAGATCCGTCTGCCTCTGCCTTCCTAGTGCTGGGATTAAAGGCGTGCGCCACCCATGCCTGGCCTTAAGAGCCTCATTTTACCATTCTTTCTATGACGTGAGATGATCCAATGCCTACCCGATGAGAGAAAATATGACATAGGGTTAGGTTACCATTGATCTGATGATATGTCCGAAGGAAAATTGTTTGCCATTGCCATCACTCTTGAACTTCGTGGCAATTAGTAAGTAAAATAATGCCTGAATGAACACAAGCAATATGATACCAGCACAGCCTATCTGCTAACAACCACTCCAACCGACTTTTCACTGGAGGGTGCTGTGCAGCAGGGATGGCTCATTTCCTGGGTGGAACAGGGCAAGAAGGTCTGATATTTTATCACGGCACCAAGAATGGCATTCTTGTTAGCTACTTTTCCTATGGCTGTAAAAGAGCTGAAGTAAACAAGGTGGTGGGGGTGGGGCAGTACAGTGGCTCAGAGGTTTTCGTCCATCATGGCCAACCCTGTTGTCTCTGGGTCCTTAGAGAGAGGTCGCCATGGTGACAGGAGCACAGGAAAGGAAAGCTGCTCACCTCATAGGAAGCACAGAGTAAGAAAGCAAGAAGACAGGCACTATCAGGGCAAGATAGATCTCTGAGGACACAGCCCTAGTGACATACTTCTTCCAATGACGTTCCGTCTCCCACTTTTCACAACCTTCCAATAATGCTATCAGATTATGAGTCTGTCAAAGACAGCAATCTGTTGATTAGATCAGAACCTTCAGAATTCAATCATTCCTCAAAGCCTATCCGTCAATACACGGACCCAGGGGGACACTTCAAAGATGAACGATACATTATAAAGTTATGCATTTTCTGAGGATGGCTCACACCTGCAATCCTGGTACTCAGGAACCGCGGTGGAGAGATTACCGTAATTCGGAGGCCAGCCTGGGGTACGGAGTGAGACTCTGCCTCAAAAACAATTGCACAAACCATCCCCAAAACAAACTTAATATTTTGGAGCATGTTTGGCCACAGGTAGTTAAAATCAGGGCAGGTGAACCGGGCTAAAAAGGTCCTGCTGTGCCTCTTAAGCCCCGTGGCGAAGGGGAGCTGAAGATAAAGGGACCTGCTGTACATACGTAAACATGCTCCGAGAATACGTAAACATGCTCCAAGACCAAAGGGGGCCGTGCTGGCAAATGCAATGCCCCCTCCTGGGGCGTTGTGTCTAGTGACTGGTCCTTGGAAGAATACAGAAGCTCACCTCCTTCCCTCAATTCAAGCTAACTTTACAGGACCGTTGCAGCTCCTCAGCGCCTACGCCTATGGATTACATTGGTTGCAACGGCAACATAATTCAGTTTCCCCTCTCTCTAGCCCTTTCTCTCACTCCCCCTGAAAGTCTGTCCCACTAAGCTGTTTGTATCCATCCAAGTGGGGACAGGTAGATTAGAGGCTACCCGTTCATACGCAGAGTCCCTTGCAGTCAGACATAATGTGATCCAGCAGAGGGCGGGATGGTCCCGGATTAGTGTCCACCACCGGAAGCTGCCTCTCCACACACCACTGGACTTTGGTGTCGGCACCAGCTTTCAATATCTGCAAACTCTGCTCAGACGTGTCTGCGCTCCAGCTCCACCTTTGAGTCCGCTTTTGCACAAACAAAAGTTCAGAATAGATCTTTTCATGGACAAATGTGATCCCAGCCGTGTCACCAAGGACAAACCTGCAGCAGCTTCTCATTGCCCGTAAAGAAAGCCTACATCTTATCCTTGAAGTGGCCGGCCCTGCTCTACCTGTTCCTTCCTAGCTGTCGCCTTTTGCTCCCCTTCTTCACTTCCCTCTGGCTGGTCAGTCTTCGGTTTGACGATTCCGGCTACCTCCTTCCTACCTCAGAGCCTTTCATAGGTTCTCCCTGCCTCCTGGAATCTCCACCCTCTTCATGTTTTCAGGTTTGATTATTTGACCAGTCTTAGTTTAATGTGACTTCCTTAGGCAGCCTGGTCCTTATTTGGAAGCAGACTAAGGTAGAAAAGGTCAATTCTGAGACAATGATTTATTGATTCATTTAGTGATTTGCTTAAAGCGCTGCTTGGACAGCCTGGTGCATGACTTCACTCGCTCCCGGGAACAGAATGACCTGGAGAAACAGCTGAAAGCATGGGCCGTTGCCTGGAGCCATCTGCTGAATGCCAAGTGCGCTCCTGCAAAATCTTGCTTGTTTGACTACCCCACCTCGTGGTTTTCGAGTAGAAAATGAGAATACAAACTAGATCTGGTATCGAAGCCTTTCAAGAGCTTTGGTCCACCACTGACAGCTACTCTCTTCTATATTGGTGTTGGGATGCTTATTCCAGGAAGGTTCCCGCCACAGCACCTATTAGAGTACATCTTCATGGCGCCAGAGAGATGGCCCACCAAGCCAAGGCTCTGGCTGCTAAGACTTATCACCTTGGTTTAGCGGCTTGAACTTACAGAATAGGAGAGAACTGGTGCCTGCAATTTGCTCTTTTACCTCCACTCTCTTTCTTTCTCCAAATAAGCAAATCAATGAACAAATAAATATCACATCTTTATGAAATAAAGTCTCATAGCATCCTGCCCTTCTTTAGCACACTCATCTCAATTAAAAGGATTAGTTTGCACCTGTAGTCACAGCTGCTTTGGAGGCTGAGGCATGAGGATGGTTGATGTACAGAAGCCCCAGGTGAGTCCAGGTAATATAGTCAGATATCTGTCTGTTTCAAAATAAAAAATGTGTGTGTTTGTGTGTGTGTGTGTGTGTGTGTGTGTGAGAGAGAGAGAGAGAGAGAGAGAGAGAGAGAGAGAGAGAGAGAGAGAATTTTTTGCTTGTTTAGGCAGATAAACAACTGTATTTTATTGGTACATATTTTCATGAATGAACAAAAAATTTTCCATAGCTAAATGGAATGAGTCTTGAATGAAGTTAATGAACATACAGAGCCAAATCAGTTAAAGATACTAGAGTGGTCTTTGACTTTCTTCGCAACTACATTTTTTTTGCATGTAAAATGTTTTATTGTTCTTTAAAAGGGTTCAGGGTTTGGCTTTAAGTCAGGCTGCACACCTTTCAAAAGTCTGACATCTCTCACCATGCCAAACTGGCTTCCGCTAGCAATACTTCACTAAATCCAAAAGAAAAAAAATCTTTAATTTTTAGGAAAAAAAGAGTCCAGTTCTGAGAACAATTAACATTAATCTTAATTAAAACAAAATGAGGGCTGTTTTATGATGTTTTATACACCCTTCTCCTCACACAGAGCCAGGAATGTAATTCTGTCTCAGGCAGGAGCTGATGCTGACAGACACCTGCATGCACACACCCTCCCAGGAGCATTCGTGCTTGTGCACAAATGCACACGCCAAAGGTCTGAGCATGCCTAGTGGAAAAGGCTTTGCTGGTATTGATCAAAACCCCCGGAGTCACAGTCAATCTAAACTTAGAGGGCAAGATATTCTGATCTTGAGTCTATGTTAAAACAATCTATTGTCATGTTCTGAAATAAGAAAATTTTGGATTGTATCATCATTTTCTACTTTAAATTCTAGAAACAATGTCAAAAAAAACCCCACTAATTTTTATTTTCTGGAAGGCAGGAAGGATCCCATAGATATAAGTTGAGTTAAAAGCAGAACAATTCCAGCAACGGTAAAGAGGCAGCGCACAAAGCTGCCAGCATCTGAGGGACCAAATGAGATGCCGCCCATCCTACTGGCCTAGCCGATAGGAACAAGACAGGAAGTTTATGGCTCTGCATAATAAATTCCCACTGGGACAAGAGGATGCTAGGCCTGCACTCAGGGCGTGGGCAGAGGGCACTGTCAGTAAGGAACATTTAGGTGAAGAGTTGCCAGAGTCCCTGGAGATGCCTCGCCACTAGCAACCACATCTTAAAAATAAATTCTAAGGCTGTAAACAGTTAAATTTTTGGAAGTTTTCAAGTGAGCATAGATATTTTGTATGACAAAGATGGTCTTGTAAATTATAAGGCCAGAACTTATATATGACAGGAATGCACCCTTGATTGGAAATAAACAAACGGATATGAATTGTGTGTGGGAAGAGAATGTTTTTTTTTTAAAAATCTTTTTTGATAGCATGTTTGTGTGCAGTTCCCTCAGAGGTCAGAAGAGGGTGTTAAATCCCTGCAATGGGAGTTGCAGGTGATTGTGAGGGGTCATGTGGGTTCTGGAAATCCAACCTGGGTCCTCTGGAAGAGTAGCCAGTGCTCTTAACTGCTGAGCCATCTCTCCAGCCTGCTGTCTCTCTCTGTGTGTGTGTGTGTGTGTGTGTGTGTGTGTGTGTATTAGAAGCATCTCTGTGCCTGGGACAAGAGTACAAATAGTAGCTTGTGAGATTTGTGTTTAAATATGTAAAATGTATGATTCATCTGTGTGAGGTGATATGAGCCTTTAATCCCAGCTACTTGGGGGGGGGGTCAAACAAAGGCATCCAAAGTTTAAGGCTAGTCCAGGCAGCTTAGTGAGACTGCCCACCCCACCCCAAAAAGAATTCATGGACAGAGTACTTCCCTGTCATGCACTAAGGTCTTAGATTCAATCTCCAGTCCCTAGTACTTCCATCAAAAGAAGTATAAATAATTTAAGGTAATAAGTATTAAATCAAACATGTTCTTAATTTTTCTGCATTTACACATACATACTTCATAGTAGTCTAGAAAGACTTGCTCAGATTTGGTGTTTACATCGAGTCCTCAGGGCTCTGTCCAGAATGTGGTGATGTGGGGAAAGGCAGTTTTCAGATGAGGACCAGCCTCTCTTCCCACTTCAGACGCCATTTCGGTCTGTAAGGGACTATGTTCATACAAATATTCATCTCTGTCCACAGCCTCCTGAAAGTCACCCTTGGACTCAGGGTCTATCCATGGAAGGGTAAGCCCGGGAAAAAGGCTGACGTAAGTCTAAAACCAGGAATGAACTCTTTGGGTAGGAAATTTATGGATACCTGGAGTGTGATTCTGAGGAACCAGAGAAAGGTTGGATGTTTTACACCATGGGGTGGGTTCAGTCTTAGAAAGACCAGGACGGAGCTTCCAAATCAGAGAATACAGGTCAGAAGTTGCCCCTGCCTGGGACTAAAGCAGTGGTTCTCAACCTGTGAGCTGTGACCTCTTTGGGGGTCAAATAACCCTTTCACAGGGGTCACCTAATACTCCTGAAAAACACAGATATTTACATTATGATTCATAACAGTAGCAAAATTATAGTTATGAGGTAACAACGAAGGTAATTTTATGGCTGGGGGTCACCACTTCATGAGGAACTACATACAGTAAAGGGGTCGTGGCATCAGGAAGGCTGAGAACCACTGGATAAAGTTAGTGATGTGATTTCAGTTTCATCAGTCTCTAGGCTCCATGAAGGGCAGGCCTGCAGTAGCCTAGGTCACTGAGTATCTGTTATGCCTAGCAGAATAACTGGTGTCTAGCAAATATTTGTCAAATATGTATGGGGTATGCTGGGAGATCTTTGGGCTTATTAGGAGGAAGGGAAGAGAAGCGAAGAGAACTAGAGGTGATCTCAGGAGTGGCAGTGTGCATACCTGTAACGCCAGCACTCCAGAAGGTGATGCAGAGGGCTGTGACCTTGAGTAAGCCTGGGCTACATAGCAAAGTCAAAATCAAAAGTAGGGGTGAGAACTGATCTTTCAGGATTCTAATATTAATGTGCAGAGCAGAGGAGGCGGGGGTGAGTGACATCCTAGAATGTTGTCTCTGTGTTATCCCTCCCTCCCTCCCTCCCTTCCTCCCTCCCTCCCACCCTCCCTCTGTCACTCCCTCCGTCCCTCCCTCCCTTCCTTCTCTTTTTTCTCTTCCTTCTTTCCTTCCTTCCCTCCCTCCCTCCCTCCCTCCTTCCTTCCTTCCTTCCTTCCTTCCTTCCTTCCTTCCTTCCTTCCTTTCTTTTGTTCTTCCTCTTCTCCTCCCCTTGCCTACTGTAGTTCAAGTTGGCCTTGAACTCACGACGCTCCTGTCTGGATTTCCCCAGTTCTGTGTTTACAGGCATGTGTAACCTAACTCGCCTCCATTTTTATTTATTTATTTTTTATTTTTTGTAATAAGTGTTGGGGATTGAATGCACTCTACCACCGAGCACAGAGAACTCGTCTTCTTCATCCCTGGTCCTCTTTTTTCACATGTCCAGGAGTCTTTTAGGGTCATTATCTACTTCCTATCTTCCAAGTCTTCCCTGGTATGCTTGGGCTGTTCTCTGCCTCCCGGGTTTCCACTAGTGAGCACGGTGCTTCTCTGAGCCTGGCCATCACATCCCAACACCTTTGCCCAGGGAGGGTCTGAAGCTGGAGGGGCTCAGCTTGCCTGAGCTTGTTTGGCCTGACTCCCTTCGCCCCTCAGCAGCTTAGCCCTCCTACGTCTTCTCTGAGTCCTCCTGTAAACAAGAGGATCAGGAGAGAGCTGACAGCTGCCTGGTGGGAGCAAGTGTCTGGCTAGCTCAGGGCAGGCATGAAAAGGGTCTGCACTCGATGCTGCCAATCCCTTTTCCTTTAGGGAAATTCTGGGCGCTCTTTGCGGCTGTCCAATGCACAGCCACATTCCACGGGCATGTACGTGGGCTTCCTTGCTTTCATCATTCCTATTCCTATTGTGTGGTTGATTCTGGGCTGTAAACTTCCTGTTTTTTTCCTGAGAAAACAAGCAACAGGTGCAGGTGAAGAGTGGCAATCCTACTTGCACAATGACAACAGACTGCACATAATAGAGACCCAAGCGTGGGGAAGTCATGACAGATGACCTGGGTCTCTAGTCTATGTGGAGAAAACTTGGATTTCCAATGTCCTCCAAGGTTGGGCCTGGTGACACGTGTCTTTATACCCTGCACCGGGGAAGCAGAGGCAGGTGGATCTCTGTGAGATCAAGGCCAGCTGGGTCCACAAAGCAAGTTCCAGGACAGTCAGGGCTGTTAACACAGAGAAACTCAATCTTTAAAAACAAACAAACAAACAAACCCCCAAAAGTCCTCCAAAGGCACATGAGTTCAAAACTTGTCACTATTGGATGGTGGTGAAAATTTCAAGCAGTGGGGCCTCATGGGAAGTCTTCTGGCCATGGGGTATATCTGTGAGGAAAACAGGGCCCTAGCCCCTTTCTCTTTCGCAGGAGTAGCTTTAAGGTGTGTCATGCTCACTCTAGACAATAAATAGTGGGGCCAAGTGCTCACAGATTGGAATCTCTATGGCAGCAAAACAATCCCCTCCCCTGCTTTGTGTAACAGTCCTTGCTGTCCTGGAACTCACTCTGTAGATCAGGCTGGCCTCCAACTCACAGAGATCCTCCTGCCTCTGCCTCCTCCAGAGTACTGGGATCAACGGCGTGTGCCCCCACCACCCCAGCACAAACCCCTTTCCAATTAAAGTATATTACTTTAGGTATTTATTGGAGCAACTGTCTGTTTGTGTGTGTGTGTGTGTGACAAGCCTAAAAAAATGAAAGGAGGAGAGATTTCCGTGGGCCAATGGTTTCAGTTTCAGTGGATGGTTACTATTGCTTTGGTCCAAAATCTAACATCATGGTGGAGAAATCTAATAACATCATGATGGAGAATATTGGTGAAGCCAATGGGGGGGGTGAGGAGAAAGAGGGAGGGAGGGAGAAGATACACGAGTGAACTAAGGAAAAGATATATCATTCATATCATTCACAGGCATATTTCTTCCATCTAGGTCCCACCTCCCAGCCGATTGTGTGTGAACTCCTCAACTGATAAACTCATTGAGAAGTTTAACACCCTCATCTGAATGCTTCTCAGTTATGCCCTTCTCTGGAAACAAGCCTTCAACACAGGGGCCTTTGGGGGTATTTATATCCAAGCAGTGATAGAAAACTGATGTAGTACGGGTAAACACACACACACACACACACACACACACACACACACACGGGGGGGTGGGGAGAAGATGGGTTGAATGTAGACATCTGTAGACCAGTGGTTCTTAAACGTTAGTGTGTGTCAGAATTGCTGGAAGGCTTATTAAATCACCGATGTCTATATTTTACTACAGAGTTTCTGATTCTGTGAGTTTGAGGTAAAGCCAGAGAACTGGTTTCTTCAAGTCCCCAAGAGATGCTGTTATTGCTGATCTGAGGACCACACTTTGGGAGCCATAGTCTTAAGTAATCTGCATCTCCTAGCTCTTTGGTAACACCTAAGACTGGGACTAGGTTAATTGTTATAAATGAAGACTCTTGGGACTGACAGAGCCAAGACCTTACTCTGCACTGGGAAAGAAGATCTATTAACTAACTTTCTGGGTGTCCTCAGAATGTGGGGGAATACCCTTTAATATCTAGAGTTTATTCTAGTACAGACCCTATTTAAACAGCTTCAGGCAGGTTTAAACATCTCCTTGGCTAAGTCTTAGTATCCCTGCTCCAGCTCCCACTGGGGGATGATAGCCCTAAGAGGTGTTAGGAGATTAGACTGAAAATGTAGGTCACATCCCAGCCGTCTGGGAATCATAATGAGCGAGCAAGGAGGAGAGGGGGGACTGAGACCCACACAGGGAAAAGGTGAGAGGAAGCAGAGGGCTCCTGAGGGTCGTTAGTTACAGAAGCATACTTGATGAACATGTTGTGATTAGATTTCAGCCCTTCTTGGTGACCTGAGAAAAGACAAGGAGTCCGGCCCCGTTTTTTTGCTGTCCCTTCTCTCAAGCTCGTCTTAGGGTCGGGTTGTTCAGAGCAGGATTCTTCGTGGAGAAAGTTGCTTATCGTTCTAATACAGTGTCTCTAAGAGGTATAAGGTTAGCCAGGGTGAAGGTGGGCGGGGGCTGGAATGAGAGGATGCTTGAAAAGAGGAAGCAGGACCCAGCAAGCCAGCCGAGAATGGGCAGGGATGGTGTATCGGTCCCACAGACGTCGACAGGAGGTGCGGAGTCCTAAAAGATGGAGTTTGCCTGGACTCTGACCAGTCCTAGGCTGACTGACCGGAGGTTATGTCATATGCACGGTGGTACGCACATATATGTGCAGCCACCAATAAGAAGCTTTCTTGGGGGCAGATGCCCCTTTTCCTTTTTTTTTGAGAACTGATGGTACCTGTCCTTCTCTGTCCTCAGCATCCCTGCCCCAGGACAATGAGATATGCAAATAAGCTCTTTATCTCATTGGCTGAGGCTCCAAGGCTACAGATGATCTCAAAGAACTAGCTCTTTAAGAGTGTCCTTTGGGCTCTGTACCCATAGCCCCCTTGTTCTGAAGACAGGGGCGCCAGACCCTGCTCTATGGAGCCTCTAGTCTCTGGCAAAGCAGTGCCTTTCTGATTCTGACACCAACTACGTCATCTCTGCCCTTCCTAAAGTGAGTATGTCTGGTGGCCTGGTGCTGGACCTGCCCCCTAGAGCTCCTTCTCTGACCCCTGCAGCTGCTCTCCGTCCTATCTTACGTTCTCACTCTCTGTACCCTGCCCCATTCCTGTTCTGGCTGCTGCCATCTCAGAAAGAGAAGCAACTTTCCCTGCTTAGTGTTTAATGTCTGCTGTCTCTCTGGACACCCCAACCAGTGTCGTGCCATCTTCTTTTTGCCAAAGGCTAGCTCCTTCTAGCACCCCTGTTCTCTCATGGTTGAGTGGTTCTGCAGAGGACAGCTCTCCCCTGGAAAGGAAGAGAAGCCTTGTCTCCTTGTCCACCTTTCTGCTCAGTGTGGAATCTGAGATGTAGCTGAAGAAAAGAGGGAGTCGAGGCAGCTAGAGCCCAAGCCTGGGAGATAAGACTCTGAGCACTTCCGCTTCTGGGCCTAGGGAATTGGGGGCTGAACTAGAGCTGGGACATCCATGCTGGGACGTGTGAACTAGTGAGGTAAACTAGCTAGAGGTGAACACGGGAGAGTTCCTTAGTGTTGGAGATTTGGCACACTCTGTTGAACCGCGTTTGCTCAAGGACTTCTTGGGTTAATATACTTTCATGCTCGTGAATCTGCAAGAGATGGGGCTAAGAGGTAGCCTTCCCTAAAATTACCTGTGTATAAACCTCTTCTAGGGCATGTCTCAGAATTAGTGTTCCACAGAACAGTCTTCAGGGAAGTTTTCAAAGTCTAATTACCTACAGGTCAGAAAGCGAAGGCAATCTGCTCAAACTCACATTAACGTAGCGGGTTTCGAAATCAAAGAAGATCTGCCCTCCTGGGTTCTCTTAGAAGGGATTGGCCTTGAGGAGAGAAGAGTGGCCACTTGGTCCAGATCTTTCTAGAACCTTTTCCCCATAGAAAGCCTCTTAGAGAAGAAGAGGTTTGTCTGTTGACCCATAGAACAGATGTGTAAATAGACCCATAGAACAGATATGTAAAGTGATACTATCCTGAAGGCTTTCAGAGATAAAGATAATAGCACAATGTTCTTAGGCCCTAAAATCCACAGCCTAGTGTGACACACACACACACACACACACACAGCCACACCCAGAGAGACACATACACACACAGCCACACCCAGAGAGACACATACACACACAGCCACACCCAGAGAGACACATACACACACAGCCACACCCAGAGAGACACATACACACATAGCCACACCCAGAGAGACACATACACACACAGCCTCACCCAGAGAGACACATACACACACAGCCACACCCAGAGAGACACATACACACAGCCACACCCAGAGAGACACATACACACACAGCCACACCCAGAGAGACACATACACACACAGCCACACCCAGAGAGACACATACACACACAGCCACACCCAGAGAGACACATACACACACAGCCACACCCAGAGAGACACATACACACATAGCCACACCCAGAGAGACACATACACACACAGCCTCACCCAGAGAGACACATACACACACAGCCACACCCAGAGAGACACATACACACACAGCCACACCCAGACACACACACACACAGCCACACCCAGAGAGACACATACACACACAGCCACACCCAGAGAGACACATACACACACAGCCACACCCAGAGAGACACATACACACACAGCCACACCCAGAGAGACACATACACACACAGCCACACCCAGAGAGACACATACACACATAGCCACACCCAGAGAGACACATACACACACAGCCTCACCCAGAGAGACACATACACACACAGCCACACCCAGAGAGACACATACACACATAGCCACACCCAGAGAGACACATACACACACAGCCACACCCAGAGACACACACACACACACATACACACACACACATACACACACACACACAGCCACACCCAGACACACACACACACACACACACACACACACACACACACACACACACACATTAATTAAGCCCACTTTTAATTGACTGTAAATGGAACTGTGCCTCTGGAGATGACAGAGCTCCTCAGCATGCCCCAGTACTGGGGTGCCGCCACGGAGCCCTGGAGCACCGCCATGCTGCTGTTGTTTCTCACGGATGCCAGAGGCACAAAGGGGTGAGAGGCTGTGCTGACCATTTTGTCCTTCAGGTCTCCAGTTTCTTGTTGCCTGACAGGAGCCGCCTGGAAGCTGTTGTGCAGGGAAGATGGGCTGGCTGCATCACTACTCTGGAGTCCCTAGTGCTCTAGTTTCAGGGCACTTGGGTCTGGGGGAAGGAGGTATAGAGAGATGGATGGCAGACACCCCTCAAACTGTTCGAACCTTTCCTTTTCCTTGCAGGAACACCTCTCTCAGCTCACTCCCAGAATGGCCCTTCCCCCGAGTCCCCTGGCTATGGAATATGTTAATGACTTTGACTTGATGAAGTTTGAAATAAAGCGGGAACCCCCAGAGGGCCGACCTGGACTCCCCACAGCCTCACTGGGCTCCACCCCTTACAGCTCTGTGCCTCCTTCACCCACCTTCAGTGAGCCGGGCTTGGTGGGCAGCAGTGAGGGCCCCAGGCCAGGCCTGGAGGAGCTGTATTGGTTGGCCACTCTGCAGCAGCAGCTGGGGGCTGATGAAGTGCTGGGTCTGAGTCCTGATGAGGCTATGGAGCTGCTTCAGAACCAGGGCCCAGTCCCTGTAGAAGGGCCCCAGGGCTACTATTCAGGGAGCCCAGGAGAGACAGGAGCCCAGCATGCCCAGGTAAGTGACCAACAGGTTGGTCTGAGGGGAGAAAGAAGTAGGGAAGGAGGCAATCAAGAGAGGGAGAATTCCTGGAGTGGGTTGTGGACTGGAAAGAGACAGAGGAAGGTCCTTGAGAAAACTACATCGATTTTTCAAAATGGAAGGGAATGGTTGGATTATGGGGTACAGAGAGAAGATAAGGAAGAAGCCACAAGGTCCCAGTAGTCTGGAGTCAGACTCAGGCAGATTTCTGTGAGTTAGGAGCCAGCTTGGTTCAATAAATGTGTTCCAGGTTAGCTACACTACACAGAGAGACCCCGTCAAAACACAAAACAAAACAAAACAAAAGATTAGAAGGGGCCTCAAAGGGAAAAGGGATTAGAGTTTAAGAGCGTGGTGGGGGATGAGCGATTATGTAGAAACAAATAGATAAACGATGTGTGGAATCTAGCTGGGTAAAGGCTGTGGTTGAAGTTAGCTTTTTCATGGCTCCGTGTCCCCCCCCCCCCCCCCCCCCCAGCGCCTAACCTTCTCAGAAAGGATTGGGACTCATCCTATTAATTATAGACACAGATGGGGGTGTTGAGGGCATTAGGATCTAATCCAAATCCTTGAGGGTCACCGGGCTGTGCAGTTCAGGACAGGGAAACGTGTCGTCTGTGGCAAGGGCAGAGTCTGGGCGCGGGTCTCCCAGGACATTGCGGACAGTTGAAGGGTACGACCGGAGGCGCGATTGGCTCGCCAGAGTGCGGGGGGCGGAGCTCACACTGCGACACTTGGAGGGGCCACAAGGCGGTGTGTGTGTGTGTGTGTGTGTGTGTGTGTGTGTGTGTGTGTACGCGCGTGCGCGCGCGTGTAACCCTGGAGTCCAGGACGTGTCGGAACTTGGGGTGGGGTCTATAGGAAGAGCGAGCATGCAGTAGGTAAAAGTGCATGCTCCCTGGAATCCCAAGGATTCCCTAACTGGTGTGGGGACTCGAGTGTCTAGCCGGGTGGGACCTGCACCGATCTGGTCCCTGCACTCTTCCTCCTCAGCTGCCCGAGAGATTTTCGGACGCGGCGCTGGTCTCGATGTCTGTGCGCGAGCTGAACCGGCAGCTGCGGGGCTGCGGGCGCGACGAGGCTCTGCGGCTGAAGCAGAGGCGCCGCACGCTCAAGAACCGCGGCTACGCTCAGGCCTGTCGCTCCAAGCGGCTGCAGCAGCGGCGCGGGCTGGAGGCCGAGCGTGCCCGCTTGGCCGCCCAGCTGGACGCACTGCGGGCCGAGGTGACCCGACTCGCTCGCGAGCGCGACCTCTACAAGGCCCGCTGTGACCGACTGACCTCCAGCGGCCCTGGGTCCAACGACCACGCTCACCTCTTCCTCTGAGCCTCTAGGGCAGGGGGTGTGGTGGTTTGGAGGTGTCTGGGTAGGTGGCACTATACAGAGTATACCACTCACTAAATCGCTACCTGAGGTCCTGTGTGTCGATACAAATGTTCCCAAACTACTGATCCTCGTGGCATGCCTGAGCTTAGATGCTCGCCCTTTCCTGGAGATGAGACCCCTTCCCTTTTGCTGGCCACGACTTTTCACGATTAGGGCACTGAATTCTGCAGGGGCTAGTGTGCATACTGAGGGTGAAGGTGTGGAGGGTGGGTGGGTGGCGTGCTCAATAGGAGGAGAGGGAGGGGTGCAGCGCCCTCCTTCAGTCTAGCTTTTAATTCAAGGTTTTCAACCTGTAATGCACTGATGCTGTAATTAACAAGGAAGCTGCATTTTAACTGATGCTCGGTACTCCCCTTTTGAGGACTACTGAATTTTCAAGATTTCAGTTTCTTCAAACAGAGTAGTAGATCAACTCAAGATGATTTTTTCCTGCTCAAGCCAGTGACCTTTAGAATCCAAAGTGGCAGAGTAAACACCCTGGTTGGGAGCCTGGAGACCTGGGCAGTGGTCTCAATTGTGTCACAGGCTGTAGGTCTGTTACCTTAAGCAAAGCAGTTGCCATCGGATGTCAGTTACTTCATCTAACTTTCATTTGGATTGGATGGCTTCTGACACTGTTTTAGTTTTGGCATCTTCCACAGTGAGCAAGTCTAAATGGTCTCCCGAAGAGGCTCCAAGATAACAGGACCAGAAGGACATCCTGTTCAGCCTCCAGGCTATAGCTCAGGTGCTAGATACACAGCATGGCTTCTCTGGAAACTGTCATTTGTACCGGCTCTCTGTGGCTCCCTCTAGGCTGCCTCGGCCTTCCAACTGCAGAGGGTGCTCCTGCTACCTCTTGCCTCTCAGAGCTGAAGTGTGACCTCACAGGATAACCAGGAGCCGAGAAAGGGTGGCTTTTATGAATTAAACCTGAAGCCCAGGAAAACTAATGTTGTTGGTTAAAAGTTCTTGCAACTTAAAAAGAGTCAATTCTCCATCATGTGCTTCAGCTACCGGCCTGTGTGTCTGCTGGGAGGAGGGAGACAGATAGTGAGGTGGGAGGGTCTGGGGGAGTCTGTTGTATCTCAGTGGTAGATTGCTTGTCTCATTTGTGCAGAGAGAGACCCTTTGCGGAGTTGAGCAGTGTACTCCTCTCAGTTCTAGAGTGTGGACGACAGTGGTTTGGAGGGGGTGGGGAGTGGTCCAGATGGAGCCTCGCCCACCACCAACCACCACCGCAACCAAAGTCCTGGAGCAGCAGTGGCCCTAGCTAGGCCCGTCTGTGGCTGTCCTCCAGGTCTCACAGTTGCCATGGCAACCCAGCCCTCCAGTTCAGCAACATATGGGGAGGGCCTTTGGGCAGAGCAGAGGCTTTGAGCTGGGAGTGTCCACCTCATCAGCCACTGTCATCTGTCTTCCAAGGGGCATAATAAGTGGGAGAAGCAGTCCTGTGTGGGGGACGTGGCTCCCATATGTCCTTCTTCCTTTCTGCCCCCACTACCCACCCCCTGACCAGCTGTCTCTTCTCTTCCCATCACATTTCTTGTTCGCACCGTCCCCTCCTCTAGCCTAGCTCATCCTTCGGCTATGACTGAAAGCGCAGTCCTTGCCAGCAGACCCCTGCTCATTCATTTCCCTTGCCTGCCCTTTGGCCAGCGGCCTTCCTCTTTAGCTTGGGTTCCTCCCTATGAGAACTCTGAGCATCTTCCTCTTCAACATCCATTGTTGCAGGGAGAGGCTGGGGCAGAGGGAGCTCACCTAGGATCTCAATTCTTCTTCCTTTACACTGTGTTCCTTTTTTCTTTTTTTAACTATGTAGCCCAGGCTAGCCTCAAACTCATAATCCTTTTTCCTTCCTTCTTTCCTTCCTTCCTTCCTTCCTTCCTTCCTTCCTTCCTTCCTTCCTTCCTTTCTTCCTTTTTTGAGACAGGGTCCCACAGTGCAGCCCTAGCTGGCCTGGAACCCACTTTGTAGATCAACTAAGACTTGCCTGCTTCACCTGGTGTGCTGGGTGCTGGGATTAAAGGTGTGCGCCACCATCCCTGGCTGTGCTGGGATTAAAGGTGTGCGCCACCACCCCTGGCTGTGCTGGGATTAAAGGTGTGCACCACCACCCCTGGCTGTGCTGGGATTAAAGGTGTGCGCCACCACCCCTGGCTGTGCTGGGATTAAAGGTGTGCGCCACCACCCCTGGCTGTGCTGGGATTAAAGGTGTGCACCACCACCCCTGGCTGTGCCCTCACTTTCCGAGTGCTAGGGTTGCAGGCAGGTGGCACATCTCCTACCTTTCCCTTACTCTGAATTTCATTTGTGTCCTCTTCCGTCCTCTGGAGCTTCAGTACAGGCCATTGGCTCTCTTGCAACCCCTCCTTATTTGTACGGCACACAAGGGCAGAGACACTGTCCTCAGACGCTTGTGCCCATAAACCAGCAGGCATCTACGAGGTCTCAAGGTAGCATGTCTAGACCCTGTGGCTAGCTGAGGTACAGTAGTGATGATATGTGTGGGTGTTGTGGCTAGGCAGCTCCAGTTCTGGCTCTTCTGACCCTGAAGCGTTAAAAATCAAGCCTTACTCGCCTCCTCTGATAGATGGAGACATAGCGCTCTGGCTTGCTATCACAATACCCATTGAAAGGAGCCAATGTGATGTGTTAAAGAACAATACGGGCTGTGCTTGCCATGTTAGCAGTAAGAGTACCCAACTGGACTTCCCCAATGTGTGGTGCAAGGAGCACGCATGGGAAACCAGGCCTTGCAGGCCTCAGTGTCCTCTTTGTGCTCCGCACTATTAGCAGACCTGCTGCGCCCCCTCACCGCTCCACCATCCCTCCAGGGCCTGCCCTGCAGCTGTGTGGGGGCTGGGGCTCAGCCCCTGGGGTACTCAGCGGGGCCTCTCTGGAGACAGATCTAAGAAAGCATCAGCCTGCCCTCTTGACAGCCCCTCATTACCCTCCCCCATCTCCTACAATTAACGCCCATGGTGCTTAGACCCCCTGGGCTTGGGAGGTGAGAATAGGGGCTCCTTAGATCCCACTGGCACACAGTTGGGGGTTGCAGAGACAACAGCATGCTTGGGGAGCTCTGGCTCAGATTTGGAAGGAGATTGGGCCCCCTTTTCTATGGTATATGTGGGAGTGATGGACTCTCTAACGAGCATCTGAGGCTGGAATACTGGGGTAGATCCCTTTATTAACACCCATAAAGCCACAATCACTGAAGGAAGTTATTGAGGGTCCACAGAGTTGAGGGGTATGGGGCTTGAAGAGATGGCAGCAGGGTCCACCACTCACTTCCAAGACTCACAGGGCACCACTGGTCCAGGAGGCAGAGACACTGGTCACCAGAGTCACAAGGGTCAGCACAGGCACCTGAGAGGCGCAGGATAGTCAAAAGCATTATGCCAGCCACAGCAGCCAAGATGGGTCATTCAGAGGTGCCTCTTCAGACCCATTTTGCATCCTCCCTTTTGATCCCCAAGAACTTACTGAAGGAATGAGGGGGTGTTGGCTTGTGGAGAGGCAATCACGGGCTGGGACTGGGGCTCACAGCCGGCGTGGAGGGTCTGGGAGCTCCTGGACTGATCCCTTGGCTGGCATAGTACTCTACCACCTGCCGTGGTACCTCTGCCAGGACACACTTAGCCAGGGCAGAGGGAGCAGCCTGCGGAGGGAAGGAGATTGGTTAGGGGCCGGAGAGTGGGAGCAGCTGAGTCAAATGAGCGACTGGTGGGGCTTCAGAGTGGCGTGCTGGATGCTAATGATCTTCAAAGGACATCAAGAGGACGAGAAAGACTGATTTGGGCCAGGTGGTGGCGGCGCATGCCATTAATCCCAGCATTTGGGAGGCAGAGACAGGCAGACCTCTGTAGGTTTGAGTTGAAGCCAGCCTGGTCTACAGAATGAGTTCCAGGACAGCAAGGACTGTTACACAGAGAAACCCTGTCTTGAAAAACAACAAAACTAAAACTAAACAACAAAAAAAGGAAAAAGAAAAAAAAAGAAAAGTAAAATAGAAAGACAGATTTGGGGGGCATGAATTGCTGAGAAGCCCTTTCTCACTGGAGGAGAGTACCAAATACTCACATCCTTGAAGTCCCTGAAGGGCACAAACTGGACGATGTCACGGGCTGCAGGTACCCCTTTTGGGCAACGCAGGGGACCATCATCTCCATCCAGCAGCCTCATGTCAGAGAAGTCAGCATTGCCCACACCCACAATAATGATAGACATGGGCAGGCGGGAGGCTCGCACAATGGCCGCTCGGGTCTCGGCCATGTCACTCACCACACCGTCAGTGAGCACCAGCAGTACCGAGTACTTCTGGGGGTGAGCAGAAGGGAAATACGGCTTGATTCTGTAGGAAAGGGCTCCGATGCTCTTTCCAAACGCAGGTCCTGACCCTGCAGGGCAGCACCTGCTTATCTGTTTTGCTTCCTCACCGTGGCTTGGCCAGTGCTCTGCTCCCGCTGGGCTGGCTCAGCCACGCGGTTGATGATGGGGGCCACGTTGGTAGGACCATAGAGCTGGATCTGAGGCAAGCAACGGCGGTAGGAGGCGATAACCCCTGAGATCTCTGTAGGCAAAGAAAAGAGGTGAAGCTGGCAGAGTCAGTAGGGGCCCCAGGCACAGCAGAGTGGCTCCCAGCTCCTCACTAAGCAGAGAGAGAGAGAGAGAGAGAGAGAGAGAGAGAGAGAGAGAGAGAGAGAGAGAGAGAGAGAGAGAGAGTCAGATGGTCCTTGGGGCCAGGAGAGGTAGGTGGGCGTGATGCCGGGTCAAAGCCCTCTTCCCAAATGAAGACAGGCTTTGGATGGGAGGAAGGGATGGGTCTGGGAGCTGAGTGTGCAGGGGTAGAGTCTGTGGTCCTGAGGAGGTCACAAGCATCTGTAGTGGCGCAGGGTGATGTAACTTCCCCCAGCTTACCTTCACATTCAGGATTTTCTGGGTCAAAGTTAATGGCAAAGTCATGGGACACCTGTAAGAGTGAGGCAAGGCAGTGAAGGAGCATCTCCTTTCTGTCTCCCCTGCCATCTTCCTGTCTCTTGTACCCAGCCTACCTCAAAGTTTGGGGGAATTCGAGCTCCAAAGCCGAAAGCTGGGAACCGCTTATCACTGTAGAGAGGAGAAAGCTGTGAAGGTCCTGGGCAAGGCCTCCCTTCCTGATCCACACCTTGCCCCCTTCCTGTTACCTGTCATAGTCCTGGCAGATGCCTCCCACTGTGCGCAGGGCCTGCAGGTAGTGATTGGGCTGTCGGGGGCTGAGGCAGTGCAGGGATTGGCTGCTCCTTGGGTCCCCATTGGAGGCAGTGAAGTCGATGGCCACCTGGGGGAAGGTGGGGAAGGGTCATGCTGCAGCCATGAGAACCAACAGACAGGCTAGGCCAGAGTTAGAATGTGTAAGAGAACCAGGGTGAATCTAGGGGGGCCCACGGGCAGCCTCATAGCTGAGTGGGGTGTTGGATGCAAGGTACACCAGATGCCCAGTTATTAAGGGCAGGGAGACTCTGGCTTCCTTCGTTTGCATGGATTTGGGCCCTCCCTTTTTCTTATGCCATCCCTCTGCCACCCGGGGTGGGGGCTTACTGTGAAGCTGATCTGGCAGCCACCCATGATGTAATCCAGGAAAGTGTGCACTTTTTCCACCTGGCAGAGGGGCAGGGATAATGAGGTAGGTGAGAGGGTCCTTTTGGGTGGAAGCTTTGGCAAGGCTTCATGGGGAAAGTGGGGCGGGGGTGGGGGACTAGGGTTTTAAAGGTTGCAGCTGAGGATGGGGATGGGACAAAGGTTCCCAGTTCTCAGAGCAAGTCTTTAAAGCAAGGGAGGGACAGACAGACAGACAGACAGACAAACAGACAGACACAGAACAAATACATAAATGCAAGTAATAAATGGTTGGAGAGAAGGCTCCATAGGTAAAGGTACTTGTTACCCAGCTTGAAGACCTGGGTTTGATCCCCAGGACAGACATGGTGCAAAGGGTGGGGGGGCTGACTCCCAAAAGTTGTTCTTTGCCCTCCACATGGGCTCAGTGGTACCGATGTGTCCACACAAGCACACTCCCAATAAATAAATGGAAAGTTTTTTAAAATTAAGAAGGAAGGAAGGGCATGGGTGCTTGAGTTGTGAACTGTGACTTACTGTGCACTGAGCCAGAACAACCATCCCCGAGCTCTTGTAGTTCTTCTTCTTGTCCCGGTATTTGGGGTTGATACAATCCCACTGCATCTAGACCCACCCCACACCGCAAAGTCAGACGTCCATCAAGTAGACCTTCTGGCCCTTTCCTGCAGATGCTTCCAAGGCAAGACACTCATGACCCTGTCCTTGTGCCAAGCCTGGGCATTTTCCACCCTCTCTGTCTGCAGTCACCTACAGCCATGTGGTCAGCAACCAACCCCCTTCAAGATTTTCCCATGGGGTCTTTGGCACCTCTTGCCCAGGGTTTGCTGTTCCTTCCTGCATTTCCTGGAATGTGCTGGTGAACTCGCCGATGAAGTCATGCTTCCCACTGGAGTCATAATCATACACCAGGAACTGAGGGAAGAGGGAAGAAGCAGTTTAGGGGCGCTCTGTAGTGGCCCCAAAGGTTCCTGACTTAAGGTAGTAGGGGCCTCACAGTGTCTAGGCCCAAACAGAGGTCCTCAACCAAGCAGAAGCCACCTGCTAAAAGTCATTCTTTAGCTCAATTTCTGGCAGGGAGTTTGGCCTCAGATAAAGGCACTTCTGTGGGAAGCTGAACTCTGAGCTGTGAGCTGTTATTTATCCGGCAGAGACACGCTGCGGTGCTTATCATAGGAGGGAGAGGGAGGAGGTTTGCAGTATCTTGGGGAGGGTCTCGGACAGCAGACTGGGTGCTCCAAGGGGGCTTTACCTTGAGAGGCCGATGGATGTCACAACTGCACAGAGAATGCAAGGACAGACGGAATGGCTCCCAGCTGGGGTTCAGGTTGTTTTTTACCACCTTGGAGAGGCAGGAGGGATCTTGTCACTTCCTGTATGAATGTCTTTACCAAAATCTGCCCACCTCCATCCCATAGCCCTGTGCACCCACCTCAGTCCTCCAGACCAGCTGGTCACTCTGGTCTCCATTGGTCTTATAGATCTCCATGAAAGGGTCAGACTTGCTGAACAGATCCTGGAGGTGCAGGGGAAAGAGTTCATGAAGTCTACAAGGAGGGTGGGGAGGGAGTAACGCTGAGAAGAGAATTGGCTCGGGACCCTGGAATCTGTCTAGTGGGATGCCCGTGGCTCTCTAATGGGGCATGGATGCCTGCACTCCGGGGTTCCAACCTTGTTGTCCAGCTTGTGGGCTCTGAAGGTGAGTTGCACGTAGTCGTTGGTACCTGATACCTCTTCGGCTACGATCTGTAAAAGGGGACACGGTATTAAGGATTTTCTCCCCACCAGAAGGGCTGCCATATAGGCTTCCCATAAATGAAGGTGGCTGTAAGCCCAGTGTCACAGTGGATGTCTATATGGGGACATTGGCCTTGGCCCAGTGGTGAGCACAGTGGCTTTGCCTACCGTGATTGTAGACTTGCCCGCAGTCTTCCCATTCTTCAGCAGTAATGGTTTAGTGACCTTGGTTTGTGAGACAATCTAAAGACAGAGGTGGAGGGGGAGCCTGGCTGTAAGGCATGCATCTGCCCTGGACAAGGGTGTGAGGGCGGGAAAGAAATGCCCACAGAGTGTCCAGGATGTTGACCCTTTGATTGGACTAGTGTGGATTCAGTTTCTACAGCAGCCTAAAGAGAGGTGCTGGGAGGGGAGAGTGTAGTTTAGCCATGGGTTCAATCCCCAGCACCAAATACAACAACAACAACAGTAACAATAACAAAAGGAGCACTATGAGAATAACCTGCCACCCCCCCCCCACCAGATGGAAGAAGTACATTAAAGAATATTGTCCAAGGGTGCACATGCTTCAGAACTAGCTTCGGAGTTCCTTTCTCTTAGTGTGGCTTCCAGAGGCAGAAGCTGATGGTGAGGTAGGGACTGAACTGGGGTGCAGACCTGGCCCAAGGTGCACTCTGTAGAGCCAAGGAAGGTGTCACTGCTGGGGCTGGTGGCTCCATCCTCTGCATCAAACACATGGAATTGCAAAGGCTGCTTCTCTTCAAAAAAGTATTCAAGGGCCAGCACCCGGGAGAAGACGGGACTTGAACAGGAGCGGAGCACTTCTGTACGCTCCACCTGTAGCGGGAGGGATAGGACCCTCTGGGAACCAAGGCCACTTGTGCCTTCCCTGTGCTTCCCTGGCCACGTGGACTTGCCTTGGTCCTTTTGTCCCTGTCAACCAGCTCCTGTCTTTCTTAGCTGACTTCTGAATTTGGGGTACTGCTGGACTACTAGACCTCAGCCCTTTGGGGGGCTCTGTAAGTCTCTGGCCTAAAAGTTTGGGTTTGTAATGATGGCACACTTACATTCAAGGTTATCCACAAGGCTAGAGAAGGTCCTTTGGAATCCTCACATCTCCCATGAGGCTCCCATTGCCCACTCACCCTCCCTCCTTCTTGGGTTTAACAAGGTTAGCTGCCCGCACCTCTACCCACTGCTCATCGGAGAACAGCTTGAGCAGCACACAGGGATGCGGCTTGGTGAGTGTGTCTCGATCCAGGAGGCCGTGGCAGGACACCCGCAGCTCCACTCGCGAGGCCCCCAGGGTCATGGCTGGGGGCTCAGGCACCCATGCCATCTCAGGGTCCGACATGACCGTGTGGACGGAACAGACAGCCTGGACATGGAGAGGAGGAGTTTGTCTCTTGGGGGTCCTGGACCTATCCGTTGCTCTTCTTCCTGAGGTCCTGGGGTCCTAAGGGCAGCCCACTTCCCCTGCCCTCTGCTTGACTTCCCTGAAGCTCTGAACAGCAAAGATGAGGAGTCCAGAGCCCTGTGCCTCTGTCACTCTGCCAGCCTAGGTGTCATGGATGGGGCTGGAACAGACTGGAGGGCTGGGATAGAAGTGGGTTCCTGGCAGTCTTGGCTCCTAGGCCATCGATTGATTTATGCCTCCTGCTGTCTCAGCACCTTCGGCTGTTTCCCGACTGGTGGATGAGCCAGTGCAGCACTCAGTCTTGGCACTAGGGAACCAAAGTGGGGCAAGGGGGTGGGGCAAGGGGGTGGGGAGGTCCCTGGAGGTCTGAAGAGGATGGGCCTTAGGGAAGAAGTCTGCCGTGGACAGGAACCAGATTATCAGTGGAAGCAGTTTGTGCCCAACAGTACCCACTGTCTTAGCGCCCCCCGACTCATTGTATGGGTGGCTGATGGAAAAGGAGGGGTGGTGGGCTTGGGGAGTGAGAGTCAGGACTGGGGCTCTGCCGTGAGCTCCCCAGGCGCTTGATGAGCCTGCAGTCTTCCCCCCTCCCTGTTCTCACACTTCTTGGCAACACAGGCACCGTCTCTTAGCGACAGGGTTTTGGGGGCGCCATGGCCCCCACCATGCTGCCCGTGGGATGCATGCGCACCACCCTCCCCCGGCAGAGTCACCAAGCCTCAGTCAGCAGCAAACGGGGGTCTGCTGACCCGAGTTCATGGCTGGTCCATCCCATCTATCTGTGCCTGTCCAGATCTCAGGGTGAAGTTCTCAGATCCATGCCATTGCTTCCTGAGTGAGTGTCCACTGGTGTGCCCGAGTGCCCCACCCTCTGTCTGTCCCCCTCTGTCCTGTGTCCATCTCCAGGAGGGTGTGACAGTCTTGTAGCTCTGTCAGAACAGGGACCAGTCCCTGGCTGGATACCAGCTTCCCGATGACATATCTTTCTAGATACCGGAGGGAGGGTCTGGGCTTGGGGTGCTTTCTGTCTTCCAGCCACAAGTCTCTCAGTTAATGTGGCTGTCTTAAGGTAGGCAGGGGCATGTGGTGGAGAGGGGACCAGCTAGGGCTGGCTGGTGACTTCTCTGACAGCTGCAGGAGATGTTGTTGTGGAGACGGAGCCGGGGAAGGGACGGCTCAGCCTGGATTAGGGAGGAAGGGTGGGCTCACCTGGGCTCTTAGTTGGGGTCTCTTCTCTCCAGCTCTCCAGCCCTGCCCCTGACTTCCTTGCTGCTCCAGCCGCTGGCTCCGGCTCCGGCTCCGGCTCTGCTGCTATTTATGGGGCCTGGATGGGGAGGAGGGGGGCCGCAGCACCAGCTCCCCCCCTGCACAGACTGATTGGGAGGGAGAAGAGGGGAGGGGCAGGGACAGTGCTTGGGAGGGAGCCACAGAACTAGGGAAGGAGGGCGGGCTGGGGGCAGACCCAAGGCAGGACCCCCACAGACACAGTGACACACATCTCCTTCACATCACACCCACACCCAGCATCACAGAGACACACACACATTGCAGGGGGACATGCACACACAGCCACACAGAGGAAGGATGGCGACACATGCACCCACGACTCACACATAGCTTGACACGCACAGGCGCCAGCACATAAATTCACAGTGACACCATGACAGTTCTGTCCCAGTGATGCACCGTGGGAAGCACACTCTCATAGCACGTTCACACAGCATCATACTTGTTAAGGATATTTGTAGCTACACATAAAAGAACCCTGGGCTGTACTTGTGACATACACACAGACACCTACTCTCACCAACCTGGATACAACAGAATGTTGATATCCGCATGCTCCTTAAAAACCACATGCCCCACACTGAACCTCAGGGAAAACATCCAGTCCCCGAGTTACCCTTTCTTAGGGAAAGACAGAATGTGCACATGATTGCATTGGACAGGTTTTCATTCTTTCAGTCTTGGAGGGCAGGGTCGCACACGGAGTGCATTTACTGAAAGACTGACTTCCAAGGCATGTTCCTAGGGCCACAATGTACGTTATGGTCACATCCTTATGGGAGGGGCTGGGCCAGGTACAAAGCATAAGGCAACAGAAGTAGTCATTCTCCGTGAGGTCAGGGGAAGTGAGCAGTTTCTGGGCTGCTATTAGCCGTGTGGGGAGACATTTGGGCGTGGCGATTGGAGGAGCACTCAGCCGCGTTCACAGGGACACCTTCAATCTCTGTTCCCTAAGCTGCTCATTTATTAAGGTAGAAACCATTTATGAACTACCTCCCGAGTGCTGGAGACTGTGCCAGGCACTGGGGCTAGTCAGGTAGTTAAGACGTAGCTCCTGTTCCCAAGCAGGCAGATGGATATGAGATAGAGGGACCTACACAGACATGTTAGGATGATATGAGATGCAGTTAAGTATGACACACACAATTATGCTCCGGGCGAAAAGGAGGCATAATGAGGGAAGGAAGTTCAATCTGGGTGAGTGGGGGAAGGCTTCCAGAAGGTGCTGGAGGCAGTTCTGATTTTCAAAATCATATTTGTCAGGACGCACCAGAAATCGTTAACGTATTGTATTTTCTTTTCATGTCATAGAGACCTGTTCACTATAAGCTACTCTATTGTTGAGATTTTTGATTATTAAGAGTGTCCACAGGTGGGGATGGAGAGAGGGTTCAGTAGTTCTTTAACACTGATTGCTCTTCCAAAGGACCCGGGTTCTATTCCCAGAACCTACATAGCAATTCACAACCACTTGTAACTTCAGTCCTAGGGACTCCAAAGCCCTCTTTTTGCCTCTGTGGGCACTGCATACACACGGTGCACAGACACACAGAGGCACAACACCCATACACATAAAATAAAGGAATTTAAAAAAGTTATATCTATGGGGCTGGAGAGACATCTCAGTGGTTCTGAGCACTTGTTGCTCTTGTAGGAATCCGGGGTTGGATTTCCAGCACCCCTACTGTGACTTACAGCATACCTAGCTTCAGTTTCAGGGGGATCTGATGCCCTCTTTTAGCCTCCACAGGTGCCAGGCATGCATGCATGCCTGCAAACATACATACATACATACACGCCAAACACTGATACATGTGAAAAGAGTATCTAAAGAAGGACTGAGGATGGCTCAGCAGGAAAAGGCTATTGTCACTAAGTCCGAGGACCTGAGTTTGATCCTGGGGACCCACACATTAGAAGGAGAGAACTGATTCCCACAAGTTGTCCTCTGACCTCCCCGTGAAATCTGTGACACACATGTGCTCATATGCATACACAGAAATAAATACATATAACAATAACATTAAAAAGGGTACCTATATGATAATACAGCATTTAATGTTAGTGAACATAGGTGTGAACACAGGTGCACACATGTACACACAGATGCACACAAGCTTCCCAGTCTTCTCTGGTACACTGACTGGGGTCTTCTAATCCCACCGCGATCCCCAAAGCCAGAAAGACACGATGTTGCTTTCTGTCACAGCAGCCCCCTTTACAGGCTTGCCCTGCACAGAACCGGCCACTTGCCACTCTTCGTCATCAGGCCTGCTATTTCCTCCTCTCCTCTGGGAGCCCCAGCCCCACATATGTGAGCTGTTCCTCACTGCCTTCTGCTGAGGCCAACCCTGGGGGCTTGTGCAATGTTATAGAGAATAGAAACAGACAGTGATTCTTTTTTATTATTATTCTATACAAGTGGCAGAGAACCCCTGGGCACGGAGGGGCAGAGATCTACCCTCCCCCAGGGGAAGAGACAGCCTCTGCCCCAAGCTCTCTACAGAGGTGAGGCAAGGCAGGTGTGAGGGCCTCCCTGCTTCAGGTTGCTCCCTCCCTTCCAGGCCCCACTCCTGCTCCCCTAGGCCTACTCAGTGTGTTGCCCTGTAGGACAAGGGCTGGCCAGGGCTGAGGGAGCAGGGGCTGAGGGCCTGAGTCCTTCTGAGGCACATGTCGAGGAAGGCTGGGGAGGGCAGTCAGTGGCGGTCAGTCCGTTCCTGGTTCACTGGTTCCTGCTGGGGATAAATCCAGGGAACCCTGTTTCCTGGGCAAAGAGAGCCAGCCACCCAGTGCTGGGGATCGAAGGGACCAGTGGGAAGGGGACCTGTTGTCTCACCACAGGCACCTGTAGGGTCAGGGGGCCGTCTTCGATCAGGCTCCAGCTTGTCACAGGACTGTGCTCGCCTTGTTCTCTTGGGTTTCAGGGGGGCTGTTCGGCGCCCCAGATCCGAAGGCCCTGAAAGGAGTCATAGCAAGCCTGGCACACAGGGGGCCTCACCAGTCGGGTACTCATCCGGGCTTTGACTCCTGGTTGTTGCTTATTCCGGTTTCATGCCTTGGAAGGAGATCTGATGTGGGGGCCTAAACCCCCAGTGTTCTCCCAAGCCCCCATCAGGTAGGGTGGCAGACCTTGCACTTCCGGTTCCTCTTGGTCTTGCTGTGAGCCCAGTCTCAGCCGGGGCTTGCTGACTCCTGGGGTAGCACTGCCAGGCTCAGGCTCTTCTCTGCCTCCTGGCACCTGGGGGGCCCGGCGGCCCCTGGGCACAGCCACTGGCTTAGGGGGACGTGGACCTATGGGGGGGTCCTGTAGATAACAGAGTAAAGATGCTGGGTCAGTTAGTCTCTGATTCCTTCAAAGGAGCCTCCTCACCGACGACTGGCTTTCAGCCTGACATTCCCAGGCCTTTTAGAATCTTAACCCCTTCAAAATACCCTCCCCATCCATCTTCCATCCTTCACCTTGGCATTCCTAGCGGGGACTGCCCTCTCTGGGAATGAGGCTCCCTCCTTTTCTTCCTCTCCATCCTGGGAAGCTGGGCTAGGGCTCTGGCAGCTGGGGTTGGGAGCACTCTCTTCAGCTGGGAAAGGGAAGATGTGAGAAGCTACAGAAAAGGCATTTGTCCAGAGCCATCCTGTTACTTTTCCCATGATGCCTTGCAAGGCTAGGACTTGCCCTATCTAAACTCTTTTGCTCCAGCATCTCTGCTTTCCATGTCCTCTTTTATTCTCCCATGTCCCAGGGTTGCCCAGGGCCAACAGGGCTCAGTCCTTTTCCTACTGGAGCAGAGTCAGAATAGAAGAACTCCTGGTTCCAAAGGCGCAGCTGCCTCCTCGGGGCTGCAGTGACCCAGGGACCTGCCAAGGCTGCAGCTTGGCACTTTCAGCACTGTCCTCAAGTCTGACTGGGGTAAGATGCCCTCTTACACTCGTCTGGGACTCTAAGCCACATGAGCACAGAAGGAACACCTGCCAGATGCTGTTTGTCTCTGAGTACGCAACACAGGACCTGGCTACCATGGTTTACTAAAGGAAGGATGAGGCCCTGCTTTGAATGCTTCATCTAGTCGGTGCCAGAGATGGAAAATGAGTAAAGCTGCCTCCAACAGTGGGCAGAGGATGGGATAGGCATATGGGTACTGGCAAGCCTTATGCCAGCACTACAGGAGAAGGAGGGGACAGAACAGAAAGGAACAGGATGCAACAACGGGGTGTAGGGAGTCCTCAAACCAGACTTGCCTGCTTGTTTATCCTTTATCTTTGGGCCCTAGCCTAGGAGTAGGGGTGGAGGAGGGAGGGGGCTGGGTCTCCAGGGAGATTGGGTCTGTGTTGATACTGCCAGGCAGGAGCTGTATCCCAGGCCTTTAGGACCCTGAGCTGAGGCTGGGCCATCTAGCTTTTCTTTAGTGCCTTCTTAGGCTGAATTCAGGTCCTCTGGACTCAGAAGGGGGAAATGTGACACTCACAGTAATTCCCTTCCCCGGCTCCTGATCCTGAAGTTAGAAAGTAAGTGACGGCCTGAGGTCACGGTGGCTGAGTGGCACTAGTGCGCAAGACTCTGGCCTCCGAGCAGAGGCACTGCTTCTGCTTTAGGGCATCCCTAAGGACTCTGAGGACAGGCTGGGAAGCAGGGTGGCAGTGTTAGCTTGCCCTCTCTCCCAGCAAGGCCTCATTTATAGAGGACATCCCTGTTGACAGCGGCCAGGGGAGCCAGCCACCTGTCTCAGAGAATTCTTTAGAAGCATCCACAAAGCCTTCCTCACATCCGCTTAACCCCGCTGATGCTACCTGTGCTTTGCAGAGTCTGGATTTGGATTAGATTAGGTTGTTAGTCTTTTTTTTTTTGGATGGTTCGCTAAATATTTTTAAACATGTTCACGGTGTTGACTTCCTACTGCCTCCCCTTGGTTGCAGTGCTGGTGTCTGTGGGTGGGTGCATGGTTTTTGGCTCTTTGAACTTTCAGCACTGTTGGCCAAGAAAGGGCTTTACATACCTATGTGCCACGTGGCCTCTGCCCGGCGCATAGCGCTGAAGGTCGGCTTGGAGCTTTGTGGGGGTGGGGGTGGCTTCCAGGCTCCAGGTCCTGGAGTCGGGGAGGGGATGGGAAGCAGAAGGGGAGAAGAGATGGGAGAATTAGGAGGCACTGAAGAGAGAGGGACTAAAGGAGCGAGGT
This sequence comes from Microtus pennsylvanicus, assembly GCF_037038515.1. Lineage (NCBI taxonomy): Eukaryota > Metazoa > Chordata > Mammalia > Rodentia > Cricetidae > Microtus > Microtus pennsylvanicus. Next base: position 14,511,677 of record NC_134593.1, on the reverse strand, counting down.
CAGCCAACATCACCTGCATCATCTGAAGAACGCCGTGTCTGCCAAGCCTGGGTACTGTCCTCCTGGTCTGGGCCTGAGCCCTAAAAGGACATCTGAGTCAGGTTGTGAGAAAAGTCTCCTTCACATGGAGACAGCAGCTGAAAGAGGCGCTGGCCATAGACGCTCCTGTCAGTCATAGGTTATGAGTTCCTAGGTACTCAGACTTTGCTTTCAAAGCTCAGCACCCATATCACGTTGGGGGCATAAGAAGGTTTGCGCCAATGAACACACTGCTATCTGAGTGTCTGTGCTGCAGGAGAACATGGATCTTACAAAATGCCTGTGATTTTAAAGAGGATCATGGTTAGGTCCAGACTAAATTTGAAAAAGTGGGCTGATTTAAATAAAAATGCAGTGAAATTTTAACCAGGTGCTCACGAATAAGGCAAAAGTCAGTCGCAAAGGCTGTAACACAAGCCACAGAAGTTTGGGAAACAGGATTCTAAAAGCAAGTATTTTTATGACTCTATCCTCTGTTTTACGAGTTCTAATACAGTGGTTCTCATCCTTCCTAATGCTGTGACCCTTTAATACTGTTGTGGTGACCCCCAACCATAAAAATTATTCTTGTTGCTACTTCATAGCTGTAATTTCGTTACTGTTATGAATCATAACGTAAATATCTGATATTCAGGGTATCTGATATATGGCCCCTGTGTAAGGGGTCGCGACCCACAGGTTGGGAAACACAATTCTAATAGGTAAAGTGAGCCCTGGGTTCAGTGTGAACAACATGGAAAGAATCCGCCTTGTCTACTGACCACAGGGATGAGGGAAGTGAGGTGCTGGAAGGAACTCACAGGACCCTACATTGCCACCCCAGGACCCCTCACCTCTCGTTTTCCATCAAAGCTCCAGCCTTTGGTTCTCCCCAAGCCAGGAAGGGCAACACCATGTACCCTGGGTTGCTGCATTGTCCCAGGGGCTGGGGCTGCCTCCCCTGGCTCCAACCTCTCTGGACCCTAGAACAAAGTTTCTTGTTAAAGACACAAGAGGCTTTCTAGACAGAGGGGCGTTGTGGGAGGTCTGATGCCCCGTGAGACCCAGCTCTGGGGGAAGCCCTGCCTTGACTCTAGGGGGAACCCTTCCAACATCTTCTTCATTGTATGCACCATGTTCTGAATCATCCTCAAGAAAAGGGAATCTAAATTACCAATGTTCTCACATGACGGGTGGGTTGTATTCACAGAGTGGGCCATGTGTGGGCCAGAAGGGGAGACTGGCACTTCTGTCTGGCTTACCATCTTCCTGCAGAAGGTAGACCCCCGGGCTCCTCCGAATCCAGGAAGAAGGCTGCTCTCCTCCTCTGGGCTCCAACAAGGAGATGAGTTATTGCCAAGGCTTGGGGGGTCTGGACTGGGAGGGCTCTCCTGAGTTGGCGGTGGAGGTGGGGGCGGAGGGAGGAGGAGTCCAGCCGTAGGCGACCCTGGTCCCCTGTCCCCCTTGAAGCTCCGAGGCCGGCGGAAGTGAAACAGGCCTCGTCGCCTCTTCTTCTGGAGTGGAGGCAGTGGTGGTTCTGAGAGGCCAGGCCGCATGGTCCTCAGAGTCCGGGGATAGCTGGGCAGAGTTGGGGTGGGTTGGTGACAAGTGCCAGAAGCAGGGCTTAAAGTGGAGCTGGTGCTGGTCTGCTCTAAGTGTAACAATTATCCCGATCCCTCTCCATTTAGTCTCTCCTGTACTGCGGCTTGGCACTCGGTAGGGAACGCTGTCCTAACTTTCTCTGTCATAAACCATCAGTGGCTTCTTGAACCCAAAGTGACTCTATTTTCCTAGATCCCCTCCCATAATTCCTTCTTTCAGCTTCCCCAAATGACATCACTTATGTCCAGTCCCAGGGGAATCTGCCAACAGTGAGAGAGACCACTCAGGGTCTCATATTGCAAAAGGGCACTCCACCCGGTGCCTGTCACCCCTGATCTGTTCCTAACCCCAGACCTCAGCCAGCAATAAATGCTGGCTCCATATTTCTTCAGCCATCCGGAGGGGATTCCGAGGCCTGGGAGCGTGAGGATGGGTGAGGTCAGGATGAGAATACAGGGACATTTCCCAGAGAGACCAGTTAGGGGATGCGGTTGTTGGAGGACAAAGGATCCCTCACTGAGCCTGTGGTTTGCTGAGGGTGGGGAGTGGGCCTCATACCTGGAGCTTTCATCCATGACCCTTCTGCTGAAGAAGTCCTCCAGCCCCTCATCGAGGCGGGTTGCCATCCCGTTCTCCTGCCGAGGCCCAGGTACTGGTACCTGCTGGAAGGAAAGTCAGGTGCAGGAAGTCCCACCTCTCAGATCTTCCCAGGATCTTCCTCCTTGGACTTGGCCCCAGGAAAGTTTAGACTTCAGCACAACAAGATATTTTCAATGTCACAGCCACTACATGGCAAGATAGATTTATCCCTCTTCCCCTTTTCCTTCCTTCCTTCCTTCCTTCCTTCCTTCCTTCCTTCCTTCCTTCCTTCCTTCCTTCCGCATCCTCCCCCTTTTCAGATGGGGAGGAATGTCTCACTACATTGTCCAGGCTGATTGTGAACTTATGGGCTCAAGTGAGCCTCCTGCCTCAGCCCCCTGAGTAGCTGTGACTGTAAGTTCATGCCACCAAACACACACAAGATAGATTTCTTATTAAGTATTTTCTGGCTCTTGCCAATCTGGGTCCTAAAGCTTAGAGACCTGGCTCTGGCATTGCCATGGGAAGCTGCTTCTGTCAGGTCTTTGGGACTTACACTGGGCCGGCCAGGTCCTGGTGGGGTGGTCCTGGGAGGCCGAGGTCTCCCTTGTGTTTGATGTCTTAGTTTATAGCCGTGAGTAGGTAGCTCGGATAGACCTTCCCAGGAGCCACTTGCTGTGGACTGGCTGCCTCCAAGTCCCGAGAACCAGCCAGGAGGAATGCCCAGGCTCCCCAGCTGGCTTTCCATGTCCTGAGGGCTCCCGCCTGTGGATGCAATGTGTTCCAAGACTAACAGGAGAGTCAGGATGGAGAGGCAGAGAAAAGAAAGGGGACTAGGCCTGGGGAGAGGTAGAATGTGGGAGGCTTTAGAGCCGTGGTTCTCAGCCTTCCTAACGCTGCGACCCTTTGAGACAGTTCATGTTGTGACCCCGTATCATCAAATTACTTTCATCGCTATTTCACAATTGTAATTTTGTCACTGTTGTGAATCATATTGCGAACACCTGTGTTTTCAAATGGTCTTAGGTGACCCCTTTAAAGGGTTGTTTGACCCTCCTCCCTAAACAGGTTGCGATCCACAGGTTGAGAACCATGGCATTTTCTAGAGGCTGTAGACTCACTGATGAAGGCAGACACTGGCCGGATCTTCCGGCAGCGTTTCTGTTTCTTGATGGCCATCGTGTCCTGTGGAAATGGAGACAAAAAGTGGGTACCTTCGTCTGACCTCTCTCACCCCTTCCCCTGGAAGTCTTTGCCTTAGACTCCACCCTGCCTCAGGTGGCTGAGGATCTGGAATGAGGGAAGAGGAGAGGCTGAGCAGAGTGAGGTGGAGTGAGTTCAGGGAAGTGAGGGGAGACATTGCGCAGGTTCAGGGAGAGGACTCAGGTGAAAGGGCAGAGGGAAGACAGGCTCACGATGTTGGTCCCGAGTTCATCGTCGGTTTCCTCATGGTCGTGGTTCCTGCCTCTGCCTCGAGAAGATGCATCTTGCCCTTGGCTCGCCCCTCCTGGTGGATCTGACAGTGTCCTTAACTGGGTCAGGTGCCGGGCCTGAAGAATGACAGGCATTAATACAGAATCCCGAAGAACCTGCCCACTCTCCTGATTCTGGAGGAGAAGAGCCAGGGGAGATAGGATGGCACAGGGTAGAGGGAAGGCCTGAGTCCATCTGGGCTCGGAATGTTTACCAAGCTCTTGTGGGAGTGGTACAGCTCCTGCAGGATCTCATCCACTATGGAGTTGGTCAAGTAGGTGACCACGGAGAGCTTCACCTCACTGTAGGTATAAGTGGGGCTGTTCAGCTACTTATTGCCTGACCCCTGGGCCTCCACCCCTCCTTTCCCCAGATGTCTGAGAATGGGCCAGCTGGCCTGGCTGCCTACAGAGAGCATAGCTGCTGTTGGCTGCACCTTGGGTCCGGTACAGCCATATCTCTACAAACGTATGTGCCGGACCCAGAGAGTGATCATTTTGGCCGAGGTGTGTGTGGACAAAGAGGAACTCAAGGAGGAGCAGGAACAAGGAGGCTCCAGGTCAGGCGCTCCAGTGGCACCGAGCTAGGTAAACTGGGAGCTGACAAGCCTTGGGCTGCTTATTTCTCCCTTGCTTTAGTGAGTGGTGGTGCCTACACCCAGATGAGAGGTGGTGACAATTAGGAAGAAGGGAACATCTTTATACTCCTGTCTTACATACTTTTCTTTGTCTATGCCTCTGAGGAGGCTGTGTTTTGCTTTTAGGAGGTAATTCCTGGTATATGTGTAGGTCATGGGAGTAGATACCTACTCTCAGGAACCCCTGACCCCTTATGCCTGGGTACCCATCTCAGTACCCAGGTTTCTAGGGCAAGCACCAATCAGACCCTAAATAGCATGGCTGCACAGTTAAAGATCTGTCCCTTGAAATGGAAGGGCTATCCATTCATTATTCATCACGGAGAGCTCCAAACTGCCTAAGTGCTCTGGGCCAAATCCAGCCTCATCCCACTGCCACCCTCTGCCTCTCACTCCAGCTTGTTCTGAATGTCTTGTCCCGCCTGCTCCAGCAGCGCTCCTCGGATGAAGTTCCGGGGCACAGTGACACGTTCTGCTACATTGCTCAGCATCTTGTTGTGCCCTTCTGCCACCCGCATGGCCACAGGGCATAACTCCTGTGTGAGGCTGACCATGGACTCCAGAATCACCTAAGGAGGAGGAAGGCAGGGAGAGATCAGGCCTAGGAGCACCGTGCAAGTCTTTAGTCCTTTATCTAGTTCCCCAGGAGGAGACGGGGGGACCTAGCTAAGGTCACACAGCCGTTAGTCCCAGAACCTTGGAGACACAGGGTTTTCTGCCTTGGTCAGTGCCCTTCCACCCTACCATCCTGACAGAGGAGAGTCAGCCCAGATATCAGAATCTGAGAAAGGAAGGGGTTGGAAGTCAGGATCCAAGATGTCAGCTAACAGAAAAAATAATTCTAAGTCTATCTTGTTGCAGGCACAGGGGAGTCTGGGGGAGCCTAAACTCTATTTCCTTCGTGCCCTCTGACCCGTTGCCCTGACTTCAGCTTTAGTCAACCTTGGGTTCCCACCAATGGTCTCCTTCCTCTCCCAGAACTTGCCTGAAGCTCTTTGTCCACAGCTTTGGATACCTCACTGGCTACCGACTCCAGTCTCTGACGCACAGGTCCATCGTTGGCCAGCACGTGGCCCAGCTCATAGAGGCTGGGAAACAGCTGGAAAGGAAGAGGTCAGAATCAAGGCCCCACTAGGCCCCCAGGCTAGGAGGAACAGGTTCACAGAGCAGTGCTTAGATATTCCCAGTCTGTCACCAGAACTGGGTGACCTTCTTGGCTTTTCAGACTACAGGGGAGGGTGGGGCTGTGGAGGACTCACCGCCCGGGAGTTCTTGGCGTCCTTGATGAGGTCCCGGGCATAGAGCAGCTCATCTTGCACAGGCTCCAGGGGACACAGTCTCAGGGCTCGTACCTCCTCCTGCACTCGTCCACACAGCCGCTGCAGCATCTAGAGCACAGTGGCAGGAGTGGCAGGGGTCTCAGGTCAGACCCTGCGGGCCACGTTGCCAGCACTCACAGTGGTGGTATCTCTGCATTGCTTCTTTCCTCGGAATGCCCTTCCTGAATACCTAGTTGAGCCCCAGGAGTCCTCTGTACCCCTGGGCTGGGGCTACCCCTTGACTGCTATTTGCCTGTGTATATTTGGGGGCTCATAATCAGAGTGTCTTTTTGCTCAGTCCAGTTTGGGGCACCACGTGATGCCCATCCGTGTGCTTCCAGCACGTGGCATCTGTACCCTGCATGCCCCATGCTCCTGGGAGGGAAATGTTTACTTGCTCGGCGCTGCTGGTCACCAGGCCCTGCTGCAGCCTGAAGGCTTGCTCCTGGGGGCATGTCTGGGAGTGGTTGTTTCTCACCAGGCACCACTGGATCTGGAGATGATGGAGCGGGAAGGGTCAGGGCTGAGGGTGCGGCTGCCTCTGCCCCTTGCTGTCTTCACTGCTTACAACACGGCGCTTCACCTTCTGCCATACGTCCTCGGTGCGCTCAGGGGCACTGCGGTAGGCTTGAGAGATGTCACTCACGGGGAAGGACATGAAGCGCAGGGTGTGGTTGCTGTGAAACGGTAGTAGAGTTGGGGGGTGGAGGTAAAGAGGGGAGCCTTCCCCAGCCTCCACTTGCTCATTATTTCCCTATCCTATAGGTCTGGGAACTGGGATGTACCTAGGGTCATTTAATTCTCGTCCTGGAACAGAGGGGCTGGGGCCTGTATCAGGATACAGTGCTGGTTCACTCACCTCTCCAGGGCCCTTGCAATGTCCAGGAAGCCCAGAGCAGATGTATTGTTCCGGTCCCATAGGATAGTTCTGGGGGAGGGTGAACAACAGTTGTTAGCACTCCCTTTGGGTCCTCGGTAAAAGCCAGAGGGGTAACCTTCTTGCATCCCCCTTTTCCCTGACAGAGTCACAGTTCCAGAAGAGGAGGGCATGGGGGCCAAGGGGGGAAACATGTGCATATGTCAGTGGGTTGGGGATCTAGGTGGAAGGATGGAGACGTGGGCCTCACCTGAGGGAAGAGTTTATCTGCAGTGCCTTCGACAGCATCTTGGCCCCGATGTCCTCCATGCCGTTGCCACTCAGATCCACCTTGGCCAGGCAGGTGTTGCTGCCCAGGGCATTGATGAGGATGCTGGTGCGAAGCTTCAGCCTGGAGTCCGCCACGGACAGCGACTGCAGGGACTGAGTGGGCAAAAGGAAGTTAGGCTCAGTCTTCACCACCACCCACCCGAGCTCCCTCCCAGGCCTGGTCACTCACACAGTCCTCTTCCTGGATCAACTGCACCAGCTTGTGAAGGATCTCTTCCAGAGTCCTGCAGGGAGATGGGGTCAGAGGAGGAGGGGAGGGGGACAGGGACATGCTATTAGAGAAAGAGAGAGGTGGCCAGAGGGAACCCAGGAAGCCACCGGGAGGGGAGGGGGCCGGGGGGAACACAGCCAGCCATGGGGAGTGATGGGTGATGGAGCAGGGTCTGTGGGCACAGAATGGGGCTCACTTGGCCTTGACATTGAAGTTCTTTCCCAGGAACAGGTGCTTGAGGGATTTGTTCTTGCCAAGTGCAGGCACCAGTGTCAGGAGGTCTGAGTCAAACCCTGTTCAGCAGACGGGAGAGTCCTGGCCGTGAGGCCCAAGGCCAACAGAGGGCTCCTCAGGGCTTCACCCCAGTGCTCAAGGAGTCTTACTCACCATTGTCAGACAGATCTAGGCTGCCTATACAGGTGACGGCCCCCAGCTGCTCCTGCAAGGCCTGGGCTCCTGCTGAGCGGAGCTGGAGGGACAGGGAACGGGGTGGGGGGGTGAAGGATGAGGTAGGGGATGAGCATGATTAGTCCTTAGATATTATACCAGTAGGACTTAAAGTCGTACCAGGTCTTGGGTGTAAAATCAGGGAGACACCTTTGCACAGTATCCATCCCTAGGGGTTTCCCCTCCCTCCGCCAAAAGAAGCTGCTCTGAAGACAGCTTGCTCCTGCCCTCTGCTGGGCAAGCCTGGTATCTGCCACCCAAAGCTTTAGGGGCAGAGAGATTCTGGAGTCTGAACTTGGCCAGTTTGAGAGGGAAAGGGGTGTGGTCAGGCCAGATAGCTGTCCTCTTTCTGCTTCTTACTCCGTATGTGTGTGTGTTTGTGTGAGGGAGAGAGACAGAGAGAGAGAGAGAGGAGAGAGATGGGGTGGCAACTCAGAGCTAAGTCTTGACTGGGGGACACTGGGACGACGTCTAGGAAATAGGAGCAGAGCTCACCTCACAGCTGCTAAGGTCCAGGTGCAGATCGCTGAGGTGACTGTTGAGGGAGAGGCCCTGAAGGAGTGCCCTGCAGTAGGAAGGTCAGTAGGCCCACTTTACCCCTCCCTCGCACTTCCATGGCTCCCTTGGGCATCCTCCAACTCTTCACCCACCCAACCTGAGGGCCTCCAGGGGTAGCCTTGTGGCTGACAGGTTGACATGGCTCAGGGTGTAGGCGCTGCTGAAGAATTGCTTGAAGGCTGGCGAGGCCTCCCGGCCCTTCCTGTGGAGACCTCGGGAGTCAGTATGGAAGGGCTGTGGACACGCATTACTTCTTCCTCCCTGCCCCCTCTCCCCCACCTGTGGGAGCAGCTGTTTCGAGCCAGGTTGAGGTAGGTGAGGTGGGAGCAACAGCCATGAAGGAGGGCGCCCAGAAGCTGTGGAGAGACACAGTGGACCTTAACAGACCTGGGGAGAGCGTGAGACCCTTCCTATCCCTGTCAAGTCCCTGGCATTTCTCTCTCTGAGACCTCCATGGAGAATGCTCATTCAGTTTCTTCAAGATCCAGTTTGCTCTTCTATGGAAGGCAGGGCTACCGGGAGACTCACAGGCAGTATTGGTAAAACAGGGCCACTCTTGGCTTCCAGGAGCATTTTCTCAAGTTAGCATTTTCTGCTAGTGGGCATAGCCCTGTGCCAGGACTGGAGTGAGGGTCTATTTTTAGGTAAAGCCAGCATGGTCTAGTGATCTGAATGAAGCACACACGGTATAGACTATAAACCTGAAGTCGTCCTTGTAGCTTTGTCCACCTCTGTACTCAGGGGGAGAGGGGGAGATGGAAGGCCCCCTCAACCCCCACTTTTTAAAACCCCCCTGTCCAGCTCCTTCCATCACCCAACCCCTCACCAAGTCCACAGCACAGTCAGTCCCTGACAGATCCAGGTGTACCAAGGCATTGGGCTGGGCCAGGAAACTATAGAGGGCCTGGGGAAGAAAGGGTAGAGGAAGGGAAAGGTGGGTAGCATCCCCCTACCCTTAGGGGCCATGGGATAGAAACTCCCATGAATCCCAAGCATGCGTTTATAGACGGTTGAGGCTACATTCCATGGACTCACATTGGCCTCATCTGTGGCAAGCAGCCCAGGGTTCTTGCTCAGGTCCAGGTATCGAAGGGAGCTGGCAAAGGCCGGGTTGGCCCCGAAGGTCTGGCCCAGTGCCTGGAGCCCTGAGCACAGCGGGCACTGGGCTGGGTTGGCCCCCATCCCCACTTCATCCTGTTAATCCATGAGGCTCCACCCCCCACGCCCCAGTATCATTCTTTCCCCTCTCCCAGTCCCTGGGATGGTATGTGAGCGAATGGGTCCACCTCTAGGGCTCAGCATCTCAGGCAGCATTCAGGAAGGGTCAGAGGCCTGGGGTCCTAGTGTGAGTACCTCGAGGGGAAATGGCAGTCTTGGCCAGGCACAGTTTGGTGAGGCCAGTAGGGAAGCAGAGGAGCTGCTGGCTCAGACTGAGGAAACCTGGGGAGTGGAGAGAGAAAAGGAGCTGGTGAGTGGCTGTTAGTGGGTACATATGGTGTGGTCAGGCTGGGGCTAGATTTGGGTGGAGGCCTGGGGTCAAGGATGGAGGTGCTTGGGCTTGGGGCAATCCTCAGGCTGCAAAGGCCCTATTCAAACCTAGGTTGGGCTCTGGGCTGGGATAAGGGTCTGCATTGCAGTGGGGATAGGATTCAGGGCTAGGGCTCACCCTTGTCCTCGATGGGGTTGTGGGACAGAGTGAGGGCATGCAGCACACAGCTCCCGTTCTCCCCAAACACCCCGGCCAGCTTCTGGACAAAGTCCCTTCAGGGAAGGGGAGGAAGGATTTGTCCTGAGCTGAGCCCCAGGTCTCCAGCCCCTGGCTGCCCTCCCGTCTCCTATCTGCCTGTTTGACTAGGGCTATCCTGTCAGGGGACCCCAAGGTGGAGGAGCAACTTGGGGCTGACCAGGGAGATTTTCACACAGGAGTTCGTGGGAGTAAAAGGTGGGGCTGCATCTTGTATTCCATACCTATGGGCATTCCATACTTCAGGATGGCATGCTGAGGCAAAGCCCAGCTTTGGGTTCTTAAGATTGGAGCAGCCCACCCTGCTTGGGAGTTGGTGGGACATGAAGTGTGTTCTGAGGAGAAGTCAGGAGCTGGGACATAAGGGACTAAGATCTGAGTCCCATTTTGACTTCCAGTTTGCTTTGTGCCTGTCTAAGCATCAGCGTCCTCTATAAAGTGAGGAGCTAGATGAAACAGCCCAGGGTCTCATAGGTTCTCTAGTGTTCCGGGACTCTAAGACTATATATATGGAGAAAGTACTGCCCACGGAGGAGCCTGGCCTCACGTCTTAAGGCCAGCATTGTCCAGCACCAGCTCTTCGATGCTCCCCGACTTGCTGAGGGTATGTAGCACCTGTTCTAGCACTTCTGAGCCCTGAGGACAGAGGGGTCCTGCAATCAGGAACCAAGAAGAACACAACTTCCCCTTCCCCGGGTCCTAGTTCTTACCAGTCTCAAGTCTTTGCAGTAGAGTTTGGTGAACCACTGGTTGTAGGCCAGGGCTGCCACCATTAGGGCCAAATCTCTGGGGACATTGGATAGGACAAGAAAGGATGAACCAGGGCAAGAATGAGGGGACTAAGGATGGGATGGGTGGGGGGGGGGAAGCTAGATGGGCGGATGGCAGTGGGGTAAGTGGTTGGAATTGCAGGGATAAGGCAGGGGCTGTGGGTCGGACCAGAAGGGGGAACCTTGAGAGGGGCAAGGCCAAGGCTGGGAATTTGGGGGTTAAGTTTCTGCCCATCTGCTTACCGGCTCTCCAAGTGGCTGAAATCCAAAAGATTGAACTCTCGGTTATCCTCAGCGTGGTAGATGGTGTCCACATCCTTGGAGAGGTGGGAGTGGCTCACATCCGCTTCGGGCCCCTCCTCCGTCCCCTCCCTTTGGGCCCCACCTACTCCCTACCAAGTCCCTGCCCAACGCACCCATTGCACCTCCTCACGGCAGTGCAGTCCGTTGTAGTCACACAGGGCAGCATAGGTCTCCGAGAAGCCACCTGCAGGGCAGGAGATGGGCTGGCTCCAGGGTGGTGAGGGGGATGGGAAATAGGCTTAGAATTCAGATATGGTCAAGGTCATTGCAAGTGCTAGTGTCCTAGGTTCCTTCCAAGCCATAAACCTCGAGCCTGAGGTCCTCAGGACAGGCAAAACCCATGCACAGAGGGCTGTGGATAGGGGGCAGGGTGCGCCAAGACCCACGTTCTCATGTCTGCCCCTGCTCACCACACACGCTGTGGGTGGTGGATGTGGAAGTTTCAGAGTTGGGAGATGTGTCTCGGGGCCCCTCTGGGGTGTCTGCATTTCCACGCCGGATCAAACACCTGGAAGACGAACAAATCACTCCAGAGAGAGAGGTAAAGAGGTTCTCGGTTCTCCCTGCATTATGGTGTGGGAGTCTCCAGGGAAGAGCAGAGAGAGGATTCTGGTCCTGGGAGCCCAGATCAACAGGAAGGAGAGAGAACTCTGCCTGTAGTCTAGCCCTTTGGGAGACCCCTCATCTGCCACTCACCCAGGGCCAGGGCAGACCTTGGAGAGGGCAGAGCTCACATGTCGTGTCACCTGGTCCACACTCTCAGCTGATGGCAGCCGCATGCTCACCATACCACGCTCAGTCTCTACCAAGATCTGAGGGGGAGGGAGTGGCAGAGCCTTAGAGATCCACGCCTTCTTCTAATTGGCCCAGCGGTGGCCTGAGCCCCGCGGCTCACCTGGTTCTGACTGAGTGTGTTGAAGGCACGGATCTCCAGGACATTGAACGAGCTCTCCACCTGGTGGGGCATGGGTGGGGTGCTTAGTTCCTGGAAAGGGCCTGTCACTAGACACGACAGGAACATGCCAGGCATCCCCCCCCCCCGACTCCTTAGCCCAACTTACCTTGGCAGGAACTTTAAGGGGGAAAAGGTGGAGGCGCCAGGAGGTCAGGGCCTGCAGCGTAGAGCATCAACAGCTTAGGGCAGCCTTTTGGGCCACGGTGCCTTTGCCATCTTTTAGCTCCTCAGTTCTGCTCCAAGACCCCCTGTGCCCCCCACATTCTTCCTGTCCTACCTTCAGCTCCTGTGCACCAGCCTGGTCTGGTTCTGTCCTCACCCTTAGACTTTGTCTCCTCAGCACCATCTCCAGCTGTTTTCTTGCCCACCTCCCTACAGCTCAGCTGCCCTTGAATATCTCTTCTTCCCCCAAGACCAATGCTCTCACCAGCACTCGGTCCTCAAACTTCTTGGGTTTTGTCTCCAGTTTCACACGATGTTGCTGGAGCACAGCCCCCTGGCTCAGGCACCTCCGGATGCTGTCTGCAGATGGGTAGGACCAGCTCAAAACTTCTCTTACCCCCCCCCCCCCCCGATCCCCACCCCACTCTCCAGAGAGAAAGGGGCAGATGAGAGGTGAGAAATAGAGGCAAACAGGCCCTGGATAGGGAGGCATGGGGCAGAGACTTCTTTTCTGGATGACTTTATTACTGGAGGACGGTGAGGAGAAACTCTGGCTCCCAGTGTCCCTGACTCAGGGGACGGTTGCTGACTGACACTGTCTGTGGGAGCATGTATCTTACACTTCTGATGGTGTGAAGGATTTTTCCCACGCATGCACTACACCAACATACACATAGTGAGTCAGTGTGTGTGTGTGTGTGTGTGGGCTGGGGGGTTGGGGTGGGGGTGGGAATGTCCCCTGACTGTATCCTAGGTGGTCTGAGCGTGAGAATCTGCTTTTTACTATGGCTGTATGTTTTTCTTCTGATGATGCCAGAGAACCTGAATATGGCATTAGTGGGGACAGAGAGTGTGAATGAGTGCTGGCTTGCATATGAAAGGGGCAGAGTGCCAGACAGTTTGTGTGTGGAGGGTAGGGTAAGAGAGGGATTTAATGTTTCAATGAGCCCATACAATCTTCTGACAGAACCATCCAGTTACCCCACTGTGTGAGTGTGTGCGTGTGCGCGCGCTTACACGTGCACGACAGAGTATGCATATATGTGGTGGAGGTGCAGCTTCTGTAAGATGTGTGTACACACATCTCATGATTGTGCTTCTAAATGCATGCGTAGGTGTGAGAGATCTCCAAAGTGCAACAGGGCTCTGAATATCCTTGAGCGTCCTGTTTTCTGCATAGGCTAGCCTATGCTCCTGCCTTTGAGGGTCAGGGTTGTGGCAGTGCTGCGTTGGTGGGGGGGATTAGAGGAGATACGTCTGAAAATCACTGATCCAGAGAGGTGTGGAGGTGTTGAGTGGTGGGTAATGAGAAGGGGGCAGGCTGGAACTGGGGTTCTGGGAGATGAGACGCAGAAACCCTGCTCTTGGTTTTAGCTTCAGTCCAGGGCCTGTGCCCTGATTCCCTCCTTTGCCCCACTGGCCTGGGCGCTGCCAGGCTCCCAGGGGCCTCTCCAGGGCCAGTTCCGGGGCGGGGCCGAGAGGAGGGAGGGTGTTGAGATAAGCAGCAGTCAGGACCAGGGGCAGCTCCCAACGCCTAGCCCCGCCCGGCGAGGGTGAGGGGAAAGCTGGGACTCTCCGGAGGGAAGGAAGACTAGCTGCCTTGCGGAGGGGTGGGTCAAGAACGCAGAGAGTCAGCCCCCAAGAGCGCCAGGGAACTGCACCTGTCACCGAAGAGCGGGACGGGCGGCTCCGGGACAGGAAGGTTCTGATAGGGTGAGGCGAGTGGAGCAGGGAAGGATGCTCCACGGAAAGCAAAGCTGGGACTGAGATGCAGAGGAAGGGACTGCCTAAGAGCGAGGATGCGTGAGGGGGCGGGAGGCGCCGGGCTGGGGTGTACCGCAGGAAAGCACTGGGTCTGGATGCTCGCGGACCGGGCGTCCGGAGATGAAGGCAACCTCGTACCTTGCAGCTCGCGGGTGAGCTCCACGCTGGCCTTGGCCATGGCGGCCGCCGCTGCTGCTGCTGCTGCTGCTGCAGAGGAGCCGCCGCCGCCGCCTCCCGAGAGGCGCCGCACATGCTAGTCCCGGCTCCGGCAGGGCCCGGCGCTGAGCGCTGCAGTAGCGGCCGAGCCCGCTCCCGTCAGGGGCGGCTGCGCGAGCGCTCCTCCCCCCGGCTACTGAGCGCTGGGTCTCCCGCCCCTCCCGGAGAGTTGGCCAATGGAGCATGCGCGCTGAGATTTCGAGCCGCGTGAGACCCCGCGCGCGCTCGCGACGACCCCTCCCGCGGGCTACCTCGTGAGAAGCCCAGTGAACGGCTCATGGTGTCCGAGCTATCTCAGGGGCGGGGTGCAGCGCTTCCACTTGCCGTGCCACCCACGCCTCGGCCACCCGGAGCAGAACCTTCAGTTTCTTTGTTTATGTGCCTTGGTACCCCTCCCCGGGTCATCCTTGTATGGCCCCGCCCTCTCCCTCTTTCCTGCCCAGGAACGGTCTAGCTCGTCCTTGCTGACCCTGGAGGGAACTCTGAATCAAGGGCGATGCTGCAAGAAGACCTGTCCGAGCGGGAGGAAGGGAGTTGGTTCTTTTCTGCTCGCTAGTCTAATCTCGGGGATCCCCGTAGAGTCCTTGGCACTGTCCCTGGGGGTGTGAAGCTAAGAGTAGCACTTGGGAGTTCCCGAGCCACCCCCCCCCCCAAGCTGGCAGCTCTGCAGACACTGCCACCCTTGAGCATCAAGCTCAGGCCTTGGAGACAGGGAGGAGGCTTGGGGGAAATCCAGAGATCCCGCACTGCCCAGACTTCTCAGATACTCTGAAGCGCCTCACATTGAGAAATGAGCACACACTGATTCAGAGCAACGTGATCATCTTCGTTTTATTTGGACCTTATTTGTAAATGGTTAATTTCCATTTCTGTTCCTTCCACCCCGGGCCCCTTCTATCTCCCCTCAAATTCTCCAGAGATGGTGGAGGGGGACTTGGTCTTTATCAAGGTAGCCACGGTTTCAGCAAGTCCCTTTCTATCCCCCTAACCCCTCCTCTCCGCCCCGACGCAAAGCCTTTTACAAGGCCATAGCAACAACAGGAATGCTCATATGATCACATTTTGACCACAGAGAAGCCAGGAATTTATTATTGGGTAGAGCTGATTTTGTGGGGTGAAAAAAAGATTAGCGGCAAGGAAGGGTGACAGAGGCAAGGTGGATTTCACCCCCACCCCCACCAGTTGGAGTTTAACCTCTGCAGTGTCTCTTGGTCCTCAGAGGCGAGAAGGGGTTCCTCCTCCAACCACTACTGTCTCGCCATTGATGTAACTGGCATCTTCAGAGCACAAGAAAGAAACTATGCCCGCACAGTCCTCTGGTTTGCCTAGCCTGGGAAACGGGTAGAGAGCAAATGTAAATCCGGCTAGACTCTCTCAACTGGCCCACAGCGCATGAAATTTGCTTAAGAATTATCAGGTGGAATCCGGTGGTAGCTGCGGCACAGGTTTTTAATCCCAGCACACAGGGAGGCAGAGGCAGGCGGATCTCTGAGTGCAAGGCCAGCCTGGTCTACAGAGCAAGTTCCAGGACAGCCAGAGGAACACAGAGAAATCCTGTCTTGAAAAAAATAAAACCAAACAACAACAACAAAAACCAACCCACCCACACATATTAAAAAAATGTTAAAAAGAATTAGGTGATTTTCCCGAATCAGTGTACAGTTTTTTTTAACCTATTAAATAGGGTGGTTATGATTATGTGGCTATTATTTATATAAGCATAAATACTGATTTCTGCAAAACCATACTATATTTAAATAAGAAACACTGTTTTTAGATACCAGGATGCAGAGTAGAATTGATAAAACGGTGAACAATTATTTCATGTTTCAGAAGAAACTGTTTCCACATGTATGTATACTAGTCCAGAGTCAGAGAGTCTTTGTGACAGGAAATGGCATGATCAGGTTATTTCACTTGTACAGGCTCAATGTACAGAGCTTTTTAGGAATCTACTTTTATCCTTTTAAGATCAGATACAAGAATGTGCAAAAAAATCGCATTGTTTGGATTGTGATTCTGTGTGCTCCAGAGGTGACCGTGAGTGAGTAGAAGGCCTGGACGAGCATTTCCTCAACCCAGCTGCACACTGCAGCTGCGTTGGAGCCTCGAAAAAAAGGAAAGAAAAGGAAAAAAGATGTGCAAATTCCACCACAGGCCAATTAAAGAGAAGTCCCTGGGAGTGTGCCCTAATCAACTGTGCTTGTCAAAGCATCCCCAGACGATTCAAATGTGCCACCAGGACTCAGAATCACTGGGGTGTATCACCCACTGGAGTCTCTAGGATGGCAATGCTCTGACTTGTCGAGAAGATGTTAACTAGGCCCAGCTTCAGCATGACTTTGGGAGAACTGGAGGAAGGCTGGATGGAATGTTTACAGGACACTGCCAGCATTTGTCCTTGAGGGGTCAAGCTAGAGCAGCCAGAAGGCAGGAAGAGGGGCAGTGATAGAGACCTAGCTAAAATGTCTGAGTAGTTCAGTCAGCCCACTGGGAAAGAGAGAAATTCCTTCAGGCTGAGTCTGGGCTCAGTGAGCTTCATAGACATTTTCTCTGGATTGTAGGGTCATTAGTCTGAGCCTTGGAAACACCACTGTCTTCTGGGTTCTGGTCTCCACAGGTTCGAGGTAGAGGCAGACAGCGAGTGAGACCTCGGCTTTGCTTTTGGCAGTGGAAGCAGTGTCCTTGGTTAGGCCATAGGAGTGGTGGGCTTCTGAGTTGTGAAGTCTAGAGGAGCATGCTGTGTCATCCGTGGGACTGAGAGCCAGGGCTGAACTCTGACTTTATCCACGCTAATTCCCCCCACCCCCACCCCGTGTCAGCTTACCTTCTAATTTGCATGTATTCTTTTATGACGTCCTCTCTTGATCCACCCTTCCATAGCTGTAGGAAGAAGAGAAATCTTTTTATGTGCAAGAAGAGGAAAGCATGGGAAGAGAAGGGAGGGGACTGTCTGTCTCCACAGCATTTGGGAGGGAGGGTTCACATTTTCATCTCTTATTCACGACCTGCCCTTCCCACCGCGGGACTCTACAGTCATTCTCGTCAGGTCTTATTCAGCAATTTTGCTTGGTCTCCTCAATTTTCAGCCACTTTAGGAGACAGGATACAATATGGGTACAGTCTGAATTCCTCACTTGGTAGAGCCCATGTAGGAGGAGAGGAGGATGTGAGAGTCTGGTCTGAGGAAGGTAACTGGTAAAGAAAGGGGGATACGCATAAGCACAGGTAACAGGGATGGGAAGGGGTAGGGGTTCAGCACTGGGTTTCCCTATCTTTCCAAGGGTCTAGGGGTACAGTGCTCTCCCTTCTCACCGCACTGCTGAAATGAGTCTTAATGAGTCCAGGTGCCAAGCAGTTCACTCTAATGTTCTTTGAGGCCAGCTCCGCAGCGAAGTTCTTAGTAAGACCCAGCAAAGCTGTCTTACTGACATTGTAAGCGCCTAGAGCCTAGGGGAAGAAGAGAATGAGTCAATTCAGTACTTTGCAGGTCATCTTTGGTTCTTTGTACAACAGAGGCGGGAGCACCTCCTGTAAAGGAGGGTCACAGTCAGAAATGGTCCTGCAGTCTCAGGTAGGCTAGAGTTCATGGAAGCAAGGTGTCTGTTTTGTGGAAAGTGAATTGGTAGAGCGAAGTTAAAATACATCCTTGGGCAGTTGGAGGGGTGAGTGGCAGAGGATGGAGGCCAGAGTAGAAGGGGTAGGTTCTTACAGGGAATGGAATGAAGGCTGCCACGGACCCCACAATCACCACCGAGCCGCCTCTGAAAAGGAAAGAGAGCTGACCCTTTTCGGCATAAAGACCACTGCCCACCTGGGGCCCATCTCACCCAAGCCTCCTCTCTGTATTGGTTACCCTCGTTTCTCCATCTCCGGCACCACCGCTTTTATCAACATGGCTGTCGCTTTCACATTGATGCTCAGAACCTGAAGCCAACAGAAAGGAAGGCAGCGTGAGCGGGTTCTCGCAAGGCCACCGTGAGCGGGAGTTACATGGGTTCTCTGGAAATGCCTGTTGGAGTCGAGAGATTTCAGGGATAACCGACCAAACAATGGGAAAGATTCGGGTCATGGTTGGGTAGGTGCAGCTCATAGCTTGTCTTACTAGAGGACACATGAGGTCAGGTGATCAAGCATCTCTCCTACCCAGCCAGTCCAGAGTCAGCTTGACCTCTCAGAGATGCTTTGGTTTTGAACTGGATTTTGTGTTTCTTCTAAGAAGGAAACCTGGAACTGGGTCATTGCTTGGGCCTACATTGCAGTGGGCTGGGCTTCTCAGGGAATATGTAGCCTGACCTGAGATACCTGGGGGAGGAGAGGATCTCCAGGATGGACCATCGGGATGGGTCTTACCAGGAAGTAGAATAATGAGGGAACATCTCCTGGGGAACCGGGTATACTCCGCAATTACAATTCCCATATCTCAAAATTAACATTTAAACATATGACTTTGTTACATTGTTCTGAGTAGTGGGTTGCTCATCTTCCGTGTTCCTGTGCCAACTTCTTAAAAATTTTAAGTGCACTAAACATTTGAGACAGAGATACAGGGACTACCCAGCATCCTTTACCTAGAGTCAAGTTATATACCTTTTGCCTGATTTAACCTCCTCACATATCTGTATAGTTTTATTTTCTTACTCTGTAGCCCAGCTATCCTGGAACTTATTCTGTAGCTCAGGCTGGCCTTGAACTCATAGCAATTCTCCTGCCTCAGCCTCACTAGTGCTGGGATGTCATGCCCAGCTTTACTTAATCTTGTTTGTGGGATATGTGTGTCCATGTCGAGGTCAGAAGTCAGTGCAGGGTATTTTTCTCAGTCGCTACTCCAACTTATTATTGTTTCTTGAGACAGCTCCTGTCACTGACTCTAGAGCTCATGGATTTAGCTGGACTGACTGGTCAGTAAGCTCACACCATGGTCTTGTTTTCCCTGGTTCTGTGATGATAGGCACTCTGGAGGTTTGACGTCCAAGTCACTCAACATCCTTCTCTGGCCTCTGGGACCACTGCATGCATGCGGTGCACAGACACACATACAGGCAAACACATCCACATAAAATTTTAAAAAACCAATTTCAGTTGGATGGTGGTGGTGCACACTTTTAATCCCAGCACTTAGGAGGCAGAGGCAGGTGGATCTCAGCGAGTTCCAGGACAGCCTGGTCTACAGAGCGAGTTTCAGGACAACCAAACTATGCAAAGAAGCCCTGTCTCGAAAAACAAAAACAAAACAACAAAAAATTAAAAAAACCTTTCAAATAAAAAGTACTGATTTACAAACTGGTTTTATTTAACTTTTACCAAAAGAGGCTTTTTACTTTCAAAAATAAGCAGAAACTAGCTCATTGAAGAACATTTTGGCACTCTGGTCTTTATGTTTGAAAAGCTGATAAACTATAATATTTTTGCTATCCTTAAACTTTCATGCTGAGAAATCCATGGGGGAATCATAAGAACTTAGCATATCCAAATCATGTGGGAATAGTGTGACCTTAGGTTAAAACTTTTTGTTGAAGGGTGTATGTAGATGGGAGAATTACATTATGAATACGATGTGACAAGACAGGGTCACCTGAAAACCCACATCCTAGCACCTTTGAGACACCTAGAATTGTCTTAGCAGTGTGGGTAGAAAGAGAAAAAAATAGGTCATATCCAAAGGCCGTATGTTATAATGCATCAACTTTTGTAATTTCACCAAGATTGACATTTCAGTCAACAGCAGTTATTAACATTCCCAACTAATGAAAAAACATTCTTTTCTAACAGCTGAGAAGGGGGCGGGTGGGTAAGTTTAAGCATGGTATTGTTGGCCTCTTAGCTGCCATGTTTCTGCTGGAAACAAACCAGGAAGAAGGGTGTGGGTGAGGCTAGGGGAGGGATGGGGGGTTGCTGGAAGCCAAGGTGGCTAGCACAGAGCAAATGGGAAAAGTGGGGGGTGGGAGAGTAGGATGTGGGGAGCCAACAGCCACACACGCCACACAGGCTTTACCAAGTGAGCCTTTCGCATCCACACGTGGAGAAGGCGCTCTCCAGGCAGGCCCCATCTGTGCTGGCTGTTTTCTGAGGCCAGCTCCCTGCTGCTTTAACTTCTCACCTTGTCCCACACCTCCTCCGTGGTGTCCATTAGGTTTCCATGGAAAGGACTGACAGCAGCATTGGAGACCAGGATATCAATGCCTTGATGAAGCTTCACAGCCTGGAGAGGAGAAAGGCGTGAGTCAGGGCTACAGCTAAGGGAGGGAGGTGCACTCCTCAATGCTGGAGCAGTTGTCAAATGCCTTTCTCGAAGCGTGTTCTCTCTAAAGCCACCCTAAGCTCTGCTGACATTTGAAGCTATTATTTCTGCGCTTCTTTCAATCTGCCGCCTCTTCTAAGGGCGACTCTGACCCTTTGTTCTTTTCTTTACACTTTCCTCTAGTGAGCGCCCACATTTTTATGTCTCCACTTCTCCCCTCAAATCTATTTCTAGACTTCCTCTTGAGTCCCAGCCCCATTTCCTCGAGTACCTATTGACCATTTTCCTTGAGGATGTCACCACGACCTCAAAGCCGGCCTGTCCACATGTACCTGAATGAAGACAGATCCTGGCGAAGGATCATCCTAGCTCAATTTCCTCGTTTTCCTAGTTATGACACCTAGGTCGGAGGAGGTTCATTTTTCAAGCTTGTAACTCAGTAATCATTCTGTAGGGACATTTAAGAGCAGGGTGGTCCACTTCTTTAGAGAGGTGAGGGGATTTTTATCCCCTCAGGTACAGTGGTGGCTGAACTGAGGTCAGACTCCAACTCTAGCAGAGAGCTGATTCCTAGGAGCACCCCCCCTCCCAAGCCAGCTGGGAACATTATGAAGACAGTTGTGCAGGAGAGCTGCAATGGCACAGCCAGCTGTGCAGGAGAGCTGCGATGTTGAAGGCAGCTGTGCAGGAGAGCTGCAATGGCGCAGCCAGCTGTGCAGGAGAGCTGCGATGGTGAAGGCAGCTGTGCAGGAGAGCTGCGATGGCGCAGCCAGCTGTGCAGGAGAGCTGCGATGTTGAAGAGTTTCTGGCTTACAGACTTTGACACTAAGCTTTGATGCCACTTTCCTTTCTCTTTTCGGCCCAGTGGTACAGAGGAAGCGAGGTGGAAACTGAGGCTTAAATGGAGAAAGTCAGGAAAGGAGACATCTCACCTCCTCATTGAGTTGTGTGGTGAAGGCTTGGGAGGACATGCCAACAGGCATTGTCAGTAGTTAAAACCAGGTTTTGTGTTTGCCCATACCTGGCAATTTTGAAGCCTTGGGCAAATAGCATGTAATGGGCCGTCAATCAACTTTGTGCCTCCAATTTGGCAGAGGAGGGGTGTTCTTAACCATGCACACCATCTGCTGGCTTCCCCTCTTAACTAATTATTCCCGCTAACTAGGTGCTGAGCTCAGTTGTTTCTACACCGTTAAAGGAATACCCAGGCTGTCAACGTGTTCATTTAACAAAAATTTAAAATCACAGAGTCCTTTAAAACCATTCCCAACTGATACTTGCTCATGCATTCTAGATTTTGGTATTGTCACCCAAAGTCTCAGCCACCTGGCTTGGCTCTGTGCAAAAAGCCCGATGACATGTGACTGGCAAGAACAGAACAGAAGGGATGTGATTATGTCATGCTCTGTGAAAGTCAGGGAGGGGGAGAGGGGGATGGGTTGCCCAGAGGGTTCTCTCCCTCTTCTGACTTGTCTCCCTCCCTTTCAGGCCTGTCAGCACAGACAGGGAGAAGTCTGTGTGTTGACCGAGCATCATAGAACTACAAAAGTTAATGAGAAATGGGTGATGATAGTCTATTCTTGTGACCCCAGCTCTGGGGAAACTGAGGCAAAAGGATCATAGGTTTGAGGCCAGTCTAAGCTACAGCACAAGACCCTGTCTCAAACCCCGATATAAAAAGTCATCCCCCCACAAATGCTGAGTGAGAAAAGACCACATTGATGTCTCTCAGAGTTTGCTCTACAGGTATGATCAGCACAATGTGTTTTGGACCTGTCTGTTTTGACAGTTATGCATTTAAAACAAGTGGGGGATCTGCAGACCTTGTCTCAGCACACTACCGCTGAACTGTGGTGCAGGGTGGGAAGTTAGGATCAATAACCATGGTTGTGGAACAGCAGACACAGAAAGAGAACTTCTCGAACTGCTGAGGGCTACCCCATCACTCTCCACCTGACATCTGCTGTAAGATGTCCCAATAGTTGTGATTTTTTAAATGTATGTATACATGCTCATGTCTATGTGTGTGTATACTATGTATGTATGTGACTCGCCTCTCCTAGATCTCATTTCTTGGCACGTGGTTAGAAAAGTCTTCGTTCCCACTGTCTCTTGAGCAATCCCTTTGTCACTGCCCTCGTCCTGGGTGATAGCCAATGGTTTCTTTACTGATATTCTTGTCATCTTCCGTGTTAATCCTCACCACCGCCAGATTATCCTTCTTTAAATAATCTTCATTTTGCTCCAAGCTTCACATAGATTCTATTTGCTGCACAGTCATTGACACTCCTTTGGGTGGCCGTGGAAGTCGCTGAGTCCCACCCAAGCAGCTCACTTCCCACAGTTCTAGCTCTTGGCTGAGGACTGGCAGAGTTCCCCTCTTCCCTCCAGTCCTTGGCTGTTTGTCCATTTACCAGGGTCACTGGAGCCCTAGCCTCATCCTATCTGCATATTATCACTCATTCCTTGAGGTCTAACTCAAGCTTGACTTCAGGGCCAGGGCTGCAGGATGCAGGATTTGCTAAGTGGACCTGCTGGTGGCCAGAGGATTTTCTTTTCTTCCTCCTCCTCCTCCTTCTTTTTGTTTTTCTGGGACAAGGTTTCTCTGTAGCTTGGTAGCCTGTCCTTGGGAACTAGCTCTTATAGACCAGGCTGTGGTCACAAACTCCCAGAGATCCACCTGTCTCTGCCTCCCAAGCGCTGGGATTAAAGGTGTGCACCACCACCACCTGGCCAGAGGATATTTTCTTAATAAGGTTTTTCTTCTTTTCATGTGCATTTGCAAGTTTATATGTGGGTGCACGTGTGTGGAGGCCTGAGGTCGATGTCAGGAACCTTCCTTGGTCGCTATTCCACCTTATTCTGTTGAGTCAAGGCCTGTCAGTCAAACCCAGAGCTTGCTCTGGGGATCCTATCTCTGTCTTCTAAAGCTGCAATCACAGGTGAGCCCCTAGACACAGCTGGCACTTATGTGGTCCTGGGAGCCTGACCCTCAGTCCTTTTGCTTACAGAGCAAGAGATTCAGTGGCTGAACCATCTCTTGAACCCCCCAATACTATAGGATTTTGACATGAAATTGTGCATGGCTCTGGGTTTGACCCCAGCACTGCTGTGTGTGTGTGTGTGTGTGTGTGTGTGTACACACACATGTGCATGCCATGTTCATTTTAAATGTCACTAATTGGCCTCTGCTTCTCAGGATCAAGACTACAATCTCAGGCTCTTCCAGAAGTCGATGACAGGCAATACAACTTTTCTGGACTCATATTTGGTCCTTTGAGAAGCATATTAAGTATTTGTCAACAGTTCTTTAAAACTGGAATTATCATCACTTGTTGACCTTACAGAGGACCCTGGTTTGGTACCCAGGACTTGCACGGAGTCTCACAACTCTCTGTAACTCCAGTTCCAAGGGATATGGCACTATCTTCTGACCTCCACGGCATGGAACACACATAGTGTACATGGAACATACATAGATGCAAGCAAAAACATCTCATGCATATAAAATAAAAATAAATAATAAAAATGGAATCATCTTATTCTATCTGTCCCACTTCAGTCAACTGTTGTTTAAGGTCCTCCTCTTCTAAGAAGGCTGCCCAAATTCTTTCTGCCAGCTGTCCGACACGTTCACAGCTGTGCTCTCTCTGTGCTGGTAAGTCCTTCCTTGTACTTTGAGGACTAGTGCTCACCCTGAGTCTTGAGGGAAGATGTACCTTCTCTGCAGCATGGTGCATATCTTTGTACACAGTTGGAGTCTGGTGCCAAGTGTCATACCTGACATGGGCTTAGACTAAAGCCTATTTGGGTACCCAAGGGCTGGCACTACATAAATGAGGGAAGTATTTAGTCTGTGGCATCGAAAGAAGGGTAGGTCTAGGTTGCATCACAGATCGTTCCCTCCTGGCTGAGAGACCCTGAGAGGGGTCCTTCCGGTACGTGACTCGGTCTCTGTAAATACAGGGAGAACAGTCCTTGCCTAGGCGTGTTGGCTCACATTGTACTCCCAGCCCTGAAGAAGCAAGTTCATGGCTACAGTAGGCTACAAAGTGAGTTCCATACCACACTAGCTCTAGCATGAGATCCTGCCTCAAACAAACAAAACAAAACACCACCACCACCACCAACAACATGCCTAAGGCTCTGCAGAAAAGAAATGGCTCCTGGTAGGTGTATGAGACATGGTGAGCTGCCTCGTACGAGCACCCATGAGCTCGTTCTGGAAGGCAAAGAACAGGACAGCATTTATTAGGTCATCCCAGAGAATCAGGACCAGCCATTTTTGGGGGGGATGTCTAAGGGATCTTGCAAGGCTGAAGCACCAGAGTGGCTTCTGATTCTCTTTCTGGGGGAATCTGGTGGTTCTTAGACTTGAGGATGCAGATGTAATAGAAAAGTCACACAATAATTCATTGGTGAGAGGCTGGGGAGATGGCCCAGTGGTTATGCACTGTTCACACAAAGGACCTGAGTACAGTTCGCAGCATCCACGTAGGTGGTTTGTAACCACCAGCTCTAGAGGATCCAAGACTCTCCTGTGGGTTCCCCAGGTAACTGCACCCACAAGCACTCCCCCTGACATACTCACAATTAAACATAATAAAAAAATCTTTAAAAGATTATTGGTGGACTATTTTGGGTGTGGGACTGGGATGCTGGCAGGAGTCAGTGCTGGGCTGTATCTCATCAGTGCTGTCTTAAAGTCAGGGATGAAGGTACAAGCTGCCTCCCTTCTGCCACCTCTTGGCCCCGAGCCCATATCCTTCCTGCTCACCGTGGTTAGCAGCCTTTCTCGATCCTCTGGCTTCCCCACATGGCACACGATGCCAGAAACACTCAGCCCCTCTCCCTGTAGTTTTGCCACTGCACGGTCCACATTCTCCTGTTTGCGGCTGCTGATGACTACATGGGCCCCATCTTCAGCCAGACGTCGGGCGATGGCGAGGCCAATCCTACAGTGTAAAAAGAGATACATTGTCAAGGCCTCTACAGCAGGGCAAAGAGTGAGAGCATACAGGCTTTCTCTCACTTTGTAGATCAGGCTGGCCTTGAACTCACAGAGATAAACTTGCCTCTGCCTCTTGAGTGCTGGGTGGGATTAAAGGCACGCACCACCACCCCTCAGCAAGCTTTGCATAGTCCTATTAGATAGAGTAGATTTAATGGTGCAGACAGAAGGATAAACTCAGATCATTTAATTATGATCTCATCTTTCACCCCAGGTCCCCATGACCTGTCATGATCTACAACAAACCTCATGACTGGTTATTGTATCCAGCTGGGAGAGAGGGGAGAGAAACGCCAGGAGTATACAGTAGTTGCTGGGCAGGGGCATGAGGGTCTTGCTTGAAGGAGCCCATATCCCTAAATATCTCTCTTACCAGACTACAACCTCATTATTCTATCCATTCTTAGATATGGGGGCCTTTATGGAAGAGCAAGACTCAAAACATAAATATCAATGTCATATTTTACAACTGCCAGATGTTAGCTTTTCATGTACATCTGTATTCTATCTAGGTTTTCAAGGAACTTTTTATCTATCAAAGTCCTGTGAGATGAAAAACAGGATAGCTAAGAGTGGTGGGTGAGACAGGCTGGGTTGGTGGCCAAAATATACAGACCTAAGCACAGATCTGGACACAGGATCTTGGGTTTCATTTGGTAAGGGGTCTGGACACTGGTGAGAGCTATCAGATGGAGTGAAACCTTGACTGGCTGTTTTGGTCTTCCCATACTCTAGGTGGAGCTGTTGATTGGGGGCAGCCTAGAAGCTTGGGGACCTGGGTCCACCGCGCAGCACCCAGCCGTCTGAATGCCAAAGGCACACAAGGGGCTGGCTGGTGGCAGGGCCACGTCGAGGATTTGAAGAGATTTCAGGTCCACTGTGGGTTTCGTTTATCTCCCCCGGGCAGGCCTCTGGCCGTATTCGAGGCCTGTGGACAAAAGTCCAGGAGTTTAAGAATACTTGTTTCTGGATGGAAACTCTGGCTCCCGTACTCACCCATCGGTGGAGGCCGTGACCAGGGCCACCTTATTCGCGAGCGGGTTTCGGCGAGTCACCCCGGAGCTGGCCATCCTCACCAACTTCCACGATCGAGTCCAGCCACCTAGCAGCAGTCCCGCTTTCTGCATGGGTCAGGCGGGGGTTGGGTTGAACTTTGCTGGGGGAGGTGACAGTTGAAAGGCGGGAGGCCGGTCGTGCAGCGAGCGTCCTGTCTCCCCAGACTGCCTGCCCCGACTTCCAGAACTTGTTCCGGAGAGTCCCGGGCGACGGGGAACCGCTGAGGCTGCGAGCGCTCCCTGCTGCCTGCTGGCGCCCGCACCCTCTCAATCATTAACCTCTGCCCGACTTGGGACTCCTTGCGAGTTCTCAGTCCAAGTTTCCTGTAGACCAGCCTACAGCTCTTCTCTGCAGGAACACTCAGACTTTTCTGTGCCCCAGCTGCTCTTCACACATATGCTGGCCCACCATTTTTTGGCTATTTTTTTTTGGGAGTGGTGGTGGTGGGCGAGTTTCGGTAGAGGAAGCTTTGAATCTTTTTATTTTCCTTCTTCTTTAAACCTTAAATAATTCTTCTTTCAAAAAAGTCTGGGTTTATATGTGAGGCTGCGGAGAGAATTAATTTTGTAAAGTGCTTACTGGACAAGCATGAGGCCCGGGGTTGGATCCTCAGCATCAACATAAAGAGGGTGTGTTGGTTAACAGCTGTAATCCTAGCTTTGAGGAGAGGGCCAGGATGAGGGCTGAGGCTTCTGGCTGGCTGCCCTTGCCAAGCCTGTGCGCTCCAGCCTCGGAGAAAGACCCGGGTTCACGAAAAGGATAAGATGGAGCAGTCCGTGTTGACCCCTGGTGTCTACACGCACATCTCCCCACCAGCAAGCACACTGTCATAAGAATAGTAAAAAAAAATGCCCTTTGACTGGTAAAAATAGCTTAGTCAGAAAAATAGCTTAGAACTCCACTTCTCCCAAGGCTGCACCTGATAACCAGAACCCATTGACATCCCTCACTCTAGATAACCAGGCAGTCCTAGGACCCCACAACGTCCACTAGACAGGATATAGGCAGAGACCAAAAGCAAGACTCTGTTCTGCACACCTGGAGAGAGGCCACCTTGATCTGCCCTGGGGCTGGAGAATCTCCCAGGATCCTGACCCTCGAATTAGAGACTTCTGTTAGAGACTGGACCTGACTTCAGCCAGATATGTCACCCGGGTGAGCAACCTTGGGACTGTAGTTAGGAACTTAGAGTGTGAGCCTCATGTGATGACCCTCAGCATAATAAAATATAGGTTTTGTTATACCAACTGTGTGTATCTAACTTTCTGCTCTTAACATACACACACATCACACCTGCGCACGCACAGATCGCACACACGAAGGATGAATGAATGTCTTGAGACTGCCTGTGCAGGTGAGGCATGCTCCTCACAGGGTCCACACAGTCACGGAAGGGGACGTTAGGGGACAAATGGAGGGGTTATGAGCTGGCCTAGGCCTGACACCACTTTTCTCCCTGGTGCAAAGTCTACTGCGGTAGTTCTCAACCTGTGGGTTGCGACCTTTGGGGTCACCTGAGACCATCGGAAATACCATATTTACATTACATTCACAACAGCAGCAAAATTATAAAGTAGTAATGAAAATAATTCTATGGTTGGGGTCACCACAGCATGAGGAACTGTATTAAAGGGTCACGGTGTTAGGAAGGTTGAGAACCCCTGAATCCTCTATCTTCAGACAGCCTGAAAAGATCCCTGTGATGCCCAGTGGGAAAGAATGGAGGTCCTGGTTCCATCCGGGAGGATCTGCTACCTTACAGGTGGTGGCAGCAAAGATGCTCAAGAGCCCCTAACCAGTGGTGGAAATACAGAGACCTGGGAGTGCTCAGATTCTCCGTGACCACGAAGCCTCAGGTCTTCCCTTCCCTTCCCGCTCAATGAATAGTTGCTAAACGTGAAAGTGCTTTATCAACTGCGAATTGCTAAATACACTGGGATTTGTCACCATGCAATCATTCTTATGGCTGCCTCAGGCTCGACGCTTCATCTGTGAAGCAGACGATGAATAAAACTCACCAGCTCTAAAGTCTAAGTCCAATATTTCAGCCTCCATTTGCTGCCAAGTGGGCTGAAGTGGCCACGGTGCCCACCTCAGAGGTGTGGCTTTAGAAAAACATTGCTAGTTGGTAAAAATATGCAGCTTGCACAGTTAGCGAGGCTGTGCAGTAGTCCTGGGGTTACTGTTACAGTATTCGTGGTTACTGAAGATTCATTTAATTGTCGGGTGTGATGGCACATTGCACCTAGTGCTCGGGTGGCAGGAGCAGGCATATCTCTGTGAGTTCAAGGCCAGCCTGGTACAATGTGAGTTCTAGAACAGCCAAGACTACACAAAGAAACCCTGTCTAAAACAACAACAACAACAATAAAAACAAAACAGAACCACTTCATATATGAATAAATCAGTTGAGAAGACAAAACAAAAAGCCAGTGTGCTGGGGGTTGTATATGGATAGCAAGTGATGTATCCAGCAAGAGCTGGATTTACGGGGTTGCTCAGCGCATCCTGAAGAGATAAGGCAGCTTGCCTCATGTCAGAGAAAAAGAACTGACTGGTGCCCCTCAGTCTGAGCCTCATGAATTATTGATCAGGGGCTGGAAAGCGCCACACTCCTCTCACTGTTGGGAGCTAATGCACCATGGGAACCCTTCCCACACCCTCAACTGTGTGTGGAGCTGGGCCCCTGGGGAAGGTGGACTGGAGTAGGAACTCCCGAAGCCTGGCTTGGTGGGACAGGCCTACAGAGCTTATCTGAGAGAGGATGGTGCTGGATGGTGAGGGGGTGAGGGAGGCATACTCAGGGAGAAGAGAGTCACATCCTAGTAGCGGAATGTCTCTTTTGGAAGAGCACAGGGGATGTTAGGGAGGGGGTCTCTAAAGAGAAAAGGGCAGAAGGAAGGCAAGAAGTGTGGGGTCTTAAGCTTCCATTCTTCGTTAAGGAGGTTGTTGAAGGTGGTGGGTTAGGGCATCTTTTTGGGGAATACATGCTTGTATAGGAAAATCTCTTGGAAGAGGGAACTAGGATGCAAAGGAGGTGGTACCATCTGCTTCTCCTGAGGAAACACTTGAGACTGATACCTACGCTTCCATCTTCTTCATGGCATGACGGGGGCTCAGAAGAGAGTTCACCTGGGATGAGCTTCTTGCATGGATTTTTGCACTGGGCATCCTACTTTGGTCATTGACTAAGGCCTGATTGAGACCAATCAGGATTGGGCAATGTGGAAGGGCTGAGGTGCGGATGGTACAACTGCCAAGCGGGGACGATGACAAGAGTTGCCCACCTTATGTAGCGAGGCCTCACTAAGTGCTATCAAGTGTGAGGTGCTTTAAATATTCATTAACTCATTGTTGGTTTCTAATGGAGCCATGAGCCTTGGCGTTTTCCTACGTGAAATCAGGCGGAGTCATGACAGCCTGCACTGCCTGCCGGTGCGGTAGAGCTACATCTTACCTTCCTAGCATTGATGGGATTTTCATACAAGCTAGGTTCCACAGAAAGTGGTTTCCTCTGACTTAGGATTTTATTTTTAACAGCATCGTATCTTTGGTTTTTCTTTGTTTTCTTAGGGTGCTGAGGAATCAAACCTGGGTCTTGTACATGCTAGGTAAGCACACTACACAGGAGCTACATTTTTCTAGTCCCTGCTTCTAATCGTTAAAATACCCATTCTATGCTATATGTCATGGTTTTGAAAGGAACGGAAAGGTGTGAAAAGTAGAAGTTAGGGGCTGGAGAGATGGCTCGGTGGTTAAGAGCCCTGGCTGCTCTTCCAGAGGTCCTGAGTTCAATACCTGGCACCCACATGGCAGCTCACAACTGTAACTCCAGTCCCAGGGAATCTGATACCACCTGATGCCATTTTCTGGCTTCTGAGGGTATCAGGCATGCACACGGTGCATAGATATGCCTGCAGGCAAAACACCCACATGTGTTAAAATCATTCTAACAACTGGGACGACACTGTGCATACCATCCTTCACATTGTTCCAGACTTCTTTCTTTCTTTTACCTCTTCTCTCACTTTTTAAAATATATTCTTGGGGAATGTTGTGACAGAGATACTGTACTCCTTACTTTTAAAAATAGCTGCACAGGACCCTGCTGTGTGGATCATCTGCACAATGTAATATTTAGTCAGTCTCCTACGGATAGACATGTTAGTGGTTTCCAAGGTTTTGCTATTTTAAACAATATTGTAATTGAACTGCCACAGGTATGTATGTATGTATGTATATTTGAATATATCTTTCATTTTGTTCTGTGCTCATGTATTTGTAGTCTGGATCAAATGTCTTAAACTAGTGAAAGTCAAATTCCCTTTGAAAAGATTTAATCAGTTTTAATGGGCTTTCCCTCTCTCTTTTTCTTTCCTTTTGGGGACATTCTGGAACTTACTGTGTAGACCAGCATGGCCTTAAACTCACAGAGACCATCTTAAGCGCTGGGATAAAAGGCTTGTTTTCTTTGAGAGCTATTTTTACCTACCACCCACCTCAATGATGCACAGAACATATAATGGGCTAACCTGTGGTAAATCTCAGCATGCTGTAGGAGCTCAGGGGGATTGTAGGTCCCATGGAATTTTTAAACAAAGCTAGGAATCTGGATGTTAATACAACATATTTTATTTTATTTATTGAATTTTATTGAGCTCTACATTTTTTCTTGCTCCCCTCCTTGCCTCTCTCCTCCCCTTCAACCCTCTCCCAAGGTCCCCATGCTCCCAATTTACTCAGGAGATCTTGTCAAAAAGACAAGACAACCTGTAGGTTAGATCTATGTATGTCTCTCAATGTTGTCTAGGTTCTCAGGGATTGTGGTTTGTAGACTGGTTTTCTTTGCTTTATGCTTAAAAATCACTTATAAGTGAGTACTTGTAATAATTGTCTTTCTGTGTCTGGGTTACCTCACTCAAAATAATGTTTTCTAGCTCCATCCATTTTTCAGCAAAATTCAAGATGTCATTATATTTTTCTGCTGTGTGGTACTCCATTGTGTAAATGTACCACATTTTTCTTATCCATTCTTTGATTGAGGGGCATTTAGGTTGTTTCCATGTTCTGGCTATGACAAACAATGTTGCTATGAACATAGTTGAGCACATGTCCTTGTGGCATGATTGAGCATCGTTTGGATATATATTCAAAAGTGGTATTGCTGGGTCTTGAGGAAGGTTGTTTCCTAATTTTCTGAGAAATCACCACACTGACATCCAAAGGGGCTGCATCATCTTGCATTCCCATCAGCAATGCATAAGTGTTCCCTTTTCCCTACAACCTCTCCAGCATACATTGCCATCAATGTTTTTGATCTTGACCATTCTTACAGGTGTAGGATAGAAATCTCAGAGTTGTTTTGATTTGCATTTCTCTGATGACTAAGGATGTTGAACATTTCCTTAAGGGTCTCACAGCCATTTTAGATTCCTCTGTTGAGAGTTCTCTGTTTAAGTCTGTACTCCATTTTTTTAAATTGGATTATTTGTTCTTTGATGACCAGTTTCTTGAGTTCTTTATATATTTTGGAGATCAGCCCTCTGTCTGATGTGGGGTTGGTGAAGATCTTTTCCCATTCTGTAGGCTATATTTTTTTTTATTGAAAAGAAAAAAATTTCTGCCTCCTCCCAGCCTCCCATTTCCCTCCCTCTCCTCCCACCCCTCTCCCCCTACCCCCAATCCTCTCCCCTTCCCTCTCCAGTCTGAAGAGCAGTCAGGGTTCCCTGCCCTGTGGAAAGTCCAAGGTCCTCCCCACTCCATCCAGGTCTAGGAAGGTGAACATCCAAACTGGCTAGGCTCCCACAAAGCCAGTACATGCAACAGGATCAAAACCCAGTGCCATTGTCCTTGGTTTCTCATCAGCCCTGATTGTCCGCCATGTTCAGAGAGTCCGGTTTTATCCCATGCGTTTTCAGTCACAGTCCAGCTGGCCTTGATGAGCTCCCAATAGATCAGCCCCACTGTCTCAGTGGGTGGGTGCACCTCTCGTGGTCCTAACTTCCATGCTCATGTTCTCCCTCCTTCTGCTCCTCATTGGGATTTTGGGAGCTTAGTCTGATGTTCCAGTGTGGGTCTCTGTCTCTATCTCCATCCATCGCTAGATGAAGGTTCTATGGTGATATGCAAGATATTCATCAGTATGGCTATAGGATAGGGTCATTTCAGGTTCCCTATCCTCAGCTGCCCAAGGAACTAACTGGGGACATTGCCCTGGACACCTGAGAGCCACTCTAGGTTCAAGTCTCTTACCAACCCTAAGGTGGTTCCCTTAATTAAGTTATGTGATTCCCTGCTCCTCTATCCAACCTTGTTTTATCCCCAATCATCCCGTTTCCCCAAGTTCCCCCCATCCTCCCCTTCTCACTTTTCTCTCCCCTTCTCCCCTCACCTCCATCCCACCCCACCCCCAAGATCCCAGTTTTTTGCCCAGCAATCTTGTCTATTTTCCATAGCAGGGATAATAACTATATGTTTTTCTTTGGGTTCACCTTCTTATTTAGCTTCTTTAGGATCACAAATTATAGACTCAGTGACCTTTATTTATGGCTAGAAACCAATTATGAGTGAGTACATCCCATGATCTTCTTTTTGGGTCTGGGTTACCTCACTCAGGGTAGGCTATGTTTTTGTCCTGTTGACTGTGTCCTTTGTTTTGAGAAGCTTTTCAGTTTCAGGAGGTCCCATTTATTAATTGTTTCTCTCAGTGTCTGTGCTACTGGGGTAATATTTAGGAAGTGGTCTCCTGTGCCTATGCATTGAAGACTACTTACAACTTTCTTTTCTATGAGGCTTTATGTTGAGGTCTTTGATCTATTTGGACTTGAGTTTTGTGCATGGTGATAGATATGGGTCTATTTTCATTCTTCTACATGTTGATATCCAGTTATGCCAGCACCATTTGTTAAATATGCTTTCTTTTTTCCATTTGATATTTTTTGCTTCTTTGTCAAAAATTAGGTGTTCGAAAGTGTATGGATTAATATCCGGGTCTTTGATTCAATTCCGTTGGTCCTCCTGTCTGTTTTTATGCTAATACCAGGCTGTTTTCAGTACTGTAACTCTGTAGTAGAATTTGAAGTCAGGGATTGTGATGCCTCCAGAAGTTCCTTTATGGTACAGGATTGTTTTGGTTATCCTGAGTTTTTTGCTTTTCCATATGAAGTTGAATACCATTCTTTTGAGGTCTGTGAACAGCTTTGCTGGGTTTTTGATGGGTAACACATTTTATTTTTAATATTCTGGTAACCAATTAGCTTTAAACAATCACCATCAGCACCACCAAATGGCTAGACAATGGGATACACCTGTCCTCCTGACTTTAGGAGGCGGAGACAGGAAGATCACCATGAATCTAAGGTTATCCAGGGCTACAGTGAGACCCTGTTTGAAAAGACCAAAAATAAATCATTCCAAACTATAAATAACAAACGTAACCTTCTTTAACACAAAAACCCCCTCCCCGAAAAAAACAGTGGCTGGATCTATAATTGCCAGAGATGAATGTAGTTATTTTCTACTTAAGGGATGGGTTATTAGCTTTGCAAAATATTGTCCTATGTACCATTTTAAGCTCTTTTGTATAACTCATTAAATTCCTCTTTTAAATTTTTTTCTCTCATGGCCTAAATTTAGGCAGTTGTTTGGGAGCACTCTTTGACAACCATCTATCCAGCCTCTTTGTGATCAGTTTCAGGGTGTCCCACAGCCCCGTGTAGAAGGCTCTCAGGGGTCAGGCATGGACTCCTCCCCCTAGTGCTCTGGGAAGCTTTCTTTGCTTGCCTTTGGAGGTGGGGAGCTGTCTGGTAGGCGGTGCCTCTGTGCTCTCTGCTTCTGGTCACTCCTGGAAACTCTAGGGTTTTGGTCCTTGTGTGGTTTCCATGTGGGAGCTGAGATGAGGCTCTGGGGCAGGGTAAGATGGTGACACCCTTACTTGCCCAGTCATCCTCTCCTTTGTTTCTCCTGCTGCCATTGTGCCAAGAACACCATTGAAGACATGGAGTCACAGCACAGAAGTAGGGTGCAGGATATAAATTCTCACAGGGCCCCTTATGCTCACAGCTAGATTTCTAGCCTTGTTTTCAGAACTATGCTCTCTCCTGTCCTCCTGCTCAGATGGGCCCTGGGGCAGACACGGAGATGCAGGCAGCATTTGATGTTGGAGATGTGGTGTTCAGTTCTTCTGGGTAGGACTCAGAGCCCAACTGTGGGGTCCTGTTGAGCTGCGAGCATTCAGCCCATTGTTAACTCCTTCAGGCTCACTTCATCCTTTGAGTGGAGGTGACGGTCTTCTCAGTGACACTGAACGAGACAGTGTTACGGGGACATTGAATTTCTGCCTAACACTGGCTTCTTTAGGGACCACTTTCACTTTGGAGGTCCTGGGTGGGCTGGAGCTTGCCAGCTGTCCATAGCACACCCCCACGTCCCCATCCGCGTCCTTCCTTCTCTTCTCACAGGGGTTCCTGCAGCGAACTGTTCAGATTCCTTCCTACCACCTACCACATGTCTCCTCCACTGAGTACACAGGTGTTTTCTTTCTTTGGAAATTGACCCTCTCGCCTGCCCTGGTTTCAGGCAACCCAGGCTGGCCTTGAGCTTGCTACATAGCTGAGGCTAACTTTGGTCGTGAATCCTCCTGCCTCTGCCGCCCGGGTGATGAGATGTGGACTTACAGCTTGCTCCGCATAGCACTGGCAATTAAATCCAGGGCTTTCGGTTTACCAGGCAAACACTCTACCAACTGAACTCCGTTCCCAGCCCTCTTAAGTCTTCCAGAGGTCTGTCCTTTCCCCGCTGAAGGAGAGGCTTCAGAGCGCTCTGAAGCAAGAATCCTGCCACTCCAGTTCCTGCCAGTTTGAATTATTCAAGGAGGCTCTATCCAGAGAATTCTGGGGTGGGCTTTGGCAGTCTGAGGGTGGTCATGGGTGTTTTCAAGAAGATCCCTTTGATGCTATGTGTTAAAAAAAGTGCCCCCTTCTTGAAGCATTCTATTTTACTGCAAAGAATTTTTGGACCAAATAACACACACACACACACACACACACACACACACACACACACACACACACACACCATGCATACTCCACATGCACATCCCTCAAGAATTAGGGCCAGTTCTCAGGGACCCAGCCATTTCAATCCATATTGAAAGGGGAACCATTTCCCTAGAGGTGGCCAGTCTGGCCTCTCTGCAGATAACATTTGACATTATCATGCAAAGTAGTTTCTGCTGCCTTTCCTTGCACTGGGAACAGAATAAGAAGCCTAGGGTACAGATAAATCGGCTGGTCACAAACCTCCCCAGAGGACAAAGCTGTCTGCTTCAGTGTGTCCTCTCTGTTGGGAAGATCAAATTTCTCCAGCAGAACCGACTACCCTTTCATCTCTGCAAGAGCTCCCCAGGAGTGAAGGGTACGGTGCATGTGTCCCCCCATTAAAAGGCTCTGCTTTCTCATTCCAATTTCACTACACAGACAATGCTATTTCAATACTTTAAACAAAACCAAAGGCACCATATATTTTCTGCCCTTTGAGTTAAAAAGGAGAGCGGTTTATCTGGCCTGGTGGCACAGACTGATAATCACAGTGGCTTGCCTAAGGCAGGAGAATCAAGGGTTCAGGTTTTGCCTGGGCAACTTAAAGAATCAGTCTAAAAAGAAGGGGATGAGAGAAATGTCTCAGCAAAGTAAGCCATGCAAACATGAGGGCCTGAATTCAGATTCCCAGCAGCCATGGGTTTTGTTCTGTTTTTTTTTTTTTTTTTTTTTTTAATTTTCGAGACAGGGTTTCTCCATAGCTTTTTGGTTCCTGTCCTGGAACTAGCTCTTGTAGACCAGGCTGGTCTCGAACTCACAGAGATCTGCCTGCCTCTGCCTCCCGAGTGCTGGGATTAAAGGCGTGAGCCACCACTGCCCGGCTGTTCTGTTGTTTTTAAAAGATAGGGTCTCTAGCTTGTACATACAAGCCCAGCATTTGGGGAGGTGAAGAGGGCAGGTCCCAGGGGGTTAGGGGCTAGTTAGTTTTGGCAATCAGTGAGCTCCAGTTTCCATGAGAGACCTTGTCCCAAAACTAAAGTGGCCAGTGAGAGAGGAAGACACAAGGTGTTAACCTTTGTCTCTCATCCATGAGTTAACACCCCACCCTACGCATAGCACCCCACCCTCCCCACATGCCACATCACACACACACACACACCACACCACACACACACCACACCACACCACACACACCACACACACATACCACACCACACACACACCACACACACACACCACACACACACATACACCACACCACATACACACCACATACACACACCACACACACACATACACCACACCACACCACACACACCACACACACACCACACACACACACCACACACACCACACACTCACACACACACCACACACACACCACACCACACACACACCACACACACCACACACTCACACACACACCACACACACACCACACCACACACACACCACACACACCACACACACACCACACACACCACACCACACACACCACATACACACCACACACCACCACACCACACACACCACACCACACACACCACACCACACACACACCACACACACCACATACACACCACACACACACACCACACACACACACCACACACACACCACACACTCACACACACACCACCACACCACATACACACCACACCACACACACCACACACACACCACACCACACACACATATACACCACACACACCACACACACACCACACACACACCACACACACACACACACACCACACACACCACACACACACACCACACCACACACACACACACCACACACACACACACACCACACACACCACACCACACACACCACAGGCACACACACACACCACACCACACACACACTACACACACACCACACACACATATACACCCACCCACACACACCAAACATAACCCCATACTTCCACTGCCCTGAGGACCAGCCTCCAGCAGCTCAGGGTTAGTGGAGGAGCCATGGAGTTGACAAATTAATCACTCAATTTGACTTTTCCATCTGAAGCAGTTCTCTAGGGCTGGTGAGAGGAGCTAAACGTAACTCTCTGGGGCCAGCAAAGAAGGGAAACACACAGTCATCTCCAACATGTCAGGGAAACCGCAGAAGAGATGCAGAGCAGGCTAACTCCTAGACAGACAAACAGACACACGAGGACTTTGCTGGGGAAGCAAAGCTTAGTTCTTCATTTTATTATTCTTCCTGTTGCTAATTCTACTCTGTTCTTCTGATGTCTCCCCTCTGTCTCTCTTGACGTCTTCCTTCTGCGTCTTTCCTGGTGTTTTTTTCTCTCAGGTCTTTTTTCCCCATACAGCTTATCTACCCCAGTAGATACTTTCAAGCAATGTAAAAATTGCAATGTGACTACATTCTATTTTTCAAGTGAAATATTACAATGAATACAAGTAAAAAACAACATGTTTTCCAAATCTATTACATGGTTAAATATTTTACGTATTACAGAGAAAAGCAAGTGTTTCCAAGAACCCACATAAAGTCATATCCAAGCAACTTGTTATAGATTAACAGACTGCAAGCAAGCAAGGTATTTTTCTCAGCCAGTTATTTTTCTGGAAGACTGCATTTTGTGGTTATAAAGAAAGAATCAATTAATTTATTATTTATCTCAAGAGATAATCTTATAGGAAATCTTAGAAGAATCACAAACCTAAACTTCTCTCTATGAAAAAAAAAGCCAGTCAACTCTACTATAAATCCTCAGAGAGCATACCCACTCATCAGTAGTTTTTATATCAGGAAGCTGAGGGCAGAAATGGATACAAGGAATTAATCACCATCTTTGATCAACAACCCATCCTAGCAAGAAAGATACGTCAGCCAGCAATAGCCAGGCTACCATTGTTCCTGCTCCCTGGCCTCAATGAATCTCTTGCTAAGTATGCCTTTAAATTGTTTTCCAAGATTTTTTTTTTAACCTAAAAACCATTAGCAAAAACATCTCAGCCTAACCTTAAGTCAAATTTATTTATTTATTTATTTATTAGTTATGATGTGCACTGAAACCTGCAAACACGTCTGTGAACATCGAGATTAAAAGAACTTGAATTGGCTGGGCTTCTGGGACTCTATTTTTTTTTTAAATCATTAACCTAAGCCACAGTCTATATAGCTCCTTAAGAGAAACTGTGTGACATTTTCTTTTTTTTTATTTTTTATTTTTTATCCTCTGCAGCTTCTGTTTTATCAGTGGGAACTAATGGTGTGCACCACCATGCCTGGATTATTTACAGATTGTTTATGTTTATAAATTCTTTGTAAAGATGACTAGTCATTTCATTATTGAGAGGCCCAGGCCCCCACAGATTCAGTGAGTCCATAGTCCTAGCACAACCCCCAAACAGCCTGGTTCTGGGTTCAGGGTCAGAGAAAGAAACATACCCTGAAGGCCAGGGGAAGAGACACAATCCAAACCTAGAGCCCGAGAGCAGCCTCTGAACCCTGAAACTAGGACCAAGAGCTGCACTGAGTCTATAGATTCAGTACATAAAAAATATTTGCCTTGGCTCCAAAATTAGGGTTAAAAAGGTAGAAAGAACCAGAGAAAGAAACACAGTTTGGCTCTAGAAACAGAGCCATCTCGTCTCTGCCCCAACTCGAAACCAGCCAATCCCTGAGCAGGGAAAGCGGACCAATCAGAACCTCAGGCAGTTACTGGCAGTTGGGAGTTCACCTCAGGCCTGGCACGCCCCTTATGTCATCAGAAGGCAGCCAATCCCAAGCCTGGAATTCCCCCTCCTGGCACTAGGGGGCAGCCAATCACAAACCCTGAGACTTGGAATTCTCTGAGCCTCTGCCCCATATAAACCCCCATTTATTGCTGCTCCGGGTCTCTCCTGCCCTGTTTTGGCTGCTGCTGCTGCTTCGGTTGTTGCTTCAGATGGATGGAGGGACCCGAGTTAACACCCGAATAAAGACTCTTTGTTTTTGCATCAGAGTTGGTCTTATGGTGGTGATTTAGGTTCCAGAATCTGGGCATAACAATTATCACATATGAAAATATTTTTGTTAGTTGTTTTGAATTTATGCCATTTTAATTCCATTATGGAAATTAAAAAAATACTTCTCATTTATGCCTTCAGAGTTTGTGGCATGCTTAGAGAGGCTTTCTGCTTCAAGAATTTTGGGTCATGCCAGGCATGGTGGTCCACACTTGTAATCTCTCTGTAATCTCTCTCTCTCTCTCTCTCTCTCTCTCTCTCTCTCTCTCTCTCTCTCTCTCTCTCTCTCGTACACACACACACACACACACACACACACACACACACACACACACACCTCTCAACTTCGAATCACATGATGTTTGTTTTTATGTGGAATACAGTTCCAGGCTCCCCAAAATACTTAATTTTCTGGGCACTGTTTGAGGACCTCATCCCTGATTTCTCTTATGTATTTGAGTTATTTTATTCAGTTGCTTTATCTAGATGTTTCTAAGTCGATATTTCAGTAGAACTTTCAAAGAAGAAAGAAGAGAGTGGTAAAATTGCCAGAAAATAAAATATAGGGGCACGGTAATTTAGTTGGAGGAGTCTGGGGAAAGCTCATGAAAAGGCCGTTTGTGTGAAGCCTGAACTCTGAACAGCCTTTAGAGGAAGGAGGTAAAGAGCAAAGACAGAGGGGGAATGGGGGCCAGATACTTGCACAGGTTTCTGAGCGAGACCCCACGTTCCATCCTTGTGAGTGTTCCAGTGTCGTGACCATAGTTAAGGGAAACTGTGATGGCTAGTTTCTGTCAACTGGACAAAAAGTATGATCACCCTAAAAGAGGGAACCTCAAATGATTAATGGTTGATGTGGGGGTGCCCAGCCCACGGTGGTGGTGCCTCATTGACAGGTGTTCAAGCCACAGGGAGCAAGCTGGTAAGCAGCTTTACCCCACAATTTCTTCCTCTGTTCCTGTTTGAGTTTCTGCTCTGACTTCCCTCAATGATTGGGACTGAGACGTGTAAGCTAAGCTAACCTTTTTCTTCCCAGATTTCTTTTGGTCACGGTGTTTATCACAATAGTGGAGAGCAAACTAATACAGGAAGCATACATACATTTTTGTATTACTCTTTTAAATTTTTGTTTGTTTTTGAGACAGGGTCTCATGTAGCCCAGGCTGGCCTTGAATTCTCTATTTAAGGATGATCTGGAACTTACTTCCTTCCCGCCTTCGGCTCTGAGTGCTGGGATAGACCCATGGTGTGCCTGCCCCAAACATGCTTGATGCAGCCTTGGGGAGAGAATCCAGGACCTTGAGCTATCAGGCAAGTACTCTACTAGCTGAGTTACAATCTTTTGTGGCATTTGGGGAATACTTTTATCATTCACAGTAACATCTATCATTGAGCATTTATCATTTTCTAGAAATATCAGTGTCATTTAGTATTTTACCACAATGAAGGAGAAAGCCAGGAGGTGATGACACACACCTTTAATCCCAGCATTTGGAAGGCAGAGGCAGGTGGATCTCTGAGTTTGAGGCCAGCCAGGTCTACAGAACAAGTTCCAGGATAGCCAGAATTACACGGAGAAACCCTGTCTCAAAAAAAAAAAAAAGAAAAAAAAAAAGAAAAAAGAATGAAGAAAAAATCCAAGTAGGTCAAAGAACAATTGTAAGTGACTGGGCTGAAATCAAAATCTATGCAACCAATCTCAAAAAATGCAGCTAGAGGACACCTGCTCCATTGCCATGATTAGGGTACTTGCGGCAGGGCTTGTTCCCTTCTGCTGGTCACTTTCTCATCTCTGTGTTTCCCCAAATCCAGGTATTGGGTGGTGCAGAAGAGCTGGAAGCGCCTGGGCACTAGCCTCCCTTGACTATAGCATAGAGCTACACAGGCGCGCTTTAACTTTTTTTTTCTTTTTTGGATTTTCGAGACAGGGTTTCTTCGTAGCTTTTTTGGTTCCTGTCCTGGAACTAGCTCTTGTAGACCAGGCTGTCAACTTTTTTTTTTCACTCACAGGGTTGACTTGGGCTTGTGACTCATAAGCACACCTGTGCCTTTCATAGGAAGGAGTCAGAATTGTCCTCTGTGGGAGTGGGCTTGATATTAGTCTCTTAAATGTCTCTTTTGCTCGTATTTCTTCATTCTGTTTCTCTAGGACACATCCTGGAAAGTGATGGCTACACACACCTCTGTCTCTCTGTCTCTGTCTCTCTGTCTCTCTCTCTCTCTTAGACTAAGTTCAAGGTCAAAAGTACAAACCCTTTTGTGTTTCAGATGTTTGTTTCTATTGAGCTATATATTTTTCTCTGCTCCCCTCCCTTCCTCTCCCCTCCTCCTCTACACTCTCCCATGGTCCCCGTGCTCACTCCCAATTTACTCAGGAGATCATGTCTTTTTCTACATCCCATGTAGATTAGATCTATATATGTCTCTCTTAGGGTCCTTATTGCTGTCTAGGTTCTATGGGATTGTGATTTGTAGGCTGGTTTTCTTTGCTTTATGTCTAAAAGCCACTTATGGGTGAGTACATATGATATTTGTTTTTCTGGGTCTGGGTTACCTCACTCAATATGATGCTTTCTAGATCCATCCATTTGCCTGCAAAATTCAGGATGTCATTTTTTCTGCTGTGTAGTACTCCATTGTGTGAATGTACCACATTTTCCGTATCCACTCTTCGATCGAGGGGCATTTAGGTTGTTTCCATGTTCTGGCTATGACAAACAATGCTGCTATGAACATAGTTGAGCACATGTCCTTGTGGCATGATTGAGCATCCTTTGGATATATACCCAAAAGTGGTATTGCTGAGTCTTGAGGTAGATTGTTTCCTAATTTACTGAGAAATCGCCACACTGACATCCAAAGGGGTTGTACCAGCTTGCATTCCCACCAGCATGGAGTAGTGTTCCCTTTTGCCCACAACCTCTCCAGCCTAAGTTGTTATCTTGTTTTTGATCTTGGCCATTTTTACAGGTGTAAGATGGAATCTCAGAGTTGTTTTTGTTTGCATTTCTCTGATGACTAAGGATGTTGAATATTTCCTTAAGGGTCTTTCAGCCATTTTAGATTCCTCTGTTGAGAGTTCTTTGTTTAG
Source organism: Microtus pennsylvanicus (assembly GCF_037038515.1). Classification (NCBI taxonomy): domain Eukaryota; kingdom Metazoa; phylum Chordata; class Mammalia; order Rodentia; family Cricetidae; genus Microtus; species Microtus pennsylvanicus. The sequence continues at coordinate 14,469,297 of NC_134593.1, read as the reverse complement.
GTCTATACCCCCCTATTTTTTTAAATTGGATTATTGGTTCTTTTGATGACCAGTTTCTTGAGTTCTTTGTATATTTTGGAGATCAGCCCTCAGTCTGATGAGGGGTTGGTGAAGATCTTTTCCCATTCTGTAGGCTGCCATTTTGTCTTGTTGACCATGTCCTTTGCTTTACAAAAGCTTTTCAGTTTCAGGAGGTTCCATTTATTAATTGTTTCTCTCAGTGTCTGTGCTACTGGAGTTATATTTAGGAAGTGATCTCCTGTGCCAATGCGTTCTAGTATACTTCCCTCTTTCTTTTCTATGAGGTTTAGTGTGGCTGGCTTTATGTTGAGGTCTTTGATCCATTTGGACTCGAGTTTTGTGCATGGTGATAGATATGGGTCTATTTTCATTATTCTCCATGTTGATATCCAGTTATGTAAGCACCATTTGTTGAAGATGCTTTCTTTTTTCCATTTGATATTTTTTGCTTCTTTGTCAAAAATCAGATGTTCGTAGGTGTGTGTCTTTGATTTAGTTCCATTGGTCCTCCTGTTTTTATGCCCATACCAAGCTGTTTTCAGTATTGTAGCTCTGTAGTAGAGTTTGAAGTCAAGGATTGTGATGCCTCCAGAAGTTCCTTTATTGCACAGGACTGTTTTGGCTATTCTGTTTTTTTTTTTTTGCTTTTCCATAAAATTGAGTATTGTTCTTTTGAGGTCTCTGAAGAAGTTTACTGGGACTTTGAAGGGCATTGCATTGAATCTGTATATTGCTTTTGGTAAGATTGCCATTTTTACTATGTTAATTCTACCTACCCAAGATCATGGGAGGTCTTTCCATTTTATGGTGTCTTCTTCGATTTCTTTCTTCAAAGATTTAAAGTTCTTCTCATAAAGGTCTTACACTTGTTTGGTTAGAGTTACTGTAAGATATTTTATGCTATTTGTGACTATTCTGATTTCTTTCTTAGCCCATTTGTCATCTGTGTAAATGAGGGCTACTGATTTGTTTTTTTGAGTTAATCTTGTACACAGCCTCTGTGGGGGCTCCTTCTACTCTTTTATCCAGTAGCTTTTAAGATACCAGCCCACTTGGGCATGGTCTTTTATACTATAAATGCAGCTGTAAAGCCTGCACTCACTCTCTTGCTTCTGGCTGCTAGACTCTGTTCCTGTTCCCCATTCATGCAGAGGACTGTGATCTAGGACAGTGATCTGTGAGTTTTCCCTAAATAAATAACCCTTTATTATACTTAGTTCTGAACTAGTGTGGGGTTATTTTGTAACTTCCATCATTGGCTGGTGCCTGAACGTGGGGACACTTTTTGGGATGGATGGGTCCGCCGGCCGCGTGGCACATTGGGCACTGACTTTCTGGCCCATGGCTCTAGCCAGCCCTCAGATGCAGCAGGCTGTTGCTCAGAGTCCAGCTCATGACCCACATGCTCCTCTCTGTGCATTAAACACACACTGCTGCCTGCAATCCCCATGGATCTGCAAGTTCCCAACTTGCACTGACAGAAAACTTTGGGTTTTCTTCCCCCGCCCCACCCCGGGGCCCCAACTCTCAGACTCATTTGATTACTTTAATAACTGCTCTTAATTTCTTAAACAAAGCATGTTTTTCAGTACCTAAGTAAGCAACAAGTGCTATTCTCTGCTGCTAGCATCTCTCGGCCACAGGGCTGCAACTGCGACACCTGCTGGCCAATAACAATGATTACACCTACTCCAGTTCATTGTGATTATAACAGGTAAGATCTGAAAAACTACAAAAAATAAGATCCAGGAATTCAGTAATTATTTTGTTTATATTATGGAAGGTATTGTGCAGGACTTACGGTATTTTCCTCCCCTTTATTTGATTCTAGGAATTAGCTTTGTTTTCAATATTATCTCATTAAAAATGGCTTAATACTAAGGAGAGCATCAATTTGACAAATTATCTGAAAGATTTTGTGCTGTTGATCTAACTATCTAAATCTGTTAAAAAGTTATGATATGTCCAAGGATGAGACATTACAGGAGATTTAGACTTTAAAAAGGCAGTAGTAAAAAGATTTGAAAAGCTTGAGGAATTTACTGAAATTGATGAGCAGGGACAGAAGGTACAGGGACAGGATTTAGCCTCATCAGAATGTGCTAGACCCCTGGGTGACTTACACAGAGTTTCAACTGCATATCCGGTAGTTTCTTCAGAAAGACCATCTGGCACAAAGTACCCTAAGGTAGTCAAAGCATATGCATGGGAACCAATATGTATGAGCAATCTAAAAGAAATAAAAACAAGAAATAGTTTCTTATGGGCCACATTCACCATTTGTCAGGGAAATGGCGAAAATGTGGGCTTCAAGCACTAAGGGGCCCCACACAATTGGCTTTAATTAATCTCAGGAGTCCTAGAAAATGGACCTCAGCTGCTTTGGAAGTGTTATTTGAGAGAAGAGGCAAAAATTTTAGAACAACAGGGGAAAGCAAAAGGGTTTGAGACTTCCCAAGATCAATTCTTGGTGAGGGTCATTACTCTGATCCTCAGGAACAGGCTCACCATGACGAATGTACCTCCTCCATATGTAGTACAGCAGCTTTAAATGCTTGGGACAGGATTCAGGAACTAGGAAATAGGACTGAGTCATATATTAGGGTTAAACAGGGCCAGAGAGAACCCTTTACTGACTTCTTACAAAGATTGACTAAGGCTGTTCAATTAGGAGTGACAAACCCTGAAGCTAGATGTGCACTAATTGAATCCTTGGATTTTGAAAATGTCAGCTTAGAATGCAAGAATATCCTTAGACCTTTAAAGGTCAGATCAGCACCCATAGATGAGTAGATCTTGCATACAATGAAAGTTGAAATATTTGACTATAGTACTGAAGCTTGGGTAGGAGAAGCAATTTCCAATGGTATGAGGAGACACCAAAATGCCAAATGTTTTAATTGTGGAAGAATAGGACATCTAAGAAGGGACTGCAGACAAGTAATTCTTAGAAATAATATCTCCTCTAGGAATGGCAAGAATAGGAACACGCAGCCTTCTGGTATATGTAGGAGGCATGGCAAAGGCTGACATTGGAATAATGAATGTAAGTCGACAAGAGACAGCCAAGGCAACCCAATACTATTGGGAAACCCTTTGGGGGCCTCTCACAGGCCCCAATGTCAAACAAGGCCCAGTTATTTCCAGTCACTATGGAGAACATGCCTCACCAGGAAAATTAAACAATTCAGTGCCTACTGTAAAAAGCATACTGTTATGGATGATGGAATAGACTTGGAGGATGAGTCCAAACTTGAATAGGAAATAGGAAACTTATATTTTGGCAGACTTCTATAAATGATCAAAGATCAAAGCTAAGAGTACGTATAAATGACATTGTAATTGAGGGATTACTAGACGAAGGTGTGGATGTGACTATCATTACTCCAGAATTTTGGCATCCAGATTGGCCTCTTCAAGAGGCAGACATTCAATTCCTAGGAATTGGAACCATATCTGAAGTAAAACAAAGCATGAAGTGGGTTAAATGCATAGGGCCAGAAGGACATAAAGGAAGGCTGAGACCATATGTAGCTAATATTGCAGTGAATTTATGGGGCTGTGACCTATTGTAGCAATGGGATACCCAGGTTAACACTCTTGCAGTCCGCAAAACTCATGTTTCTGGGAAGGATATTATAAAATATTATAAACAGTGCCTCCAGATTCCTGGCCATCTGGGAATGGGGATCGAGATAGTTCATCCTTGACCATGCAGCCAAGATGCACTGGGCTCTCCCCCACTCCCTGGAACCTCACTACCCAACACCCTCCTGTGGAGCAACATTCTCCACATCCTCTCCTTACCCATCCTCACCTACTCCCGCCCTAGCCAAACTAGAAGTTCAAGGTTAACTTTCCCCTTACCTACCTTCCTCTCTTACCCCCCACTGCATCTCCCTACCCTTGGACCCCCTCTATGTATTGTGTTAGCCCCTCCCAATCCTCCCCCATCTCCTCCCATACCAGATCCCATCATAACCCTGCCCTCTCCAGTAAGTAGCAGGAGCTGATGGCATTATTAAAGTCCATGTTCCCTTTTCTCTTCCAGATCTCTCTCAGATAGAAAAGCAGCTAGGCTTCTTTTCTGCTAATCCTTTTGTTTACATTAAAGAGTTTCGCTATCTGTCCCAGGCCTATGATCTAACCTGGAATGACTACAATGTCATCCAAGCTTCTACTCTCACTCCTGAGGAGTGAAGTAGAATTCAGGCAGCAGCTAGACAATACGCAGACCAGACTCATCTGGTAGACAGTATGGTCCCTGTGGGGAAAGTGGATATGCTATCTACAGAACCACACTGGGACTACCAACTGGCCAAAGCAGTTGACAGTGGTGGGACATCATGGTTCATTGCCTCCTTCAGGGCATGGAAATGGTCTCAGAAAAATTTGTTAATTTGGACAAACTTTTAGAGATCACACAGCTAGCTGACAAAAACCCGGCCGTTTTTAAAAATCGGTTACAAGAGACCATGGTTCAATATATTAGGCTGGAGTCACCATCCTGGCTACTCATTTTATTTCTCAGTCAGCATATTAGAAAAACAGTTTAAAAAGGCTGAGGAAGGTTGCCAAACTCCTATACAGGAATTGGTGAAAATGGCCTTTGAAGTTTTTAATGCTTGAGAAGAGACAGCTGAGTCTTCCTGATAGACAAGGCTGTAACAGGCAGTAATGCTTCAGGCTCAAGCCTTAGCAGCTGCCCTAAGGCCACTGGGACTCTCAGAAGGAGGATAAGGGAAGTCAACCACCAGGCTCCATCCTGCTGGAGCCCAGTCTAAGCCAACCTCACCAGCAGGTTGCTTCAAATGTGGTCTAAATGGCTATTTGTTACGATATTGCCATGGGCTGCCTATGAGGCCATGCCCTATCTGCCAGCAGCCTGGACACTAGAAATCACAATGCTCCCATGTGGGCTCATCCTCTATGCCACGCCATGGAGGTCCAGCCTTGCCAGCATTGGCAAGTGAGACTGTGCCAGCCTTCAAACTTCTTGGCCTTGCAGAAGATTGATGCAGCTCAGACTTGGTGACTCCCATAACCCTCTCCGAGCCTAGGGTAATGTTATAGGCAGCAGGTAAGTCCATTGCTTTTCTTTTGGACACAGGAGCGACCTACTCTGTTTTAACATTACATTCAGATCTTAGGTTCCCCTCACCCATTTCAGTTATGGGGGTAGATGGGACCCGTTCCTCCCCACCGAAAACTCTGTCACTGACCTGAATTCTTGCAGGGCAATTTTTCTCTCATTCTTTCCTAGTGATACCCATTTGCCCTGCACCTCTACTGGGTTGAGATATTTTCAGCTGCTTCGCGGCCACACTCACTTTGATTCCCACACCCTTTTCTGAGTCTCACTTTCTTTTCACTTTAACAGCCTCACAGGTTCCTACCCCAGACTGTCCTGTCCCTACTCTCCCTGATCCAGTAGATCCCCAAGTATGGGACACTTCCATTCCTGTGATTGCTACTCACCACCAGCCAGTCCTAGTTTGCCATAAAGACCCTTCATCCTTCCCTTCCAGACTCCAGCTTCCTATTTCTGAAACCTACTCCTGAGGCCTTAAGCCTATCATCACCCATCTCCTATCTCAAGGACTTTCAATTCCTATCAACTCACCCCACAACACTCCCATCCTTCCTCTGTGTAAACCCTCTGGTGATTACTGCTTGGTTCAAAACCTCCGCCTCACAAATGAGGCAGTCATTCCGGCTCACCCATATAAGCTCCTGTCTAACGTCCCTCCGACCACCTCACACTTTACTGTCTGGACCTAAAAGATGCCTTCTTTACTGTCCCTTTACACCCTAACTCTACTTCATCTTTGCCTTCACCTGGGAGGACCCTGACTCCCAGACTTCCAGACAGCTTACATGGACTGTTCTCCCTCAGGGTTTTTGGGACAGCCCCCATTTCTTTGGCCAAGCTCTGGCTTGAGATCTCTCAAACTTTGATGCAGGTTCTAGCACGCTTCTCCAATATGTTGATGATTTCCTTCTCTGCAGTCCTGATGGAGGAGTTACTTTTATTGGTTAATAAAGAAACTGCCTTGACTAGGGCACTCCAGATAGCCAAGAGCCAATGGGCTAATATTTATACTGACTCTAAATATGCCTTCTTAATAGCCTATACCCATTCTACACTCTGGAGGGAAAGAAGCTTCCTTACTACCAAGGATACACCCATAGTTAATGAACTCCTTATAGACAACCTTTGTCTCATTGATTCTTTGTATTGTTTTCTTTGTTTTTATTTTGTTGATTTCAGCTCTCAATTTGATTATTTCCTGCCATGTAGTCATCCTGAGCGAGTTTGCTTCCTTTTGTTCTGGAGTTTTCAAATATTCTGTTAACTCACTAGTGTGGGATTTTTCCAGCTTCTTTATGTAGCCATTTAATGCTATGAACTTCCCTCTTAACACTGCTCTCATTGAGTCCCATAAATTTGAATATGTTATGTGGTCGTTTTCATTGAATTTTAGGAAGTCTTTAATTTCTTCCCTTATTTCTTCCTTGACCCATTGATGATTCAGGTGAGCATTGTTTAATTTCCATGTGTTTGTGGGCTTTCTGGAATTAGTGTTGCTGTTGAATTTGAATTTTAAGCCATAGTGGTTTGATAAGATACATGGCATTATTACAGTTTTTTGGTATCTTTTGAGGTTTGCTTTGTTACCTAGTATGTGGTCAATTTTTGAGAAGGTCCCATGAGGTGCCGAGATGAAGGTATATTCTTTTATGTTTGGATGGTATGTTCTGTAGATGTCGGGTAAGTATATTTGAGTCATAACATCTGTTAGTTACCTAATTTCTCTGTTAATTTTCTGTGTGACAGACCTGACCAGTGGTGAGAGTGGGGTGTTGAAGTCTCCCAATATTAGTGTGTAGGGTTTAATAAGAAAGATATGTATATGAAGATATAAAAAGTTTACAGAACACCAAATAGATTGGATCAAAAAAGTCCCCTTGCCACATAATAATCAAAACACTAAACACACAGAATAAAGAAAGAATATTAAGAGCTGCAAAGGAAAAAGGCCAAGTAACATATAAAGGCAGACCTATCAGAATTACACCTGACTTCTCAATGGAAACAATGAAAGCCAGAACGTCCTGGTCAAGCGTTATGCAGACATTAAGAGACCATGGATGCCAGCCCAGGCTACCGTGCCCAGCAAAACTGTCAATCACCATAGATGTATAAAACTTCCTTAGGTTGGAGTTTTTCTTCTAGTATTTTGTGTAGGGCTGGGTTTGTGACTAGGTATTAGTTAAATCTGGTTCTGTTATGAAATATCTTGTTTTGTCTGTCATATGTATATCTTTCTTTACGTTGGGAAAGTTTTCTTTTTTCTTTTTTTTAATGTTTTCTTTATTATTTATTATGTGTACAGTGTTCTGCCTGCATGTACACCTGCAGGCCAGAAGAGGGCATCAATTTCATTACATGTGGTTGTGCACCACCGTGTGGTTTCTGGGAATTGAACTCAGGACCTTTGGAAGAGCAGTCAGTGATCTTAACCTCTGAGCTATCTCCCCAGCCTGGGAAAGTTTTCTTCTATGATTTTGTTGAATATATTTTCTGGGTCTTTGAACTGGAGTTCTTCTCCTTCTTCTATACCTGTATTCTTCTTAGGTTTGGTCTTTTCATGGTGTCCCATATTTCCTGGGGTATTTTGTGTTAAGCTTTTGTTAAATTTAATGTTTTCTTTGACCAATGAGTCTATTTTCTCTATTGTATCTTCAGTGCTTGAGAGTCTCTCTTCTATCTCTTGTATTCTGCTGTTTATACTTGCATTTGTGTTTCCTGATTTTTTCTCATAATTTTTGCTTCTATAATTCCTTCAGTTTGTGTTTCCTTTATTGTCTGTATTTTGGTTTTTAAGTCTTTAATTGTTTCTTTCACCTGTTTGATTGCTTTTTCTTGGTTTTCTTTAAGGGATTTGTTGATTTCTTCCAACTTTTTGTTTGTCTGTTCCTCCATTTCTTTGAGGAAATTTTTCATTTCCTCTTTAAGGGCCTCAAACATTCTCCTAACATTATTTTTTAGGTCATTTTCTTTTGCTTCATCTATATTTGGTTGTTCAAGCCTTGCTGTTGTAGGGCCACTAGTTTTTTATTGGTTTCGTGTTGCTCTTTGTGATGTTGAGTGTGTTCTTACCCTGTCTACCCATCTTTTCCTCTGATTGGTAAAGCTGGGGTTGTTTTTGTCTCTGGTGATCAATCTTTCAGGTGCCAATGGATCCAAGGTTCAGATGGTTGCTCCTTGTGGTGCAATCAGGGTCATGGTTCCAGTCACCCCAGAGGTCACTTGGTATTCCTGGAGGTCACTTAGTGCTCTCTGGGATCGCTCTGCAATACTGGGGGCTCGTTTGGGCCTGCTCCCATGGAGGTTGCTGGCTCAGGGTTGCTACCTCAGAGGTTGCTGATTCATGTCCAGTCCGCAGAAGTCTCTGGCTGAGGTCTGGCTCGGGCCTGCTCCCTCAGCAGTGGCTCCATTGTACCGGTTCCTTGTGGAGGTTGTTGCCTCAGACCTGCTCCGGCTGAGGTAGCTGGCTCAGGCCTGCTTCCTTGGAGGTCCCTGACTTGTGCCTGGACCCACAGAGGTCTCTGGCTCAGGCCTGCTTCCTTGGAGGTCCCTGACTTGTGCCTGGACCCACAGAGGTCTCTGGCTCAGGCCTGATCCCTTAGTAGTCGCTCTCTTGTACCTGCTCCTGTGGGGGTCGCTTGTGTTTCAGATGTTTGTGTGCCTTGATCATGTATGTGCAAATGTGTGTGTCTTTGTGTGTGTGTGCATGTATGAGTGTATTGGTTCTCATTTAATTTTCATTTCCTCCTGAGAAGCCAAAATATTTAAAAGCTATCTTAAAGGTTAGAATAGAACTGCCACTGCGTGTACCTCTTTAAACTGTCTTTCAATTTGTGCATAGTTCAGTGAGCTGGAAAGCTTCTGGAGCACCCCAGGAAAAGAACTGAGGAACAGATTCTAGGTCTTATTGCCTATTTGAGTAAAGTGACTTAAAAATATATTGAATAAAATGTATTAGTTCAGAGTCTAAAAAAAAAAAACAAAGGCCATCAACCTTGACACGGTTAGATAGACTGGCCTTTGAGCTTCTCTGGCAGTCAGCCCTCCAAATAGCTATCAAAGTCCAGGCTCCCCTTGCCACGGTTGATAAATGTAGTATAAAGGTAATGATAATTGACTTCCAAGTTTTCTCAGACTAGCAGAAAAAAGAAGTATGGTGGCAACCAGGCAGGAAGTCACCCAGAGTTCTGGCCCCTGACCTGGTTTGGGTAGAGAGAGATGAAGTGTTCAGATTTGCTCTCCATTTAGTCCTGAAGACAATGTTGCTAAGAGTAGGGCCAAGAGCATCCATTCCAAAAGCACAGTGTGGACGTGACATCTGGGAGACAGAGCTTAGAGATGGACAGGACATATGGGTGTCAGCCGAGGTCCATGTTTGGCATAACATTGGCTCCATATCAGAAAACAAAAGTCTGATGGGATGGGGGAGAAAGAGGAAAAGAGTTCTGAGTTCACCAAGTAAAGAAGAATGTGGCCAAGAATCTCTAAAGTTTCTGTTATTGTCAAAGAAGAACCATTTTTTCTCATAGACAGGACACGCTGGCACTGCGTGGGGCAGTATGGATGCCGGTTATTTATCAACACCAGTCAGGACTCTGTTAAGCCAAATATTGTGCAAGGGTTTCAATGCCTGGATGGGAACTGTTTGGCTGGTTCCAATTCCAGAGTAGAATGCTAAACATCTTGCCAGTTCCCACCAGAACTCCCAGGAGGTTTTGTACAAGCCCAGCTGCTTGTGTTTTAGTTTGATGAGATGATACTAATACACACGGGGCCTAAGTAACTTTCTTATATATGACATACAGCAAAAACCCGTGGCAACCAAGGAACTGGAAGGAGCTGGTGGTCCGGGACTCAGGAAAGCTGTCAAGTAGATGGAGTCTTGCTTATGGGACCCCAGAAACCCCCAGTTCTTCTTATTTTTTTTAAATTCCATGGAGCTCCAGAATTTATGAGCCAAGTTCTGTAAGGTCGTCCTGTTGTAGGAGAGGGGACAGAGCTGGGCCAGTCTGATTTCTCATCCACCTTGTCTTTCTGATTGTTCTTGCATGTATGTGGGAAGCACTTTTTTTTTCTCACCACTCAAAGGGCATGTTCTCACAGGAACTTAATTCATTGGCTTTTGTGCTGTGGGACATGGTTTTACCCTGTAAAGATTTGTTTCTTGTACTTGTTTAAAATAAAATGCTGATTGGCCAGTAGCCAGGCAGGAAGTATAGGTGGGGCAACCAGGCAGGAAGTAGAGGTAGGGCAATGAGAACAGGAGAATTCTGGGAAGAGGAAAGGTGCAGCCTGCAGTCATCACTAAACAGAGAGGAAGCAAGATGAGAATGCCTTGCTGATGATAGGTACCAAGCCACGTGACTATCAAGGACAAGAATAATGGGTTAATGTAAGATAAAGAGTTAGTTAATAAGAAGCCTGAGCTAATAGGCCAACCAGTTTATAATTAATGTAGTAGACCTCTGCGTATTTCTTTGGGACTGAACAGCTACGGGACCAGGCAGGACAGAAACCATTAACAACACTTTTGATACAAAGACATATCCACTGAATCTGGGTTGTTGGAAACAGTTTTCATTTCCAAACTCTCTTCAAGGTGTTGAATACTTAGTCTTCCGTCTGGCTTCTATGAGAGGGACCAGGACTGTCAGGCAGCCAGATCACACACGCTCTAAGAGCACAGAGGGGTGGGGGAACACACCAGAGATGCTCACAGCCAAGTTTTAGGCTCTGGGCACAGCCTGAGGAAGGTGACTGCTGGCTGGGAGTGAATAGCTCTGAGTGGGTGAGGTTTCAGAGTTTAGTAACAAAAGGCACATGCATGTAGGAGCAGGGTGGGAGAAATCTTTGATTTTGGGGAGCAGAAAGAGTGGAAGGAAAATGGAGGGTTGTTTTACGTCTACAGTTTTTGACTTGGCTGCTGTTCCTGGGAGGTTTGGAAAGAAAATAACTTCAGACTGCAGGTGATGCTCTGCTTCATCCTTGGAGTGACGAGGCCTCTCAGCTCTCAGGATGGCAGCTCCCATGAGGTACAGTGGGGTAGGATGTGAGGGCTGTCCTTGTCACATGATATACAATATTATATCATGCTGTGTCATCATAGCCAAAGAACAGTAACTAAGACATACATACACATTTTTCTCATTTACAGTGCAATGTCCTAAGCGTGTAACACTTTCCTAAAAGCAGTCTGTAACTAGTTAACTGCATGCTGATCAGGCGTCTATAGGAGAAACACTGTGCTAAACACCACAGAAGATTAAAGATTTACAGTATAAACTTGGTCTTTGCACTTGGGGAATTTATAATCTAGTGGACAAATCAGTGAGGAAGCGAGGGAGGGAGGGAGAGAGAGAGGTGATTCAGTATGAAGGTGGGGAACTCTGCAAAGACTTGGTGCAGGAAACTATAGAAGATAGAAGCATGGTGAGCTGCTTCTGTTGGGGAGTCCATTTAAGCAAGTGAAAGACTCTCTCAGCCTGGATTACGAGGCCAAGGGATGTGGGGGCAGATGGAGTCAGTCCCAGGAGTGTGGAAGCAAAGAAACTAATTTAACAGCTTATGTCTCCTCCACACAAAGGTGGTACAACTTACCTGATAATGGTGTAAGAAGAAAACATAGCAGGGGCTGCTCAACTACATCCAGGACAGGTTTATTTCAGAGTAAATCTGAGAGGCCTCTCAGAGAGGCTGGGGAACTGAGCTTCTCTTACAAACTAGGGCTGTATTAGGGCTGGGGAGGGTTTGCTCAAAGGACTGTGTTTAGGGTGGAGAGATTACACCAGGGGTTAAAGTAGGAATGTTCAGGAATGGTATTTGTGGTAATGATATCAGGAAATTGAAACTGTTATGAGCAATCCAAAGGAGAGGAGGGAAGGCCAAAATAGACAAAGGGGTTTGTCAGTCACTTGAATGTAGGTGTGGCGGAATTATCTTTTTTTTTTTTTTTTTCGGAGACAGGGTTTCTCTATAGCTTGGAGCCTGTCCTGGAACTAGCCCTTGTAGACCAGGCTGGCCTCAAACTCACAGAGATCCGCCTACCTCTGCCTCCCAAGTGCTGGGATTAAAGGCGTACACCACCACTGCCCCACAGGGTTTCTGTTGAGCTGGAGTTCTAAGGAAGGGTTGACAAAAAGTCCGATGCCATGCTGGCAAGCTTCTGGAAGACCTCAAAGCCCAAAGAATAGTTCACAGAAGGTGTAACTGATAAAATAGAGGAGGTGATGGGGTCGAGAAGATTCTTCATGTGTTAAAGGTGTTTGCTGCCCAAGCACAAGCACCTGAGTTAGACAAACATCAAGCCCTTCGCAGCTGAAAACATTGAGCTTGTCTGGGGAGTGCAGCTCTGTGCCCAGAGTCGTCGTCGTCGTCGTCGTCGTCGTCGTCGTCGTCGTCGTCTTCTTCTTCTTCTTCTTCTTCTTCTTCTTCTTCTTCTTCTTCTTCTTCTTCTTCTTCTTCTTCTTCTTCTTCTCCTCCTCCTCCTCCTCCTCCTCCTCCTCCTCCTCCTCCTCCTCCTCCTCCTCCTCCTCTTCCTCTTCTGCATAATAAAGACTTGCTGAGGTGGAAATTATTCACCTAGTCCAGGGCTCCCCAGGCAGCCTGGCTTGGTTTATGAAGGTGCTGCTGCCTTAGCCGTGCACTGTGCCAGAGACAAAAGCTTGAGTGACAGGTGTAACCGGTTTGAGCACAGCTTTGGGATGAGTCAGTGGCTGAGAGTGGGAGATGCCTCATGGCTACCGCAGCTTCTCAGGATACAGAGGGGGCATGGCTAGCGGAAAATGATTATGGTAAGCAGGGTAAGCCTCCATCCTTGCCATCAGCATTGCTCTGCCAGAGACACAATTCATGCAAGAAATGGAGTCTTTCCCTGCGCCATTGCTCCTTGCTATTTGTGTTAGCTCCTGACTCCTGAGTAACTGGCACTTGCTTGGAGTGAGCAGTGATGGGGTCTTCAGAGGTCCGGCATGCACTTGTAAGTGGGTTTCATCACGTGGGTGTTTTAATGCTAATCTTAGAGTGTCCTACAGATTTGGAAAAGCATCTAGAAAAATAGTAAATTTTTTTAAATTTTTTATTTTTTAAGCTTTTATTTGATGTGAATTGGTGTGAAGGTATCAGATCCCCTGGAACCGGGATTACAGACAGGTGTAAACTGCGTGTGAGTGCTGGGAATTGAACCCAGGTCCTCTGGAGGCATGGGCAGTGTCCTTAACCTTTGAGCCATCTCCCCAACCCCAACAGTAAATTTTTTAAAAAGGATATTCTTCATGGGTGAGAAAGGCATGCTCCAAAGCCATAGAAACTCTCAAGTTGGGCAGTGGTGTCATACACCTTTAATCCCAGCCCCCAGGAAGCAGACACAGGTGAATCTCTGTGAGTTTGAGGCCAGCCTGGTCTACAGAGTGAGTTCCAGGACAGGCAAAGCTACACAGGGAAATTCTGTCTTAAAAACAAAACAAAACAAAATAAAACAAAAAATCATCATCAACAACAACAATAACAAAACCCCCAAAAAACAAAAAAGAAAAGAAAATCTCAGTGCCAGAGATGAGGTGTCTCCCTATGAGTTCCTGACCCCAAGGCTCCTGAAACACAAAATACTATTGTAACAATGCAGAACTAGTTAGAACTAGTTGGTAAGACTGTACTGTTGGAGCTATTGCAGGCTTTGATTACAGAGCATGGAGAAATCAGGGTGGGGCTGAGCTGGAACTTCTGCCTATTGGCTGACTCTCACACTCCTGGACAATGCCATGCAGTTTGCAGAAGGAGAATGGTCACCAATAGCTCTACTAGCTGTGGACTTGGTGAGTTACATTAGCCAAACATCAGGCAATATGTACCAGCTGGTGTAGTAGTGGTATAGGCTGTTATAAGTACAACAAACAACTTTCTGGTTGTATTTAAGGCTTGCTCCACAAGACGGAATTCACGTCTAGCAGTGTGAGTCAGGGCAAAAACCTGTGGCTGGGTTATAGCGGGGAATCAACTGCTACTGTTTTGTGGAGGGGCTGTGATGCGCTTGTCAAATTGTCTTCTAACATTTACGCTTATGTCTGTAGAGTATTGGCGCTGTCTGACTCGGTTGTGGAAGAAAACTTACAATGGGTGATGGTTGCTGATGGAAAAATTCATACTTAAATGTTGGAGAATAAATGACTCTTGAGGTGGCATGACTACCCAATGCTCAAAAAATGATCCTGGACATGTCACCTCTTCCAAGGCTCAAGGAACATCATAGAGAGGGGACAGATAGAATGTAAGAGTCAAAGGAAAGAGGTGGAATATTACTGTGGCTTTTTCCTCTGTCCTCTGGGCGGGACATGGTGGCTGTTGTCAGTACATCATACTGGAAACATAGATGAACATGTTTGTGCCTTTCCACAGTCATATTTTATTGAATAACAATAAATTCACGTGGTACAGTGGCTTCAAAGGTATACATTTTCCAGATAATCCCATCTACCTGGTAATCTGACCAAGATGGCCATAGGTTCTTTTTATTCCGACTTTAACTACTACTATTAACTCAGATCACATAACACAGTAAATCTCTCTCTTTATGTTTGTATGTGAGTTACAGGATTAATATAAATTGAAGAGCTCTAAGAATGTTCAAGAAGTTTCGGAAGTGGATTGATAGAACTACAATAGACTGTACTGATGAGATAATGAACCCAAACTGACTGCGGGGAAGAACCTGTAGCTGCCGGCTGTGGGAGAGTCAGGGATGAGAGCAGCCAGCTGCAGAGACGAAAGGAAGAATCGATCCAGGGGCAGGAATGGCAGGTTCAGGTCCAAATGGGTGAGCGGGTGGACAGGAAGACAGCGGTTGAGTAGGCCATGCCAACAGTGGGGACCCAGGACTGAGCCACGTGGAAAACCTAGGGACAGTCAGAAGTACTCTGCCAGTCAATCCTTGATGTGTACCCATTGACGAACACACCACATATCAAATGACAGGTTCATGGGCCCGTGCCATCATCATGATAGGTATTGTCTTAGGGCCACTTTTGTTGTGATGAAATACTATGGCCATAGCCACATGGGGAGGCAAGGGTTTCTTTGGCTTGTAGGTCAACATCACTGTCTGTCATTGAAGAAAGTCAGGACAGGAACTCACACAGGACAGGATCCCGAAGGCAGGAGCTGATGCAGAGGCCATGGAGGGGTGCTGCTTATTGGCTTGCTCTACATAGTCACTCAGCCTCCTTTCTTATAGAACCCAGGACCACCAGTCCAGGGGTGGTCCTACCCACCATGGGCTGGGCCCTCTAATATCAATTACTAATTAAGAAAATGCCCAACAAGTTTGTCCACAGCCTGATCTTTAGAAGGCATTTTCTCAATAGAGATTCCCTCCTCTCAGACGACTCTAACTTGTGTCAAGGGTCATAAAAACCAGCTGGTACAAGTATCCACCACTTTTTAGGGTCCAAGTAAGGGAGTCAAACCCTTTCCTAGGTCTGGTGAGTCCAGTAAGTTCTTGGTCCTGGTTTCCCTGATCTGATTTCATGTTTCCACATGCTTCACAGTCTGGTTCACCCGATACATTGATTATGTAGCATACTTTCTGCTCTCACAAATGCTGCATGAGGTGCTGCCAGAAGACGGTGACATTTGGGCAAATATTCTCCATGATGCAAAATCATCCCCCAGACCCAAAATGGAATAAAAATTTACTTGTGGTGGCACAGACTTTTAATCCCAGCATGTGAGAGGCAGAGGAAAGTGGATCTTTTGAGTTTCTTTTGAGTTTGAGGCAATTCTGGTCTACAGAGAGAGCTCTACAACAGCCAGGGAAATCAAAGTAGGGCTTGTGTGCATGTATGTGCATGTATGTGCATGTGTGTGTGTGTGCACGTGCACATGTGTACAATGCATATGAACTTTTCAATTAGTGCTTGAACTTGCAGCTTCAATCTTACTTAATGCTATAGAAATTCACAGCTGGAAAAATGACCTTGGGAATAATTCATCATTTCTCCCATTTATAGCAGTGGAAACTGACAGACGAACTGAAGGTTCAGAAACCTTAGAATGCAGCTAACAAGTAAGAGGTGTGGTCAGGTTTTATTTCAGTATTCCAGCCTGGTTCCCTTTCCTCAGGCTTATCCTGAGCCTTAAGAGCAACAAGAAAGCATAGAAGGCATTCTTCACATACACACATGCTAAGGACCGAACTCAGGGCCTTATGCCTGCCAGGCAAGCATGCTACCGCTCAGCTGCATCTCCTGCTCCTTTACCACCACGAATGTGTTTCTGGCTGGTACTCATTTCATCTTTGTAGTCTTTCCAAGATCTTTTGAAAAAGATGATAGAAAGGCCTGCCATGGGAGAAAAATTATTCAGGGATATAGAGTGAATAGAAGCTCATCAAACAATTGTAAATGCTATTAAAATTAATTTAAATTTTGTATTAAAGTATTTCCAGCGATACAGAAGATGAACTATAAGGTAACAAGGGAAATTCATTAAAGCGACTTCCTAAAAAGTTTACATACCCAGTACATGGTGGCTCATATCTGTTTGCAACTCTAATTCCAGGGGATCCAGCTCCCTCTTCTGACTCTGTTGAGCACCAGGCACACACATGGTGCACATACATTTATGCAGGCAAACATTCAAGTATACAGTTTTTGAGGGGTGGGGGAAAATATAATAAAGGAGAGCAATGAATGTACAGAAAACTTATTTATTTAACTTAATTAAGATTTGTTTTTGAGAAAGGGTCTTGCTGTGTAGCTCAAACTGGCCTGGCGCTTACATGCAGCTCAGGCTAGCCTTGAACTCATGGTGTCTCTCCAACTTCTGCTAAGTGTGGGGTATTCCTTTACACTGTACGGATATGTGTCACTGTGACTGGGTTAATAAAGAAGCTGGCTGGTCATTAGCGGGACAGGTAGAGTTTAGGTGGGACTTGCAGACAACAGGGGAGCATGAAGAGGAAGGGGAGGACTCTGGGGAGTTGTAAGAGGGGCAAAGAGAAACAAGATGAACGTGTCATGTTGAAAGAAGGTACTGCCACGTGGCACGGGGTAGATAAGAAATATGGGTTAAATTAAAATATAAGAGTTGGTTAGTAATGAGCCTGAGCTAATGGTTGAGCATTTATAATTAATAATAAGTCTCTAAATGGTTATTTGGGAGTGGCTGCCAAGACACAGAGAAACTCTGCCTACAGCTAAGTGCTTGAACCACAGGCTTTAGCCCCCTGTTAAGAGAAACAATCACAGGAAAGCACACAAAGTCCAGAAAACAGTCAGAGCCTTTTTTTGTCTTTTTCAAAGAAATGAAGTAGACATTTATTTGAAGCAATAATTTCTTCTTATTTAAAGCAATAATTTTTTTATTGTCTTAGTTTGGGAAAATTAGAATAAAAGACAATGATCATTACAAAGGACATGATGAGAATGTTCTTTAAGCTGCACAAAGCAGAAATGACATTTAAATCAGTAAAAATAATTTGCATACTGTATCAAGGCTTTTAAGAAACCAAATTAAGAAATGAAACAGTTCAAGAGGGCAGATCTGAGAGAGCTCAGCATTCCAGTTTGTGAATAGTTAGACACCCGGATAAGCAGATGAGACTAAAGGTGCTGAACCCGTAACACACTGATATTTTTGGAACCGTTAGGTTATTAGGCTTGAAATTAGGAAGAGATATATGTTCTAACAGAGTAATTATGGACATCTGAGGAGAAAATTACTTAGAAAATCTGTTCTCACATGGAGACTTTTGGATACTGATGGATTGTTAGAGGAGTCACTACTTACAGTTGTCTACCTGTGGGTGAGCCTACATATAGTTACAAACTCGTGGTAACTGATAGCTGGAGAGTGGCTCGGTGGTTAAGAGCACTGCCTGCTCTTCCAAAGGTCCTGAGTTCAATTCCCAGCAACTCTATGATGGCTCACAGCCATCTGTAATGAGATCTGCTGTTCTCTTCTGGCCTGTAGGCATACATAATAGATAAATAAATCTGAAAAAAAAGAAGGTGGAGCTCAATAGAATAAAGCACCATACATTGACCTCTGGCCTCTGCTTTACACAAACACATACATAGTATACGTGTACACACAAATGAATAAAAAAATTAAAAACCCAAGAAGGGAATTTTTGCCCCAAAGAATATTGTGCTAAATTATTATCTTAAAATTAATGTTATATTATTAAAGCTATATAATATTATCAAATTAAAATATAATATAAATTTATATTATATATAAAATTAAAATATTAATTAAAAATAACAAAAATGATGGCTATCCCCACTCCTGAAATCACAGCACTTATAGTCTGAGGCAGGAGGATCATGAGTTGGAGGCCAGCTAAGAATACATAGTGAGACCCATCTTAAAACAAACAAAAAGCCCAATTAAACAAACACTTCCCCCTGAAAGACCAGCACACCCCTTAAAACAAACAAAGATGAAACAAGTGTATGGGATGGGCAATAGAAGTTGAACTGAACTCTTCACAGTTCTGCTCATAATTCATGAAAAAGTGAGTGTGTGTATGTGTGTGTGTGTGTGTGTGTGTGTGTGTGTGTGTGCATACACATGTGTGAGTGTGATACTTTTACAGAGCTGTGGTCAAAACATTGGACAGAAACAACTGAAGGGGGGACTTGTTTTAGCTAAGTTTCAAGGTATTTGGTACCGCATTTCTGGGACCACTGTGAGGCAGAGCATCACGGTGCAGAGGAGAAACTGTTTACCTCATGGCAAAGGAGGAGCAGATAACACAGTTGGTGGGGGGCCACATAATCTGTGAACCATGCCTCTGCCAATCTTCTTCCAAGCAGGCCTCATGTTCTAAAGTTCCCAGTGCCTGACCAGCTAGCACCACCAGCTGGAAATGGTGAAGACGGAGTCAGCATAGGAACCTGTGGAGGACATTTCCTATTCAATCTGTAATAGTGTATGTGGAAAATAGTGGAGTGCCGTGTATGTGTGTGGTGTGTGAGTATGTGTGTATGTGGTGTGTGTGTGTGTGTGTATGTGTGAGTGTGTGTGTGTGTGAGAGAGAGAGTGTGTGTGTGTATGTGTATGTTTGTGCACACCTGTACGTGTGTGTGTGAGTGTGTGAGTCAGAAGAGAACCTTGAAGGTTAGTCCTCATTTTTCACCTTGTTTTGTGGTTTGAACAGAAAGCTAACTAACCCTCGGGTTTCCACAGAGGGCCTGGCTTTATGTGGGTTCTGAGGCTCAAACTGGGACCCTTGTGCTTGTGAGGCAAGCACTTTCTCCACCGTACCATATCCCCAGTCCTCTTTACAGTTTTCTAGATTTGTAAATGGTCAAGGATTTGCTCGTGTTGAATACTGGGCAGAGGTTCCTGGATCACATCTAGAAAGGTAAAAAGATACTGCAGTCTCTGTGTTGCAGATGAGGGACCAGATGGGAGGGGGTCACAGGGACTGGGAACAAGGGGTGATGACTGTTTTATATGCTGCACTCTTTGATGGCTTTTGATTTTGCTATCCTGTGTGTGTGTCACAGCAGTTAAAAGATGTTTAGGTACAACAAATCTATGTTTACTATATTGTATTTCTGAGTTGAAGTTGGACCTAATGGTCTGAAGATGGGACCAACACAATCAATATGGTACTGGAAAATCTAGGATGTGTGGTCCCTGCTACAGACAGAAAAGGAGGGGGAGTGGAGACAACACCAAGGCTAGAAGGACAGATGTAGGGAGGCTCTCGGCCCAGGAGTCCAGCTGAATTGCAGAGACTAGGAGAAAACTGGGATACAAAGGATGAATGTGGATGTGGCTGTTTGAATATGAATGACCTCCCTAGGCTCCTATGATTGAATGCTTAATAATTGGGGAATGACTAGGAGGTATGGCCTTGTTGGAGAAGGTTTGGTCTTGTTGGAGGAAGTCTGTCACCAGGGGAGGGCTTTAAGACTTTAAAAACCAAAGGCAGACCAATGTTATTCTCTTTTCATGATGCCTACAGATTGGGATGTAGAACTTTGAGCTACTTCTCCAGCTTTGTGTTTGCCAGTATGCTGCTAGCTCCCCATTGTGGTGATAATGAACGAAGCCCCTGACACTGTAAGTGAGTCCCAAATGAAATGCTTTCCTTTATAAGAGATGGTCATGGCATCTCTTCACAGCAATAGAGTACTAAGACAGGAGATACAGCAGCAAAGAGAGAGAGAGAGAGATGTGTGCATACAGGGACAGAGAGAGATCTGAGAGAGGGGAAGAGAGAAGGGGTGGGGGGAGAGAGAAAAGGGTAATAGAGGCCAAGACTATTTTTATGGTGTATATAACATGAGTGGAAATTGAGGCAAAGACGTGGAGTGATGTTCTGGATATATAAAATGGGGGTGACAGGGAAACTTGAAACTGGGGAACCTATTGGGGCAGACTGCTGAGATCAACATGAACTGGAGTGCAGGTCCACTCATCAGGCTGGATCCAAGGCTTTATGGTCAGTGGGTGGTGCTGCAGTAGCCGTAGATCTTAAAATTTGTATTTTCATATTCATAGGCCCAAGGGTTCCCAAGACTTTCAAGTTCTGAAAGCTATGACGTCTGAGAGAGAATTCTCCTAAAAGTAGGCAACTAAGACTCCTTGGCACATGGATGCAAAATGTCTGCCTCTCTGTGAGAGGACATTTTGACAGCCATCTTATTAAAGAGAAGCAGACCACAGGGTGGCGCTCCCTGTGCTGGAAGGCCCTCATCGCATAGTCAATTAACCCAAGCACACATTCCAGTAGAAGCCAGAGGACAACAACAGGGCCCAGTTGATCTAGCTCCAAAGAGTTACACATAGCTGCACCAGGTAAAGCTGTTTGGTATCTGCCTAGTTCGTTTACGCAAACCATGTGGTCTTACTCCAGATTCTGGAGAAAAGCTGCTTCTGCAAATGAGAAGGCAAAGTCTGTTGCACAGCTGCAGCATAAAGCCTGTATTAGCTAGCCGAGCAAAATGCACTGTGGCATTTCATGATTTGAGTGATTTCTACCGACAGATTAACCAAATTCTGAGGGTAAATTGAAAGTCACAAAGGGAGTTTACGACGATCATATTGATCAAATTCTAGCCATACTGCTCAAGTCACAGGATCCCAAAGATTTGTACTTACGTTCTTTATTATTTCAAGAGAAAAAAAAAAGCAATTCTCCTTTTTCCTGGTTGGCTCAATAATGGCAGCGTATTTTCTTTCTAACAGCATGGAGAGAGGTTGCTTTCTGTGGGTTTTATTGATCAGGTCTGGGTTAATGATAGTAGCTTGTTTGAGTAAGAGCTTTGTTTATGTGTGTTTGAGGTGAAACACAGATAAAAAGACAGGCAGAACATGCAGTTCTTGCTGTGATCAAGGTTTTGTCTGTGGACTTTACTTCAACCTTTGTATTTTTAGAGGTATGACAATAACACTTAAAAACCATAGTTGCTCCAATTATTGAGAATCAAATAATAATAATAAAAAACGCTTATCAGTGACATTCATAGGTTTAACCGAATTTGTGTAATTATAAGGACTAGCTGCACTTAAAACATTTAATTTGGATGAAAACTCTTAAGTGTTTATTAAAAGATTGATTTTGTTATGAATTTTTCCTGTATATACCTAATGCTGGTAACTGCTATCTGCAGGTGTCTCTGAACACTGTGTGTGAAGAATAGAATTTTAAAAGGTAGATAGTTGTGTGGGAAAGAACAGCATCCCAGATCACATAAAAAGGAAACCATCAAAGTATACAGACTAGACTGTATGTGTGTGTACATACATGCATACATATATGTCCATGTATAAAGTATGCTGTGTACTTCCTTCTTTATGTGTGGCAGAGAATATTATCATTATTTTCTCTGTACTCAGGAGTGTTTTCTCCATTTATGGTATTGAAAGTTTTGCTAGGTATAGTAGTCTGGGCTGCCATCTGTAGTCTCTTAGAGTCTGCGGCACATCTGTCCAGCCTTTCTGTCTTTTAGAGTCTCCATTGAAGTCAGGCTTAATTCTAGTAGGCCTGCCTTTATATGTTACTTGGTCTTTTTCCCTTGCAGCTTTTAAGATTCTTTCTTTGCTCTGTGTGTTTAGTGTTTTGATTATTTTGTGACAAGGGGACTTTCTTTCCTGGTCCAATCTAGTTTCTATCTGTATGCTTCTTGTACCTTTATAGACACCTCATTTTTTAGGTTAGGAAACTTTTCTTCTATGAATTTGCTGAAGATATTTTCTGGCCCTTTGAACTTGGATTCTTCTCCTTCTATTTCTATTATTCTTATCATAGTGTTCCAGATTTCCTGGATGCTTTATGTCATAAGCCTTTTAGATTTAACAGTTTCTTTGACAGATATATCCATTTCCTCTTTCATGTTTTCAATATGTGAGAGTTTCTCTTCCATCTCTTGTATTCGGTTGGTGAAGCTTGCCTCTGTAGTTCCTGTTAAAATTCTTGAATTTTTCATGTCTATAATTCTCTCAGGTTTTTTTAAATTCTGTTTTTATTTTCTGGTCTTGAATACTTTTATTAATTTTTCCACACTGTTTTGTGTTTTCCTGGATTTATTTAAGGGATTTATTAATTTCCTCTTTAAGGACCTCTCTCATCTTCACACAGGTGATTTTAAGTCTTTTTCTTGTGCTTTAGCAATGTTGAACCATTCAGGGCCTGCTGTGGTAGGATAGCTGGCCTCTAGTGGAGACATTCTGTCCCAGTTGTTACTGATTGTTTTTTATTTGTTTCTTTTTTGTTTTTTGAGACAGGGTTTCTCGGAAGCTTTGGTACTTGTCCTGGAACTAGCTCCTGTAGACCAGGCCGGCCTCCAACTCATAGAGATCCACCTGTCTCTGCCTCCTGAGTGCTGGGATTAAAGGTGTGTGCCACCACTGCCCAGCCTGATTGTGTTTTTATGCTGACATCTAGCCATCTGTGATTGGGTTGATTATAGGTTT
Organism: Microtus pennsylvanicus; assembly: GCF_037038515.1. Taxonomy (NCBI): domain Eukaryota; kingdom Metazoa; phylum Chordata; class Mammalia; order Rodentia; family Cricetidae; genus Microtus; species Microtus pennsylvanicus. Next base: position 14,446,259 of record NC_134593.1, on the reverse strand, counting down.
GGGTGATGATTTCTGAGTTTGTCTTTGCTGGGTGGGTGTTTTGTTCCCTGGTTTCTGCTTCCCTTCGGATTTTCAGAGAGTTGTGATAGCCGTGTGCTGCCTGTTAGGATGTTTTCTGAGGACCTGATAGGCCACTGGGTGTTCCAAATAAAAATGTATTTCTTGGCATTGGGAGCTGACACTTAGGAATGGGGATGGGCTAGGGGTCTGAAGGGATTCACAGGAGGGAGGAGGGCAGAGTGATCCACTAGGACCTACTTATTTTGTCTTCCTGAAATTGGGGAAGACAATGAAGAGGGGTCACTAGAGAGGGCCTCCTATAGAACTGGGGATGAGACTGGGGGGTTGTATCTAGAGGAAGGGAAGGAAAGGGAAGATCTACAGATAGCCTACCTGCTTCCCTGGCAGGAGTAGTCTGTGGGTCAGCAGGGAGTGCCTGCTGGAGTTGGGGGCTGGGATAAAGCAACTAGGGGGTGTTATGAGGGGAGGTCTGTGGGCTCCACGGGAGTGTGGGCAGAGCAGAAGGAAGGCGGCAGCAGGTGTTCTGTTGCAGAGACAGGGATGAGACTGGGGATTGGTTTGGAGGGGAGGAGTGAGTGGTGGCCTTCAGCTAGCTCTCCCTGGCCTGCTGGGTTGGTGGGTTCCCAGGGAATGCCTGCCAGTGTCGGAGTCTGGTATACTGGGAGAAGGAAGGTTGTAGGAGAGGATCTTGGTGATCTTCTGGGGCTGGGGTCATAGAGGAAAGGGAGAACCGCAGGTGTTCTACTGTAGGCCTGGGGATGGGACTGGGGATTGGTTCTGGAGGAGCAGGAGAGGTGAAGATCTACAGACAGCCTACCTGCTCCCCTGGCAGGAGGGGCCATTGGGTTATAAGTGGGTGCCTACTGGAGTTGGGGGCAAGGGTAAAGCAATGAGTGAGGGAGGACAGTTAGGAGGGGTAGAGCTGTGGGATCCTCAGCAGATGGGAGCAGGGGGGCAGGGAAGGCTGCCACAGGTATTCTGTTGGGGAGCTGCGGGTGAGACTGATGGATTGAGTCTGGAAGAACAGAGGGAGAGATGAAGATCTGCAGCCTTGCCAGGAGTGGCTTGTGTGTGTGTGTGTGTTGTTTCCCTAGCTTGCTCAGTTGGTCAATTTCTAGGGAACGCCTGCTGGTGTGGGCGGCTGGGATTCAGGGATAAGTTGGGAGAAGGAAAGTGGGAGGAGAAGATCTTTGTGATCTGTTGGGGATGGGGTCCCAGCCTGCTTTCTTATAGCACCCAAGACTAGCAGCCCAAGGGTGGGACCACCTACAACAGGCTGGGGCCCCCCACATCAATCCCAAAGAAAATGCCCTACAGATTTGCCCAATCTTATGGAGACATTTTCTCAACTGAGCCATCTTCTCAGATGACTAACTTATATCAAATTGACATAATAACTAGCCAGAACAGGAACACTGAATGATTTGCATAAAAGTTTTATAAGGTGGGGTCATTCATGAAACCTTGGCTCTTGCTGGGTTAGCCACTTCTGATAACTCATCATCCATGCACACGTTGCCCGCTGTCCATTAGGTTCCTGGATCATGCCCGATGTTTGGCTTCTGTCCTTGTTGCATGCTTTGGATAAGTTGTAAGTCATGTGCCTTTGTGGTGTTTTGGCTTCCTTCCTTCACAGTACTTTATGAGCCTTCATGGTGGATGTACGCTCTAAGGTGAGCCAGCTCTGCTCAGTCAGATCCCTGCCTCCAACAACAAAGGAATCCTTTGGTCCACAGAAGATGTCCATCCAGTGCACTTTTGCTAGAGGATTTAATAAGTCGGGTGTGTGTGTGTGGGGGGAGGTCAAGGTCATGATGGAGGAACCCACAGAGACAGCTGACCTGAGCTTGTGGGAGCTCATGGACTCTGAACCAACTGGGAGACTGCATGGGACCAACCTAGGTCCTCTGCATATGTATGACCATTGTGTAGCTTGGTCTGTTTGTAAGGCTCCTACCTGTGAGATCAGGACCTGTCCTGGTGCTCAACTGGCTTTTGGGTACTTTTTTTCCCCCCTTGCTGGATTACCTTGCCCAACCTTCATACAGGTGGAGGAGCTCGGTCCTACCTCAACTTGAGGTGCCATGCTATGTTCAAGCCCATGGAAGGCCTGCCCCTTTCTGATGGAGATGGAGGATTTGATGGATGGGGAAGGGGGTAGATGGTAGTGGGTGGGCGGAGAGAGTAGGAGGGAAGGAGGGAGGAGGGAGGAGGAAGGAGGAACTGTTGTCGGTATGCAAAATAAAGGAAAAAAGGTTAATTTAAAAGAAGGGAAAAATCAATCAATCAATCAAGCAAGCCCTTCCTACTATGAAGTTGCCCTAAATTTGAGAACATTAGTTTTCCTCTTATTTTCATTTTTTGACAGGTTCTCACTATGTAGTAAAATACTGACCGTAAACTCTTTGTTTCTCTTGTTTCAGCCTCCCAAGTGTGAGGTGCATGACGGCACATCCAGGATCCTCCAGTTTTGATAGTCTGCCACCATCGTACTTTTGTTGAAATAATAAATTTCACTTGGGGAGTTGTATAGACTAGGGTTTAGACTGATGATTAAGGAAAATAATCGAGTTCTAGGAGTCAGGCTGGCTCGAGTTCTTTTAATCTTGGTGTTGGGAAATGTGTTCATGGGTTCACGGGTTCTGGTGTGCATCGTAGCTTTAAATAACAACTTCATGTAACTAGAAAATAAAGAATTGGATGGTTAGTTAAGATAATTGGACAGGCCTCTAAAATATGAAAAGTGAAACAAGTAGCCTGCTTTCCTGCAATTACAGAAACTCCAGCCTATGTGAACGGTTATGGCTGAAGGCTCCAGACCTGTGAGGAGTCTAAGGGAGAACGCTGGGCTGAGTGTTCCTAAGAAGATGCAGAAGGGCGTGGCTGAGGAACGTAATAGGGTTGACTTGTTCCAGAAAGAGATGTTTTTATGGTGATTATGTGGTAATCATGTAACTTTTGGCTATGGAAAGAAATCCTTCTCTTTGAAATGAACTTGGTGTGGGGAATATAGAAAGGATGTTTGAAAAATAAAGAAGAAGGAAGCTTTTACTCCACAGAAAAGAAGTCTGTGACTCCGGATGGTGGTGGCACATACCTTTCATCCCAGCAATCAGGGTGCAGAGACAGGCGGATCTCTGTGAGCACAAGGCCAACCTGGTCAACAGAGGGAGTTCCAGGACAGCCGGGATTACACACAGAAACCCTGTCTCGAAAAAACAAAACAAAACAAAAACAACAAAAAAAGAAGTTTGTGTTGTGTACCCTGTCCCCAACTCTGCATCTGGTTCCCAGTCTCTCTGACCTGTAGAAGGTGGACCTGCTGCAAAAATTGAAAGCTATTTATTTTTAGGGCCAGATGTGGTGGTACATACCTGTAATCCTAGCATGCAGAGGCAGAGGCAGAGACACAGGCACAGGCAGAGGGCAAAGGCAGAGGCAGCCAATCTCTGAGCATGAGGCCAGCCTGGTCCACAAAAAGAATTGCAAGACAATCAGAGCCACACAGTGAGACCATGTCTCAAAAAATATTAATTAAAAATTGTGTATATATATCTCAGTGTGAGTATATCTACATGCATTCAGGTCTTGCGCTTCCAAGGTGACAGATCTCCTGGAACTGAAGTTACAGGCAATTGTGAGTGTTGTGCCCAAAGTCTGGACCCCCAAAGACCACCAAGAGACCAGACCCATTGCAAAAGCAAAGAGTCTTTTTATTGCGAGTTCAAACTCAAGTCTTTTGTCCATCCAATGCAGCAGTGCAGTAGAAGAGACCTCGAGCAGCAGTGGGGCAGGCTGTTTATTGGGGGTAGAGCAAGGGGGTCTAGGGGTCTGAGAATTGCATAGTAACAGACTCAGGATTGGTGCACCTCTGAGCTGGGCTATCTGTCTTAAGTTGATTGGTTAGCTGCAGCTGTGGGGGGAGTTGCTATCTTACGGCGGTTGCTGTGGTTACTGCATTCTATCCTTACTAGTAGAGAGAGGGTCAGGAGCCTGCTAGCCTAACTCCTGATTGGTTCTTTACCATATTGGGACATCTTAGGGTTTTTCTATTAACTAGGGTAAGGTCAGGGACACATCCTGCCATCCAGCCGAATCCTTTCTGCAGCCTGTCATGGCTGACACATTGTCTAAACAAGGACATGGGTCCCTCATTCCCCCCTCTAGAAGTTACTTAAGAGGACCCAATCATGGGTTCTCTCTGAGGGTCTCCAAAGTAATATATTGAGATCTTAATACCATTAGCTGTGCTGTATTGATCCTCTCCTTGACAAAGGAAACTAACTTGTTAAGGATCCAGGGGCCAAAGGTGAGTAAGAGCAACAGGAGCCCAATGGGACTAATCAAGGTGGAAATCAGAGTGGTCAACCCTGGGGATAAGCTGAGCAGTGACTTGAACCAGCCCTGGGCTTGTCCTCACTCTCTTTTGCGTTTTGCCAACCCCTCTCTGACTTTGGCTGGTGATCCTTTTACCATCCCTGAGTGGTCAATATAGAGATGACATTCCTCTCCAAGAGCTGTACAGAGCCGACCTTGCTGTAGGAATATGAGGTCTAATCCTTGTTTGTTCTGTAGAAGCACTCCAGCAAGGGAGGAGAGTGAAGCTTGTAAGTGGGCAATAGAGTTCTCCAGCCTCTCTATGTCTGTGTTGATGGCAGTCCTTAAGCTACTGCAGTACTTGCCTTGTGCTTCCAGGCATGATATCCCGGTCCCTGAATCTGCCAGCCCCAGGCTTAGGAGGACACCAAGTGTGAGGGCTGTTATTAGCTCCCTTCTTACTTGGGTCTGATTATGCCCCTAGTCTTTGGTATATTCCTTTGTCTTGATGAGAGATTATTTTTGGAACCAAAACGTACCAGTATGCAAAAGTCTTTAGTCTGATTCAGTACCTGCCTGTGCACACAAGGAGCTAATCTGGAGAAGCATGGCACCAACTGTCCTCCAGTGGCAGGAGATACCTGTGGGGAGGTGTCTGGATCACTTGATTACAAAGTGTAAATAACAGGCGCAGTTCCTAGACAGAGTCCCAACGCCATAACAAACTGTAGGATGAGCCTAGCATCTTCTTTCTGCTGCCATTGGCTCTGGGTAGGACAGTCAGACTTGGTATACCAGCCCGTGGCAGCTATCTCCTGGTAGTATGGGGGCTTGGTGTCAAAGCATAACTAGCAGGAGTAACTGATGTCTGGCCTGGATTGAGAACCATTAGGGCTTAGAGCAGGTCTGAACCTGCAGAAGCTCTTCAAGGTAGTGAAGTGGTATCGGCTGTATGGGAAGTTCTCATCTTGGGGGTGGGACTGAAGTGTTGTTTATTTCTAGGGGCAGGGTGGTAACTGGGGCCTCCTGTGATCTCCAAACCAGATTTGGGCCTATCATGAAGGACACAGGCCTAACCACCAGCAGGAGAGTGAAGAGGGTCCCAGGGTCTCTTCCAGCAGAGTCCCTGGGTTCCCACCTTTTTCCTGTTTCCCATCCTTTTGATTGTTTGCCTTTTGGGGTGAATATTATAGTAATAGGGTTTCATTTCCCCTGTGCCTCCTATGTTGTTGACGGTGGCAAAGGGTCCCTGAGCCTGTCCCCACTGATTCCCCCATACCCCAGTGAGTCAGATCCAGGGCTCCAGGAGGCAGCAATCAAGTTTGTTGTCATTGGGGCTATCCACCAGATGTTACCCATTGATTCACATCCCAAGACTGCACAAAAATAACTGTCAGGACCCCTGCATTCATGTCACTGTTGATGTAAAGCCCTGTTCCTGGACACACATATACGTAGAATCAGTGTAAGCACAGACCACTCCACAGGGCTGGGTAGTTGTTGTATGCCAGGAAGGAGTCCGGGTCATGGGGTTCTCAATCTGATACCACCTCAAAGTCACAGAGGTCCAGACGTAGTCCGGGGAACCAGGTGTTGGGTCAGGCTAGTGGTTTGCTTGGCTATCTCTCCTGTGACTCCATTTTTAATGATCCAGGTGAGGTTTAGCGGTTGGTGGGGGGGGAGTTATCATAAGGTGTGGGTGTGCATAGGGTGAGCAGCGCCAGCAAAAACAGCACCCTTATTTTACAGGGCCTTGAGCTTAAGTTTGAGGGGTTGTCAGAGTCAGGATTTGCGGTCCAATTCTGGCGGGGTCTGGTGTTCTCTGGTAGTAGTCTTAGCAACTCAGTCAACTCCGGGTCAGCAGCATGGGCATGGGAGTGGTGGATCCAGGTGGAGATCCTGTCAACCTCAATGGCAGCAGAAGTGGTCAGGATCACAGTGTAGGGTTCCTTCTTGCGAGACTTTAGGGTCTTGTGTTGATGTCTACGGATATAGACCCAATCTCCTGGCTAGAACTGGTGTGGAGTGGGTGGAGGGGCCTTATTTTATTTTTTATTGCTTTATAAATAATACCAATCAAAATTTCCACTTCCTCCCCTCCTCCCATTTCCCTCCCGCTCCCCCCTCCCCATCTAGTCCTAAGGGAGGGCAGGGTATCCTGCCCTGTGAGAAGTCCAAAGCCCTCCCCGCTCCATCCATGCTTCAGATGGTGTGCATCCAAACAGACTAGGATCCCGAAAAGCCAGTACATGCAGTAGAGACAGATCCCAGTGCCACACTGTCTCAGTGGGTGGACCAACCCTGGAGGGGCCTTTTTATCCACCTTCTATAATCTTGGGCAGATGTCCTTGAATACTGAGGTCGCTGCATTGAGGGAAGTAAGTAGATTAACGTTATTGAATTCAGTGAGGAGTTTTGATTGCCCATTGGGGAGTATGGTTCAACCTAACATGATCTCAAAAGGCATGAGTCTGAGTGTATACAGAGCATTTAGGGCTTGGCACAGGGTAAAAGGAAGGAGAGCCACCCCATCTCCACCAGTCTCCATGGATAATTTGATGAGGGCCTCTTTTAGGGTCCGATTCATTTGTTCTACCTGCTCAGAACTCTAGGGCCTGTATACACAATATAATTTCCAACCTGCCCCCAAAGCCTTAGCTATGTTCTGAGTTACCTGGGCAGCAAACACTGGTCCATTGTCTGAGCCTTGCAGAGCAGGTGTTCCAAACCTTGGGATGATGTCTTGTAGCAGTTTCTTGACCACCGTCTCGTGCTTGGTAGGGATGGTCTCTACCCATCCTGAAAAGGTATCTATAAAAGCGAGTAGATATTTGTAGCTGTATTTTCCTGGTTTTACTCCAGCGACGTCAATCTCCTGGTGAGACCTGGGTGGTGTCTGCTCGGCCCCACCCCAGGCTGTCTTCTAGCTGACTTGGTGTTGGTCAGCCGACAGGCCAGGCACTTGGAGGCAACCTGTTCCACCTTATCTCAGAGATAAAATATCTTGAGACGAGATCACCTAAGCAATTATTCAGTATTTTTGGGACCCAGGTGAATAGTTCAGTAGATATGTCCCAGCAGGTTCCTTGTCATTTTGGTGGGCAGGATTAGCCTCCCATTTCCTGTCAGCCACCATACCCCTGGCTTTTGGGGCTGCTAGGCTTTGTGTAGGCTGTGGATGAAGGCCAAAACCTCTGCAGAATATGCTGATTTATCTGGTAGCCCACAGGGGCTCAAGTCTGGCAGTTTTATAGTTAATATTGAGGTTACTTGTTCTGTGGCCACCTTAGTGGCCTTGTCTGCCTGCTGATTTTCCTAGGCAAGCAGAGAGTCTCCTTTTTGATGCCCCAGACAGTGAATGGTTGCCAACTTGGCAGGGAGTCACAGAGCCTCCAGTAAGTTTAGAATTTTTTTGTTAATTTTTGCCAGCCTTTCCTTCTGCTGTCAGAAGTCCCCTTTCTTGCTATGTAGCACTAAGCACACGTGCGTACCAAAGGCATAGTGTCTCTCTGTGTATACATGGGCAGACATTCCTGGGGGCCAAGCCTCCACCCAACCATTCTCTCCCTCTGTCGCCACCTCTGAACCCACATACCTTTTCCCATCTTTGATGAACTTTCTCCTGTCAGCGCACCAGGTGACTTCAGTGTCTAGCATCAGCTGGTCTCTCAGAACAAGTCGTGCCTGCGGACGTTGGCTGAGTATCTCATAGCAGACATGAGTTGGTCAAGAGCCAGGTCAAGGATCAAGGTGGCTGGGTTTAGAGCTGCTGGCGAGGTGAAGTACATGCGTGAGGGGTTAAGGAAGAGAGTCTAGTAGTGAGTCTTCCATGCGTTGCTCAATCAGCACTCGGTAGGTTGTTTGAGGACCCTTTCTATGGCATGAGGCACGATCACAGTTAGTTCTTGCCCCAGAGTGAACTTGGCTGCATCCTTGACAAGCAAGGCGATGGCCTCTATGATCATGAGGCATGGAGCCATCCAGAGGCAACAGGGTCCGGTCTTTTCAGAGATGAGCCCTTGATCTTCACCATGGCTCATGTGTCTGGGTTAGAACTCATTTTGCCACCTCTTTCTTTTTGTCTATGTATAGGCAAAATAGTTTGGTGTTGTCTAGGAGTATTAGTGCTGGGGCTGACAAAAGGGCTCTTTTAATCCGGGCAAATGCCTGCTCCTGTTAATCTGTTAACCAAAAGACTGGCCTTCATACAAGAGCTTGGCCATTTCAGCAAAGCCAGGGATCCAGAGGTGGCAAAAGCCAGTTGACCCCAGGAACTCTTTAACTTGTCTTCAGGTGGTTTGGGCAGGTAGTTTTAATATAGTCTCTGATAGCTCCTGCTGCCTCCACTTAAGAATATAGCCTAGGTGCATCACCTCTCCTGGGCAGATCTGTGCCTTTTTGGCTGAGACTTGATGCTCAAATGTCCCCAGAGTCTGAAGTAAGTTCCTTGTCTCTATCTTGAAGCTGTCTTCAGTGGCAGCACAATCAGGAGATCATCCGCATACTGCAGGAGGGCAGTTCTGGGGTGTTCAGTCCAGTAAGCTCCCAGGTCCTCCTGGAGAGCCTCATCAAATATAGTGGGTGAGTTTTTGATCCCCTGGGGCAACTGAGTCCAAGTCAGCTGTCCATTGAATCCTTTTTCAGGATCATGCCTTTCAAAGGCAAAGTAAGCCTGACTCTGAGGGGCCAGTGGCAGGCTGAAGAAGCATCTTTTAAATCCAGTACACTGTACCATTGTAAGCTAGGGTGATGGTGAACTCAGTAGGGTGTACAGGTTTGGCACTGTGGGGTAGATATCAATGAGCCACTGATTGACATCTCTTAAGTCCTGGATTTGGCAGTAGTCATCAGAGTTTGGCTTTTTGATGGGGAGAAAAGGAGAATGGGCAGACAGGCATGACCAAGAAGGAGTGGGAGACCCAACCCAGGCTTAGGTTTACTTGTCTTTGGGTAGTCCGTGGGTATTGGTTCGTGCCTGTGGTTCCATGTACCCATGCTTTCCTTTTGGTTATAAAGCCCATAGGTTCTGTCAAAGCTGAGTGTTGTGGCCCCATATTCACCATAAACTGGACAGGCCTCCCCTCCAATTTTAAAGCCATCCCAGGTATGGGGGGGAGGTCTGGACCCTGCTCCCTTTAGCTGCTCTCTCCGCCATCTTCTGTCATCATCACCCCGTCTTAGGGCACTTTTCTGCCCAATGGCCTAGTTCTTCACAATAGGCACATTGGCCTGCAGAGGGGGCCTGCCCCCATGGCTGGATGCCACAGTTGCTTCTGTTTCTCCTCTGGATCTGAATTCGTGGCTATCAGGACTATGCAGGGCACGTCGCATGCCCACCTGGCCTCTGCAGCTACCAGAGCTTGTCTCTATTTTTCATTCTCCGCAGCTCTTATCTTTTCTTGCCTTTTATTCTCTTCAGTTCTCAACCTAGCCTGCCTTTCCTCTGGGGTTTCTCTGATGTTATATCCCTTAGCTGCTACTTCCTGAAGTTTGGACAATGACTTTCCTGCAAATCCACCTATTTTCTGCAGCTTTTTTTCTAGTGTCTGGAGTGGCTTGATGCACAAAGGCTAGCATCACACCTGACTTGTTAACAGTCACCTCCGGATCTATTGGGGAACAAGCTCTGAATGCCTCCAGCAGCCTCTCCGGGAAGGCTGCTGGTGAGTCCGTTGGTTCCTGTGGTACACTATGAATCTTGGTCAAATTTGTGGGTCACCTTGCGGCAGCCTTGAGGCTCTCATTAGAGTCTGGCGGTATATTTTGAGGTTCCCCTACCTTGATGTGAATTGAAATCCCATTCAGGTCTGATCAGCGGGAAGCCCTCATTAATGCCGGCTGGGTTAGTAGTGGGACTGCTGTCGGGACCCAGGAGCAATTGCTGCACCTCCACCAGAATCATTTCTTTTTCCTCTGTTTTAAACAGAATCTACAATAGCTGTTGGCAGTCATCCCAAGCAGGCTGGTGAGTAAAAAGACAGACTCTAGAAGGTTAATGAGACCCTTCGGTTTGTCTGAGAAGGGAGGGTTCTGGTTTTTCCAGTTATACAAGTCATCTGTAGCAAACAGCCAATACTGATAGGTCTCATTTCCCTGCTCATCCATGGACCCACTGCCCAGAGGGGTAAGGTGGTAGAGTCTAGCCCACATCCAGGAGCTTCACAGAGAGCATGCGCACAGGTGTATGGTGGGCAGGGAGTGCCTGCTAAGGGTTTAGAAGATGTAGGATAGGGTATGGGGTGAGAGGAGGAGATATTTCTCTCTCCCCCCTTGGAGAACCAGGGGAGAAGAAGGGGCTCCCCATCTTCCTGCAGAGTAAAAGCCCGTGACTCTTTTGGTGGTTGAATCGGGACTATGGGCTTCATCCAAGTGGGGATAATAGACCATGTCTTCCCACACGGAGATGTAGGGAATTTGGTTGGGGTGTCCAGGTCTTCCATGGATGACATCCTTGGTTTTTCCTATAATAGATAAATCCTCCAGGAGCCAGTTAGTGTGAAAGGTGGACTATTTTAATTCAGATAGGTTTCTCAAGCACCCCGACCTTAGCCTGTCCAATTCATCACGATGTCCACGGTACTTGAAGTCCTTAAAGTGGTCAAGGAATAGTCTCAGTAGGATGGGGTGACTGGAGGCTTGGCTCATGATTTTAGGGTGCTCAAACTTCTGACTGATTATTTACTATGTAGGGATAACTTGTGTTTTTTCATTAACTAGGGCAAGGTTAGGGGGCACATCTTGCCATGCAGCTGAGTCAGGGGCCTTTATCCTGCTGAGTCCTTTCTGCAATCTGTCATGGCTGCAGTATTGTCTAAACAAGGGTGTAGGTAAGGGCCTGGGCCCCTCAGTAAGCTTGCTGATTTGGGTGCTGGGAAGCAAGTTCAGGTCCTCTGCAGGAGCAGGGCAGACTCTTAACTTTTGATCCGTCTCTCAAGCCCCATCTCTCCTTCGTCTCATCCCATGCCATTTTATACATGACTATGGCTTATCTACTTAATCAAAACTTTTTTCCCTAGCGTGCTTGCGTGCTTCTGAGGACTCTTACTTGTTCCTGCTGCCACTTAGTCAACCCCGACTCTGGGTGGCATGGTGATTCTGCGTTACTGCTCTGCTTTGAGTCTTCTCGGAAAGTCACTGTGACGTACCCTAGTCTTCGCAGCTCAGTGCTGCTGTTCTAGGCTGGTCCTCACCTTCATGCAGTGTTTCCTGAATGACCCCCATTAACCACCTTCTGGACTGTGCCCACTTCCTCGTCCCTTCTTGTCTTTGGTAATGTCACCTCCTCTTTTCCTCTCTCACTTTTAAGTAAACTTATGATTTCATTTAGAACTTAATCAGATAACTTGGGACAATATCTCCATGGAAAGATCTTTAACCTGCAAAGTCTTTTTTATCACAGAAGAAAATATTCACAGGCTTGAGGGATTAATATGGTTATTACGTTTGTGACCAATATTTAGCCTGCACAATGGCATATTGTCCACTCTGCGTTAATGCATATTGCCTAGTATCTGGGAATGGCTTATCTCTGCACTGAAGGATTTATTTTTATTGTTTATTTAGTTTTTGTTTTTTTTGTTTGTTTATTTATATATTTTGGATTTCTCTGTGAGACCTGGCTGTCCTGGAACTCACTCTGTAGACCAGGTTGGCCTCAGACTTAGAGATGCACCTGCCGCTGCCTCCTAAGTGCTGCGGTAAAAGTTGTGTGCCACCATGCCTGCTCGCTAACACTGAGGGATTTACGAACTCCTGAAGCGAAGGAACAATCTCTAGGGTGGACACTATCAGAAAAAACTCACTGTGCACAAAACACTGGCTGTGTTCCTTCTTGTGCAGAAGTTGAAGGCCTCCTCAGATAGAAGCTTACATGCTTCCAGCCTCCTGTGCTCAGATAGGGGCTTACACACTTCTGGTCTCCTCTTACACAGGCCAAGCCTTGTCCAGAAGAAAATGTTCTGGTAGTTGTAAGAGGGACAGACATTTTGTGCAAAGCAAACCCTTATCTTAGAGGATTCGATCTGTGGCTTGTTAATTTGTCTTCAATCACAGCTCGGGGCTGACCAGTGGGGTCTTGGGGGAAATCCTTACCACTTGATTACTCTGTAGGATGCAGATGCCGGGTATCACATGCCACCACCTGTAGGAGACTTTGTTACGATGTTCTGATTCCCAAAGGAGGGTGGACCTTTTGAGCTTTGTTGACCTCAGAGTATGGCCTTGGCATCCTTCTGCGGAGGAATACAAGGCTAGAGACTGGTTTACGCTAGGGGTTGAGAGCAGAGAGAGGCTTTGCATCTTCAGAAGCTCTAGGTTGGAGGAAGGCAGCAGATGGAGCCAGGTGATGCTATTGCTGTCTACAGCCTCTGGGCGGCCTTGTCCCACACCAGCAAGGCCTTAATTTGTGGAAGCCACTCTGTCCAATCCAAAGTTATCTCAAGACCGAGTATTATCCATTGTATGAACTCGTCCGAAGGGAAGAATCAGAAATAAATGAGAGGCACAAGGCTTGAATTTGGGCTATAGTAGTTGGTCATTGATGTTTGCCTCTAGCAATGCCTTTGGGTCCATGGGGTGGCTGTCAGGCTGCAAAGTGAGGGTCCAGCATAAACAAATACTTGCTGACAGCAGGGGAGGTCCTATTTGGTCTTACTTGCTTCCATGACAGGGTGGACCTCCACACACTTTAGGGTCTGGAGACCCTGCAGCCTGTGCAAAGGTGTGTGGAAGCGAGGTCAGGCATGGCCCAGCTTGAAGTTCCTTCTCCTGCCTGACGGGGTCAGCAAAGGACTAGGTAGGGTGGAAACTCTTTTGACTCCCAGGAGAGCACCAGGACTCGGGGGACAGATCTGTCCAGTTTTTGTGGTTTCTCGGCCGGGACATCACCAGATTTTGCCCCGTGAGTTCCCTGTTTTTGTTTTTTCAAGATTCTAGGATTGGCCTTAGCTGTTGAGATTACAATGATAAAGGATGGGGAGTGGACTAAAAGGGCGGAATGGAAGGGTCTTCTTGAACATTCCTGAGATGTCTGTATTCCAACTGGTGCCTGCAGTCAATCCGCAAAGATAGTAAGATCGTTTCTGCATTAAGTTGGGGATGAAAATGAGGATGCGGGAAATAGTCTAATGGTTCTAGTGACCCCTTCCCCGCCACACCCTTCACTTCCCAAATAACATGGAGTCATCTGACCTCTTGTTCATGTTCTAGGAAAACGATTACTCTGAGAAGTTAACAGTAATGATCATTGTGTTCCTCATTCTTTGTGTCTGGGGAAGCGAAGTTAGCCCGAAGAAGCCATGGCGGAGAGGAGCAGCAAGTAGCAAACTGGTCTTCACATGACCATCTCACGCATTCTGCCTATTTTCTTTGGGTGTCACATATTCAAAAGTTATATTTCTATTTAAAAACACACATATATTTAACATTTTTGCTTTAATCAAAATATTGTAAGAACAGATCCTTATTACCAAAAAAAATAAACCACCCCAAAACAAAAACAACAAAACAAAACAAAAAACCCAAAAAACCAGGGAAAATTAAGGCCTCCTTTTGCTTTTCGCAGGCCAGTTGCTTTGGGGGGAACTCTGTATGTAGTGATGTGAAAATATGTTTGCTAATATTTGATGTTATTTCTTCAAAGGTAAATCTTAATTATTTGTGATATCTACGATTAGGGTATAAATGACACCGAGGCTTCTTCTTGCTCTTTCAAACTACTAACTAACTGTTTTGGGACAACCAGCTACCATGTTGTGAGGACGTTAAGGTAACACATATGTTGACATACAGGCCTGTTGCTGAAGAACTGAAGTTTCTTGCCAACAGCCATATGAGCAAACCATGAAGAAATGAATAAAGAAGCAGCAGAGATAGCTCAGAGGGGGAGCAACTGTCTAGGGTGCATGAGGCTTCAAACTCTACCATCACAAAATAAATCAATGAATGAACAAATAAATAAGAGAAATTACTAAAGTAGGTCTTGTATCCGGCAGTGTTATACGGCACAAGATTGGATATCTTGGCAGTCCCGCATGGTGGGTGACATGTCATACAGACCTCTCTTATGTGGGGAATTTTATTGGGGGGAAGGGAAGGGAGAGGGGGAAGGGAAAGAAGAGAAAGATGGGTGATGTGGGATTTACCTCTGTATGTTGTGATTACCATTCATGAATAAAGAAACTGCTTTGGACCTGTTGATAGGGCAGAACTTATGTAGGCGGGGAAAACTAAGTGGAATGCTGGGAGGAAGAAGGTGCTGTTGGAGGGGATGCCATGGATCCACTGCCAGAGATAGATATGCTGAAACTTTGCTGGTAGGCCACGACCTCATGGTCATATGCAGATTAATAGAAATGGGTTAAATTAAGATGTAAGAGTTAGCCAATAAGAAGCTAGAGCTACTTTGGACTGGAGAGGGAGGGGGAAAGGAGTGGGGGGAGGGGGAGAATGGCGGGAGCAGGGGGAAAAGGGTGGGAGGAGGGGGAGGGAAATGGGAGGCTGGGAGGAGGTGGAAACTTGTTTTTTTTTTCTCATTTTCTCAATAAAAAAAAGATTTAAAAAAAAAGAAAAAAAATAAATTAAAAAAAATGTAAAAAAAGAAGCTAGAGCTAATGTGCTTTAATTAATATAGTTTAATTAATATATATTAATAATATAATATAGGAAGTGATTTAATTAATATAGTTTCTGTGTGATTATTTCGGTTCTGGGTGGCCAGGATGAACAAGCGGTCTCCTCCTACAGATGGGAAATGAGGAGAGAGAAAGAAAGACAGAGACAGAGAGATGCAGAGAGAAAGAAGAAAAAAGCAGAAGCAGGTAGAGTTTTGCCTTTTAAAAGGACATGATACTGGCAGGGCCAGGTGTGCCTGGATGCTAACATGTAGTCATAGAATTCTCAGATGCCAGGTTGTTCTGCAACTCAGGATTTCCCAGTAGTAGGAACACAAGCCCTGGCCGAACACACAACTCCAGGCACATGCTTATACTGATAGATAGAGGGCCTACAGTATTACATGACATGTAGTCCTATTTTAATAACCTGGCTTATATGTGGTTTATACTGATAGATAGAGGGCCTACAGTATTACATGACATGTAGGCTGATTTCAATAACCTGGCTTATATGTGGTTTATACTGATAGATAGAGGGCCTACAGTATTACAAGACATGTAGGCCGATTTCAATAACCTGGCTTATATGTGGTTTATACTGATAGAGGGCCTACAGTATTACATGACATGTAGGCCGATTTCAATAACCTGGCTTATATATATGTGGTTTATACTGATAGATAGAGGGCCTACAGTATTACAAGACATGTAGGCCGATTTCAATAACCTGGCTTATATGTGGTTTATACTGATAGAGGGCCTACAGTATTACATGACATGTAGGCCGATTTCAATAACCTGGCTTAATTTGTTGCCCAGGCTGCCCTTCAGGATCAGAGGATTTATTACTCCAGCTGCTGGGAGTTTTGCAAGTGTGAAGTCCTCAGCAATTCTTCAGGGGTTTTCTGAACTGAAGAGATCTCTCAACCAAAGGGTCACATTGTTTTCCTCCCCACGGCCCACATGCTGTCAAATATTAATGGTATAGAGCCCAGACCTTTCACCCCAATTTGGAAAAGCTTTGAAGGGGTTTTCTGGTTTTCAAATCTATATATTCTGGTCTTTAAGATATGTTAGGAAGTACAATAATTAAAGAGTAGAACAATCTACATATATCCCCTTATGCAAAGCATATAGTGTATGTTATATATGAGCTGATGTGTACACATAGCCTTGTAGGTTTTGCCTTTATAAGCAGTGAACTAATATAATCTGTGGACATTCTCTGGACATCCTGGGTAACAGCCTGGCCAGTGTCCATCGTCCTGGCCAGAATTTAATAAAGCTTGCTTCAAATTTGGCTCAAAAATTGTGGTAGTGGTCTCATTCTCAGCGGTGAGATCAACAGTAGCTTAAGTAGACGTGTTTATATCTTGTGCTTGTAACTTTCTCTGACTCCTCCCAGTTCTGTCCTAACCTCTCTGTTAGGAACTCAGTACCCTCTAGTCCTAGTAGCTGTAAACAGATTCTCAGACGAATGCCTTCCTATTATGGTATTGTTTACCAATCATATGTGTTCCTCACAAATCCCCTCAGCATGGAATAGCTTTGTCTGTTTAACTGAATTCATGGGAATTTCTGAGAAGGCTTGAGTCACAGACTAACCCAAATCAGATTGAAGAATGTTAGATTTAGTCAGGCAGTGGTGGTGCACGCCTTTAATCCCAGCACTTGGGAGGCAGAGGCAGGTGGATCTCTGAGTTTGAGACCAGCCTGGTCTACAGAGGGAGTTTCAGGATAGCCAGAGATACACAGAGAAACTCTGTCTTGAAAAAGAGAGGGAGAAGGGGAGAGGAAAAGAGAGAGAAAAAAAAGAGTTAGATTTTTGAGGCAGTGTAAAGAGACAAAAGGTAGAAAAGGAGAGAAGTCTGACCTCAACAGGCTGGGCTGTTTCTTTCAAACAACAAACCCTCTGCAGCAGGACAAGGGGTGCCTGTGCTGAGGGGAGGGCTGGCTGCAACTCTTTATAGGGGTGGGGCAAAAGTATGTTTGCAAAACAGGGAGCTGGGGAAGTTCCTGTCTCTCTTGCCTTGAACTGTCTGCTTCAAGCAAGACGTCTTGAGGAGGTGGGTTGATCTCTGCAAACATTTCTTTCTGGGCTGAGCAAGGTCATTTGTAGGAATCCTGTCTTGTGACTGGAGGTGTGCTGTCAAAGAAGCTAGTGTGGCTGAATCAATCTCAAAACCAAAAGAAAACCAGCCTGGTCCCGCGGGAGGCTCAGGGATGACGCGACCAACTGCAGTCAGGAAGTTCCGGCTTAGAAGGAAGAGTTCTAAACAGTCCAAACACTGCCCTGCTGTGTTCTGCATCTGAAGTGAAATGAAGAAGATGCATAGTCATTTACCCGCTTCCAGTTTCCTGAAGGTGAAGCAGTTTCTAGAAAGATCTGCTATTCTAGGAAAGCAGAGTGGGATAAGATGTGAAAGTAATGAGTTAACCTATAATAGTATTGCATGGAACTGAGCTCCAAGGATACCCCAGAATTTAACAAGGGAACAATTCATTCCTCCAGTGAATTACAGGTATAGGATTAAGAGGACAGTAAGCTGAGTGCGGGTCCCGACAGGTTCTTCAGGTAAATGGAGTCACCACACCCTTGATGGAACCACAAAAATATTATCATAGTCTATATATTAACATAACCATGAGCAATAATGAATAATGGTTTGGGGGATGCTTCCAGAGATAAGAACAGGAGTAGACACTGGACAGGCAGCAGAGGGCAGAGACCCCAAATGCAGCAATTTCAGGGATGTTCTTGGTTCATTGACAGGAATGTCAGAAGGGAGTTCTGGTTTCTTACCTCCCCCTATATTAGCACCCTTTCCTGGAGCTATACCCGAGGAAAGGAATTAAGGGTAGGACCTAAAACTCCAGTTCAGACATTCATAACCTCTTCTTGTCAGCAGAAACAGCCCAGTAGCTGCTGCTTTCCCAGAGCTCTCAAGTTCAGTTCCCAGCAACTGCATCAGGTGGCTCACAACTACCTGTAACTCCAGCCCCAGGAGCTCTGATGCTCTCTACTAGCTTTCATGTATAGACAAGCACAAGAGACACATAAATAAAAATAAAGCAAACTTTCTTCTCTTCTAGCGAACAGCATCAGAACTGTATCTCTAGATGCTCATCATGAAAATGGGTTATATCTAGTACCCAATTTCAGCTCACCTCTTGAATGATTGTAGGCTTACCTCTTCAGAGGGGTTGATGGTACAACAGAGGCCCACTAAGGGAAAACTTGTTCCTTCTGGTCAAAGAGATACACTGAGCAATCTAGTTATGCTTAGGATGTTGCAGCAGGTTAAAAGCTATTGAGACATTTGTCCCCATCACCACCTCTCCTTGCAGCTTTTTCACCCTCCTTAGAGTGTGACACCCTATGAAAAGGTGGAAGTCCTCGGGCTTTGCTGAGACCCATTACGGCAGAGCTACTAGCCACAAATCAAGAGAATAGAACCTAGGTATGAGAGACCCAGATTTTACACACTATTGTCTAAGAGTGACTTTAGCTGGCCAGAGGAGGAGGTTTCCCACACCCCCTGAAATCTGAGTCACCTGAAGACATGCTAAAGAGAGGGGCGGATTAATTATCTCCTTAATGAGATAATGTGCTTTTTCCTTCCCCTTTGATTCAGTTGCACACAGAGCCTCTAATAGGGCTCTGCCATGCAGCCTATCCATCTAACTAAGAAAAGTATGACTTTGCCTTTGTCTTCATTTCTATTTCTTTTCCTTCTGGATACCGACCGAAGTCTGAATGTGCTTCCTATGATGCTCTGGGCCATCTTGCTCCTTCCCTGAAGCTCCCCCCCCCCTTCTGCCATGCTATTACTTGCCAGCCTCTGTTGCAAAAGGCCCAGTCTTCTCTCTTTTCTTCCCTGTCTTCCTATGCTGGGAAGTAACCGAAATTAACAGCTTGTTTGCCTGCTTATTATTTTTCCTTCCAAATTCTAATCAAAATTTTCTTGTGCTTTCTTCTGAGTCCAGTTCTAAGTTCTTTTATTAACAAAGCTAAGAACTCATGGAAGGAAGTCTTGATTTCCAAGGTAATGTGAATGAAAACTCCTGAAGAGAAACTGTGTCTGCAGGAGGCAGAGAGACCCTGGAAATGGTGTAAGTCCCTTGAAACCTCAAAGCCCACTCCCAGTGATACACCTACTCCAACAAGGCCATCCCTCCTAAACCCTTCCATACAGTTTCACCAACTTTGGACCAAACATTTAAATGTATGAGCCTCTGAGGCCACTCTCTCTCAAAGCCCCACTTTGACACTGATGATGCAAAGTTGATTTTTAGAAGAATTCCTCCCTAGCACAAACTGTGACAAGTTACTAGACTAGGTCCATTTTCACATTATACTGTGGACCACTTTGTTCACTATGCTACATGCCAATTATGGAAGCCACCCCAAGTTTTGTAAGGAAGCAAACATGACCTATGAGGGACACTCTCATTTAAACGCCGTAGGTCTCCTTGGCTGGCCTAGACTAAGTTGTCTTTGAACTTATGGTAATTCTTCTTCTATTATCCTGAGTGCTGAGATTTTCAGGCATGAGCCACCATGGCCAGGAATTCAGTGTTTTTTTTTGCTTGTTTATTTTTCTTTTTTATGAATTTACTAGTAATGAAACCATCATAGTAAGTCAGAGCCATAATTTGGATACCATTGGGGTGTGTTCCCCGCGTCTTCATTCACTGAAAGTTACTTTTTTACTAAAAGGCGGGAAGTTTAATCTCAGCATGGTCTTTAAAAGTGGAACTGTAAGGGCAGAAATTAGCAGTAAAGAAAGTCACTTGGATGGATCTTCCATGACCCAACTCTGACAACTTGAATGCAGTAAAGAGACCTGTGTCTCCTTTGGGCTCTCCTTGTCTCTCAACATGGAATCTCTGTTTCTAGTCTCTTCTAGTAAACTAGGCATAGAGGTGACACCCAGCCATGACCCTTTGGAACTGATAAGGTTTAAATACCCTCCACCTCTGAAGTAATAAGCCAATCAAGCCAAATTAATAAATCCAGGTTTAGTGAACAGAACAAAGCACTCCTGGGTGACCCTCAGGAAGGTGGGAGAGGAAACACGCAGAAAATATGGTGGCCAGGTCTTAAGTAGCCTATAGGCGTGGTCTTGAGCAGCTGTGGGGAGGGGCTAAGTCTTGGTGGGCTTTCTGAGGGGAGGGGCCGCTGTTTGGCGGGCTGAGGGGGCAGAATCTGGAGAGAAAGAGAAAGGTGGAGTTTCTACCTAATTGTCCCAGACTTTTTGGGTATATGGGTGTCAGGGGTTTATGTGGAGCTTCCACCAGGACAGGAACCATGAGATAGAATCAACTTCCCATTGTTAAAATTGACGCAGTCCGTAATACTGTAGGGACCTTAAAGAGCTAAATAAAACATATCCCGGATATCCATGCAGGGAAGGCCTGGTACCAGAGAGGACTGCCCCCAGATCAAGGTTGTTTTAATAACTCTGTTATCTTGTCTCTCAGTTAAATTGACTGTATATTTGTTTCAGCTTTTCTGTAAACTCTACAATATTAGGGCTTGGAGAAGCTGAGAAATTTTTCTTTTTCAGTGCCAGCCCAAACTGTAAGATGATAAAAAACCCATCGCCCATTCCTGTGCCCTGTTTTGGCCCCATACCTTGTAAAGTGGTGGGTGATGAAGTCCAGAGTAGAAACAGTATTGTTTATTAGCAACAGAAAACAGGCAGATATAGTATTGGAATATTTTCATTGCTTCAAAAAGAAACTCCCTTTTATATTAATTCTCAATTCTGTCCCCAAATTTGATCTACTTTCTAACTACAAAGCTTACTTACTTTTCTTTTATGAACCTTTTGAATGAATGAGGCAATTCATTTCTTAAAAGCATATATGCCTCTAGCAAAGCCTTTATGTTTCCTGCACTAAAGCATTCTCTGCCCAGGGATGGAATACCTTTCTCAGGCACATGGGGTCTTGGAAGAACATAGAGGCATCTTAAGATAGTTTATATAGCCTTTTAATATCTTGATGGAGGGTATACAAATTGCTTTTTGTAACATGATAGGGCCTGCTTGTTTGTGTTTTCTGTCCCTCCTGGTACCCCACAACTGTTTAGCCCCAAAGAAAATCACATATAGGTCTCCATAAATTATAAGCTGATTGGCCCATTAGCTCTAGCCTCTCATTGGCTAATTCTCACATCTTGATTAACCCATTTTTCTGATCTATGTTAGCCATGTGGCTCAGTACCTTTTTCAGTGGGGCAGATCACATCCTGCTGCTTCTGTGGTCTAGGCAGGAGTGAGAGGAATCAACTTCCTCCTTCCCAGAATTCTCCTGTTCTCATTGCATCATTTCTACTTCCTGTCTGGTTTTCCCACCTCTACTTCCTTCCTGACCAATCAGCATTTATTTAAAACATGATTGACAGAATACAGACAATTCTCCCGCATGAGCTTTTCTCTGCTCTTCATCCTAGCCACCTCCCCCTGCCCTCGAGACTCCTTCCTTCAGGGTCTCCCTTCTTGTTCAATCTTCACACTGAGTCACCAAGGCTCTAAGCCAGGACTGTGGCTCCTATTGTAAGACACTGATTTACATCTGCTATTTCTCCACTCAGGAGACAGTAAACTCTCAGAATCTCTGACCCTGCTCACCAGTTACAAAGACCCCTGTTTCCTTTCTTGTATTTTTTGTGTTAGCAAGTGGCCTATTACACGTCCAGAACCAGAAACCTTAGAGCCAGCTAAATGCTTCTTTCTTTCTATTTCACAACCAGTTGTCACCGTGTGGTCTTTGGAATTCAAGCTGTGCAAAGTGATTTCACAATTCTGCCGTTTGAATGTCCTTCTTCAGAAGTTATCAGAACTTTGCTTGTTGAACTCCTCAGGGCTTAGGGGTGAACAGAAGAGAGTGCAGAAATCCAGGCACAGAGGGGATTACAGGCTCTTGTGGAGGCCACTGTCAACTTTCTACCTAGAAGGAAGACATGAAGTGAGTTTCAGGTCTCAAGGAACCACTGTACAGCCACTGTCATATCAAAGCCACAGTCATGGCCCTGGCTGTAAGGCGTGGGCATCAGAATCCAACACTGCCAGTGTGCTGCTTTAGGCAGGGAGTGAATTTTTTCCACTGGAAAATTATCTTAGTTCTTGGGTCAGGTGGCCTAAAGTAAGGTACCCCTTCCCTTACTCACCTCCCCTGACAACGAATGAAGCATGAGTCAGAAAAGAGGTCCAGTGAGCTTTTGCTGAAGTTCAAGTTTAGGAACAAAGCACACCTTGAGATAACAGCAAGGCGAGAAGACAGGTCAAGAACAAAGAGCCAACTGCCCCTAGTGTTGGACCGGTTGTCACTGTTATTGAAGAACGCATGGGAACTGTTCTACCCAGAAGGATGTGAATCTGGGCATGGGAACTGCACCCCACCTTCTCCGGCCAAGGGAAGGAGAAATCATTAACCTCATTCTGTTACTGTTGGTTTAACTTTGTAGTCAAAGGCTGTTCTGTGCTTCCTGAAAACTGGTATGGGAGATTGAGATAGGAGACAATTAACTGCATTTATGACCTTAAGCTTATCTGTTAGCTCCTTCTCTTGGGACCAGGAATGAACAGCTAATTGTACTTACTGTCTTCAACTTGCTCTTTAGCTTTGGGGCCAGTTTAAAGCCTTTAACCCAAAATGAAGAACTCAAGGGCTCTTCCGCTTCATTTGTTTTCCTTCTGGTTCATTATTTTATTTTATACAGATGTTTTGCCTACATGTATGTCTCTGTACCATGTGTGTGTCTATTGCCTGAGGAGGCCAGTAGAGGGTGTTGGGTCCTGTGAAACTGGAGTTACAGACGGCTGTGATCCTCTCTGTGGTGGTGGGACCTGAACCCAGGTCCTCTGTCAGAGCAGCCCATGCCCTTAACAGCTGAGCCATCTCTCTGACTCCTTCTGGTTCCTTTTTAAGGAATCAATGAGGACTGCTTGAAGACAGGTTAGCGCTTGAAAGCTTCAAGCTACTCTGTGAATCGATTCCCCAACTCCTTGACTGTGCCAACAGGCCTGTGGCTGATTTATTAGTTTAATTTTTTTGTGTGTAGTTTCTCTACTCACAGAGGACATCTCCTCTATGGCCAGTCAGCAGTGAGGGTAAGGGCATGTCAGGGTTTCCCTCTGAAAATCTGCTGTGATTTTCAGAAAGTCTTACCCAGGTAGGTCCAAAGTTTCATCACACATTCAAGCTGTCAGAAGTGCTAATGACGTGCACATAGCCCTGTTAGTAGTCTACTCTCTTACTGAAAGCTAATAGGATTGTTCCGGCCAATCAAACTTGAATAACATCAGCTAGCTAGCCTTTCTTGAAATTAATCTCTTTTTTCTTTTCATAATTAAAAAAAAACCCTGTTATGTCAAGCATCACGTATTTTTCTTAAATACTTTGGCTTACTCTAAAATAGAATTGAATTTTTGAAAGGTCGGCTTGATAGAATTATCCAAGAAGAATTATATGTTTATTTTAATCAGTGCTCTTTACTATGTGAAAACATTGACAGTATTGGCTAGGAAGCAATTAATCACGAGTCAGAACATACTCAGAGACATTATCCTATTAAAACCTTTAAAACTGTCAGCGACATTATGAGGTTCCAATAGAGGTTTAGCAGGCACACAGTTAGGTGTATTGCATGGGTTTCTGATTTTGTTTGTATGTTGGTGTGCAAACTTGGGGCCTGGAGCCAGCATTCTACCCCTGAGCTATATTTTCAGGCCTTTCTAAGTCTCTGATCTTTCATAGGCCTAAATGTGCATGCAAAGTGTTACTTATTTGAATAAAAAAAATAAAATTTATGTTCATTTAAAGCCACTGTTCTCCATTTACTGTACAAATATTGGTTCTGGGTCAAATAACATTTTTTAAAGGAAATAAGAAAATAATTTATTCTAAGAAAAACATTCTGGAACATGAATTCCCATTACTCTAAATGACATGTTCTACTATGTAAAAGGTCACTTTTAATACATTAGCGGAGGCAGCAGGTAGGAGAGCTGTGTGTGTGTGTGTGTGTGTGTGTGTGTGTGTGTGTATGTGTGTGAAGGTGTCTTCCATAGGATTTGGACTGAGCTTCAGGTTTGGTGGAAGCTAGAAGTCTGTTAAGTTTGATGATATGTTCCAAGAGTTGTATCAGATGATTTTCGAAAGTCACAAAACATAGCTTAAGACCACTGTGGCTCTTGAACTGACACGTTTCGTCTCTCCAACCCCAGTGCTCTAGCCTGTCATGGCCACACAGCTGGCAGGTCCTTTACTTTAAATGCAGCATCTTCAGAATACTTCTGTCACACTGTGATCAGATGCGGCATCTTCAGAGTGCTTCCGGTCACACTGTGATCAACTTCCGGTCACACTGTGGTCAGCAAGCATGGGTTTCATTTTCTTATGACACCAGGCAGTGCCTGCCCTTGTTCTTGGTGATTGTCAAGCAAGAAAGAGCTTGCTCTCATGAGTCAGCAGAGAGCTCACTGTACCCCGAGTGTGAGGATGTCTTCTCTCACAGAATTTGGCCTTGTCTAGGACACATAAGTGAATTCCGTGTGATTTTCTTCAACTTACCAACTTTTTCATCTCTCAAAGTCAAGCTGTGAGGGTGAGCGAAATATCCATGCCTGGAGGCTGGGTCATTCTCCCAGGCCTGTGCTTGTGTGCAAAGAAACTGTGTTCTGTAGTTTCCCCCTTGGTTTTGGTTTTCAGAAGGCTTGAGACTTGTCGTAGTGGTAGGAGGTGATGCTATCTCCTTCTCTTCTGGGAGGGAATTGCCAAACCTTACAATGTCTTGTCTGGTAGGAGTATGGGTTATGGGCTTTATGCTCTGAGCCAGCCAGGGGTAACTGTTAGATCCAAAGAAAACTCTAATTCCTCCAACTCCAAGGATGCTGTACAAATATCCAGAACTGGACTTTAGGAGGATTTCTGGTGGTTACGTAAAAGCCAGCGTTCCCCAGGAACTCCTGAAACCAGTTCCCATCTGCCAAAAGGAGTCATTTCCTTTACCTTTGGTAGAAGGGACAAATGGCTCCCTGTGGTGCCTATCAGCTTATCAGAGTGTGTGCTGGCCTCCAGATTCCTCAGTATCACAAGCACCTGTCACACGTTGCAAAGTCCACGCGAGCACCCTAGCCCTCCTCACCTATTCTGGCCTAAGCTTTCAGCTCACAGATTTCCCTTCCTCAGCTATTCTGCCTTCTGATCACCTGCTGTTCTTACTGTTTCTGCCTCCTGTTAGTCTCACCATGCTCTCTGTTCTCTGCCTGGAGCTAGTCTCCCCTCCCTTTGGGCAGCCCTGGCCATGTCCAGTTTGTTGGCCATGTTTCTTATGGGGTATCTGAAGAGGATATCCTGGAAAAGTCTAATGGAGTCTTGACTAACTGCCAATGGGACTGTCCCAAGCAGCTTCGTAGGAACAGCCCCGACCTCCCATTGGTTTGCGTTTTTTAAGGGAAAAACCACAGTGGTGACCTATGCAGAAAGCAAGTATTGTTCATAGAAGCTGAGCAATAACAGTTAAATGGCCAGGCAGCCAACCTTTAGCTCACCTTTAGGTGGTAAGTGGTGGTTGTGGTAGTGTTTGTTAGTGTTTTTCCTAGTGCAGATATTCAGTGTGGTGGTCATAGTGGTGCTGGTGCTGGTAGAGGTGTCAGTAACAGTGGTGGTAGCAGTGGTCGCTGTGGTGCTGGTGCTGGTAGAGGTATCAGTAACAGTGGTGGTAGCAGTGGTTGCTGTGGTGATGATGGTGGTAGAGGTATCAGTAACAGTGGTGGTAGCAGTGGTCGCTGTGGTGCTGGTGCTGGTAGAGGTATCAGTAACAGTGGTGGTAGCAGTGGTCGCTGTGGTGATGATGGTGGTAGAGGTATCAGTAACAGTGGTCGCTGTGGTGATGATGGTGGTAGAGGTATCAGTAACAGTGGTGGTAGCAGTGGTTGGTCGCTGTGGTGATGATGGTGGTAGAGGTATCAGTAACAGTGGTGGTAGCAGTGGTTGCTGTGGTGATGATGGTGGTAGAGGTGTCAGTAACAGTGGTGATAGCAGTGGTCGCTGTGGTGATGATGGTGGTAGAGGTATCAGTAACAGTGGTGGTAGCAGTGGTCGCTGTGGTGCTGGTGCTGGTAGAGGTATCAGTAACAGTGGTCGCTGTGGTGATGATGGTGGTAGAGGTGTCAGTAACAGTGGTGGTAGCAGTGGTCGCTGTGATGATGATGGTGGTAGAGGTGTCAGTAACAGTGGTGGTAGCAGTGGTCGCTGTGGTGATGATGGTGGTAGAGGTATCAGTAACAGTGGTGGTAGCAGTGGTCGCTGTGGTGATGGTGGTGGTAGAGGTGTCAGTAACAGTGGTGGTAGCAGTGGTCGCTGTGGTGATGATGGTGGTAGAGGTATCAGTAACAGTGGTGGTAGCAGTGGTTGGTCGCTGTGGTGATGATGGTGGTAGAGGTATCAGTAACAGTGGTGGTAGCAGTGGTCGCTGTGGATGATGATGGTGGTAGAGGTATCAGTAACAGTGGTGGTAGCAGTGGTCGCTGTGGTGATGGTGGTGGTAGAGGTGTCAGTAACAGTGGTGATAGCAGTGGTCACTGTGGTGATGATGGTGGTAGAGGTATCAGTAACAGTGGTGGTAGCAGTGGTCGCTGTGGTGCTGGTGCTGGTAGAGGTATCAGTAACAGTGGTCGCTGTGGTGATGATGGTGGTAGAGGTATCAGTAACAGTGGTGGTAGCAGTGGTCGCTGTGGTGATGATGGTGGTAGAAGTATCAGTAACAGTGGTGGTAGCAGTGGTCGCTGTGGTGATGGTGGTAGAGGTGTCAGTAACAGTGGTGGTAGCAGTGGTCGCTGTGATGATGATGGTGGTAGAGGTGTCAGTAACAGTGGTGGTAGCAGTGGTCGCTGTGGTGATGGTGCTGGTAGAGGTGTCAGTAACAGTGGTGGTAGCAGTGGTCGCTGTGGTGATGATGGTGGTAGAGGTATCAGTAACAGTGGTGGTAGCAGTGGTTGGTCGCTGTGGTGATGATGGTGGTAGAGGTATCAGTAACAGTGGTGGTAGCAGTGGTCGCTGTGGTGATGATGGTGGTAGAGGTATCAGTAACAGTGGTGGTAGCAGTGGTCGCTGTGGTGATGATGGTGGTAGAGGTATCAGTAACAGTGGTGGTAGCAGTGGTTGCTGTGGTGATGATGGTGGTAGAGGTGTCAGAGGAGGTGGTGGTGGTAGTGATGGTGGTTGTTAGTGGGTTTTGTACTACGGATGTTCAAGGTGGTGGTGGAATTGTGTAGAAATTTAGGGCTGGTCTAGTTTTACCTAAGATAATTTTAGCACTTAGAATATTCTTAGAAATACATTCATAAGACGGCATCACTATAGTTCAGTAGTTCATTGCATTGTTCAGTCGGCTTCTTTTTCTCTGTGTTCTGAACTCTTCCAGATCCCCTGACTGTTCTTTCTCTCATATCTACAATAAAGACCTTAACCGTACACAGAGTGGTCATGTTGGCAGTTTCTTTCCTGCACCTTCCTTGGGACTTGGACACACATAGCGTCAGTACAGTCTTCCCAAGGGCTGAAAACTAAAGTCAGTCACATGGATAGTGTATTAATCAGTGTTTTGACAAAATATCCCAAGAAATGAACATGAAGGAGAAAAGTTTGCTGTGACTCAGTTAAGTGGCCGACCACCTTGTGTCTGACTGGGGTGGAGAAACATCAGTGGCAGAAGGATGTGACGGATCAGAGCTGCGGAGGGAGGAAAGGTTGTGAGGGAGGAGAGTGGGGGAAGGGAGGAGGACAGAGATGAATGAGAATGAGATTGGGCGCAGGGTTCAGGGAAAGAATGTTCCCTTAGGAGTACACTTCTAGTACCTTATTCTTTCCAGCTCAGCTCCATTTCCTGACAGCACATCCCACTGAGCTATGAAGCCATCAATGGATTGATCCATTTTTGATGATGCTCATCCCCTCATGATCTAATTATAACTCAGTAGAGACATTAATTTCAGACCAAAGCATCAACACATGAATTTTGGGGGCACAATCCTGACCTATCCAAATCCTAACAGGTGGTAACTATGCTTCTGTGGCAGGATGCCAATACTGATTCTGGACACCCAAGATCGAGAGAGCTTCCCTGGTTGGCAACATTCTATGTGAATTTTCATGCCTCTGTGTAAGAAAATATATTATCTTCACCCATGGATTGAAGACAAGAAGTTCCATGTTTGGTTGCTCTCCTGGCCTCTGCTCTGTGTAACCTTTCCCATGGCTGATTTTAATCCACACCTTTAGTCTCTTATGAGCTGTCACTGTGAGCATCATGGCTTCTAATTAGTTGATCTTTAGAAGTGAGAGTGGTTTGGGGTTCTCCGTACTTATTGGTGTCAGAAGTGAAGGCCAATACAGGGATGATTGATTCCCCAGCCTCATCGTTGGGTAGCTTTTGAAGTTCTTGGTGGTAGTCTGGCTGCTCACACTATGGGACTGTGATCCATTATCAGAGGGTGAAGTTACCATGGAGTTTAGAACAGGCCTGGCAGAAATGAAGACATTCTAACAGAATCCGACTATCAGACCATTGCAACAGTGGACCCTGGGAATCTCATGCTGGGAGGCACCAGCCAGGGTGGGAACTTGTTGACTGCTAACTTGGCAGACCATCTTACGGGATGAGGCTGAAGATAATGCTGAGTCAATAGTCTGAGAAACCACGTCTTGACAGGGATTGCTTAGATGTGCATATCCTTAGCCTCTTTCAATTAGCCTCATCCAGGACCCTGGAGTTGGGGAGTGGGCAGGCAATGTGGCATTCACTGGATCTCCTTGTCTTTCTTCCCGATGTGGCCACAATGAATAAACATCCATTTTCTGTTTTCCACTCCCTCCTTTATTGAAAATAGACATTTTTCTTCCTCTCACATGATATATCCTGCTTATGTTTTTCCCTTCCTCTGTTTCTTTCAGTTTCCCTCTCTACCCCTCCGGGTCCACGAGATCTCTGTCTCATTAGAAAACAAATAGGCTTCCATAGGATGATAATGAAATATAACAAATAAAATAAAATGAGATAAAACAAACTATCATGGATAAAGCAGGAGGAAAAGAGCCTCAGAGAAGGCACAAGAGGCAGAGCTGGTTCTACTGTTAACTTGGCTCTTTGAACTGGCTTACTGAAAAAGGTGGCTGGACCCGACTTAGGGCACAAATTATGATTCCCCTAAGTTTGAAAGCAAAAGTTGTGAGGTGGATTCCAGTGTCAGGTGGCATTTAGGTTTTAGCTATGGTTTCTAGCCTTAGCACCATTATTGAAGAGAAAAATTATGCTGAATCAATACATAGCCTGTCTAGAATTTCTTTTGGCCACCAAGAAGTCTGTCCATCCTAGTTCATACTAGAAAGAGTGTAGATCAGTTGTTGTGTGCCTGCATGTTGTACACAGAACCCTGGGTTCAATGTCCAGAGCTCCTTAAATAGTATACATGTCTGTAATCTCAGGAAGTGGAGTCGGAAGGATTAGAAGTTCGGGTTAGTTCTCTGCTACACAGTGAGGCCCTGGGATGTGTGGGACTACATCAGACCTTGTCAAAACAAAACAAAATGAACAAAGAAACCACCACCACCACCAAAACCACAGAATATAGCAAAGCAATCCTAGAAAACACTAAGACCAGAGGTGTGGTTTTGCTTTAGCCCAGAAAGGGTTTTGTAATAGGAGCTCAGTGTCCTTAGCGATGGGACTGAGGTGGTGGAGCCTTTGGGAAGTGGAGCTTAACGAAGGCAATTAGATCATTGGAGCTCTCTTTTCATTGATGTGTTACTGGTCTTTTGGAAGAGTGTTAGTTCTCCTCGGACTGGATTAGTTCCCTCAAAAATGTGGTGTTTAAAGTGGGCTGTTTAAAGTGTTAGCTTTCTTAACTCACTCTGTTTTCCCGCCATTTTTCTACTCATGTGCCTGTTAGCATGTGGCGTTGTCTGTTCTATTTCCTGCCTTGTGGTCAGACAGTCAAGAGGGCTCTTGCCACCAGGTTCCATTTTATTGGCACTTATCTGTCACCAGAAGCCTCACTTTCTTCATAAAATACCTATCTTCAGGTGTTTTTGTCATAGCAATTCAAAACGAGCTAAGACAAATGATAAATGACCTCTGTAGGTAAAGGAGCCGGTGGTGGTCAGGATATTTCCCACTGACCATGCGCCTTACCCACATCACGGTAAATACCGAGGTTAAAGAAGCACTTTTCATGATTCTGTAAAATTGAACTCTTGTCAGATAAGTTTTATCAGATGTATTATCTGAGCTAGCCTACCCAGCTGGTCTTGTAAGAGATGGGAAGAAAACGAGGGTGATTCAGAGATGAGTGAGAACAGGAGAATCGAGGGAAGTGTCCTAGTGAAGCAGACACTTAGCTGATGGTTGATAAGTCAATGGATAAAGCTGGCACTGAAACGAAAGATTAGTGCCGTGCAGTAAGAAGCCGGGTTGGCTGGTGGGAAAGCCTGGTGCTTCCCTAGTATTAAGGTTGCTTCATCAGCTCTGCTCCCTTTGCTCATAACTAGAGAATGTTAGAAGCATGAAGAACAGCGACGATGAGACACCTGAACTTGAATCGTGCGTGGTAATGGCCTCCCAGGCTCCGATGGCCCGAGTCTTCTGACTCCAGGGTATTGGTGCACATAATGGCAGTGTGGAGAAAAGACTTCTGGGGGACCTTGGCAAGGTGCCTGATTGTACCACCGTTCCAAAGCCTGTTGGTGAAGTCCTCACAGGGCCGCCATGAGACTGGGAGGGTGGGGGCACGCGGTGGCTCACAGGACTGCAGTGGAAAGCTGGATGAGATCTGGAAGGCCTGGAAGGACTTTATGTGTCTTCTCTCCCTGAATGTTTTTCCTGAGTCCTGGAATCAGGCCAGTGCTCATTGGATATGCTAAAGGGTTCTGCTCAAGCCTTACTTAATTTGAAACAGTATAGGATATAGGATATCCAGTGCACAAGAAGAAATCAATGACATGTTAGAAGCAGGGCGCTGATGCCAATAATTCTTTGTAAAGAGCGCAGCCACAATGACCTGTGAGTAAAGGGAGAGCCTGCATAGAGTAATGGAGAACTGTGGTTTCAATAAAGCGGTGCCGCCTATAACAGCCGTGGTCCAATATCGTCAACAGTGCAGAGTGTGGCGGGAGATGACAGCGCTGTTCTGATTGGTCCAGCACTATTTTTCTACCTTGATCTTGGAAAGCAGTTTGTCTTCGTGTGGGAAGACTTCTAATTTGCATTTACTGTATAGTGCTGCTTGAACTCACCAGCTGTCGTCATAATATGGCCAGAGGAGAAGGGGTTTATTTAAGTTTTTGGTGTAATTGTATACATTAATGCTTGGCTGTGAGGTGCCCTCCCTGACTCCGGAGGAGTTCGAGGCTTGATCTTCAGCTGACTCTACAGCAGGTCAGAGGTAATGGGAGTGGGCGTGGCTTGTCCCTTAAAGCGACAGGAAAGCACAACAACTATTATGGGGCCACTGTAGCCGAATGGGTAATGAGGATGTGGGACCTAGTTTGAGGGGTCAGGTCACTGGGGTGTGACTTTAAAGGGTATGTTTTGTGCCCTGACTCATGTTCGCTTCCTCCTCCACCCCAGGCCATAGTGAACTGAGTGATCGTTTTAGTTCTGCACCAAAGCTCTGTGTCACCACATACCCCATGGCGATGGGGCTAAGCCACCATGCACTGAAATTGCTGAAATCATGAACCAAAACAAATCCTGCCTCCTCTAAGTTGATTTTCTTAGGTATTTTCTCACAGCATTAAGAAACTAACACAGTGCTTTCTTTTGTTTGTTTGTTTTTTGGTTTTTGAGACAGGGTTTCTCTGTAACTTTGGAGCCTGTCCTGAAACTAGCTCTTGTAGACCAGGCTGGTCTCGGACTCACAGAGATCCTCCTGCCTCTGCCTCTTGAGTGCTGGGATTAAAGGTGTGTGCCACCACTTCCTGGCTGCACCTTTTTTTTTTTGGTTTTTTTTTTGTTTGTTTTTTCAAGACAGGGTTTCTCTGTGGTTTTGGAGCCTGTCCTGGAACTAGCTCTTGTAGACCAGGCTGGTCTCGAACTCACAGAGATCCACTTGCCTCTGCCTCCCGGGGGATTAAAGGCGTGTGCCACCACCGCCCGGCTTTGCACCTTTTTTTTAAAGGCAGAATTTCACGTAGTCTAGGGTGGCCTTGAACTACTGTGTACAGAGTATTATAATGATAACATCGTGATAATATCTCAAAGCGGCAAACAAGTGAGAACTGACCTAAATGTAGGAGCAGCACAGATTACCAACAGAGGGTGGTTGATAAACGCAGGACAATTGCAGAGACAGGCCCAAACTGTATACTGGAACTCTCAGTATAATGTGGATAAGAGTCACCCATAACATTACACAGGCAACTGAAGCAATTAATATTCTCATTCTAAACAAACAAACAAACAAATTCTTGGCTGCTCTGTCTGGCTTTTAAAGGATACCTATTTTGCATTGGAAATATCACCAGCACCCATCTGTAAAACTTCCTTCAAATAAGAGTCTATTTGAATGGGTACACAAAGAAAA
This sequence comes from Microtus pennsylvanicus, assembly GCF_037038515.1. Taxonomy (NCBI): domain Eukaryota; kingdom Metazoa; phylum Chordata; class Mammalia; order Rodentia; family Cricetidae; genus Microtus; species Microtus pennsylvanicus. The sequence goes on along the minus strand of NC_134593.1, from coordinate 14,413,717 downwards.
TCAGGATGTGTTGGACTCAGAAAAAAAGAAATCGCTCTTGATTCTTTTGGGCTATTTGAGCTATACTCATGATTTAGGAAATGTCTGTAATTCTTAGTTAAATAGACTAGAGATTATTGCAAAAACTTATGGGTGCCATCCAAAGGTGACTGGTGGGTTTTGTATCAGAACATTCTGGGATGGTGTGGTAAGGCACAATTGATGTAGGTGGGTCTTTTGTCTATGTGTTACTTTCATTGGTCAAATAAAGAGACTGCCTTGGCCTTTGATAGGACAGCAGCTTAGATAGGCAGAGTAGACAGAACAGAATGCTGGGAAGAAGGGAAGTGAGTCAGATGCCATAGCTCTCCTCTCTGAGATGGATGCAGGTTAGAATCTTCCTGGTAAGCCACCACTTCATGGTGCTACACAGATTATTAGAAATGGGTTAATCAAGAAGTGAGAATTAGCCAATAAGAGGCTGGAACTAATGGGCCAGGCAGTGTTTAAATGAATACAGTTTCCATGTAATTATTTCGGGTAAAGCTAGCTGGGAGCCGGGCCGCAGCCCGCCGCTCCTATCACTACACACAATACTTGAGAACCATCTACTACCTTGCTGGTTGAAAATGGGGACATTACGGCTACTAGGTGGGTTGAGTAGAAGGTTTTTAGTGTAAATGCGAGGGAGAGAACAGACAGAGGGATCTGGAAGAGTCCAGAGCAGAGAGAGAAAGTAGTGGATTGAACACAGCCAGCAGACTAGATCATAAAGGGGGAAGGGTGAGAGGGAGAGAGGAAGAGAAGAAAAAGGAATGAGGAGAGGGAGAAGAACCAAGAGGACAAAGAGAACCAAAGAGTCTGCATGGCCAAAACAACTGAGTTATGTAGGAATTAGGAGCAAGGAGACAGGAAGAGAAGCTCAGAGCCTGGAGAGGTGTAGGGTATTGGGAGGGGATGAGAAATGCCGAGAGAAGCCAGGGCGCTGTAATAGGTACTTGGATTCTTAGAGAGCCTGACTTTTCCAGTGTCTGCTTTGGGATTTTAATAAGCACCTCAGCTAGTCATTTGTCCTGAGTTCCTTTGGTCCTTAATGGAGGCAGTCTCTGTCACTGAAGGATGTAGAATCTCTCGCAAACTGAAAATGCTCAGTCTTGAGTTATTTTGGAGAAACACTCCCATAAAGAAAGCAGTGCTCAGAAGAATACAAAAATGAAATAAAAATATTTTTTTCAGGGATGAATGCAAAGAGGTACACTGTTATTGGATGAATGCAAAGAGGTACACTGTATCCCCAAGCAAATAGCTTCTTTCTTCTAGTACTGAGTTGGGGTCACTTGAGAAGCGAGTGGATCCTACTGTCACCCACTCACGGGCTACTTAATAAAAAGCTGCTGGTTTGTGGATAGCATCCCAAAGTGGATGGGCAGCAGCTTCTCCAGCAAATGGAAAGGCTCTGATAGGAAAAGCACAGTGGTCTAGGTTGCATGCTGTTTTTCTCGCAATGATGGGATAGTTGAACCACAGTGAAAGCCCCTTGGTGGTGTTGTGATAAAACACTCAGACCAAAAGCAGTGTAGGGGAGGGAAGGACTTATTTGGTGCACACACCTAAATCACAATCTTACCCTTCAGAGAATTCATGGCAGGAACCCAAATAGGAACTGGCCCAGAAACCAAAGGGGTATGCTGCTTAGTGCCTCACTGATTGGTTATGCCCAGCTAGCTTTCTTATACAGCTCAGGTACTGCCCCGAGTGAACTGGGTTCACCCATATTGATTAGTGAGCACCACTGCCCCGCACAGACATGTCAACAGGCCAATCTGAAGGAGGCAATCCTTCAACTGAGGTTCCCTCTTCTCAGAAGACTCTAAATTGTGACAATAAAAACTAACCAGGACACTTGGTTTGGGTTTTGTCTGTTTCATGGACCATGACCAATGAATGACCTTAGTGTATATTCAGGTAAGTGTGCAGTAGACTGCAGGCACATTAAAATAGTGCATGTTGATGTCCATCAAAGAAATTCCCTTCTAGGATTAGAAGGCAGTTGGGACTGGCAAGAATATATAGATGTTTTTAAGGTACCCATGTAGGTCCTTGAAATGGATGGAAAGTAAATATTTCATCAGTGCAAAACACTAAAGCTAGATACATTTTTTAGGAATTGAGCATCAACAAGAACTGTTCTATCTGCCAATAAAGGGGACAAAACTTACAGAGAGCTATGGGCAGATTCTCAGGAGGAAGGGCTTTCACATACAGCCATTGCAAGTTTTTCTCCACATTACCTTAATTATGTTCTTTTTTGCTACATCACCTTAACTTCTTTATTCTGTTTGTACAGCCATTCACGAGCTAGGGTACAACCGAAAGTTCTAGCGGCAAGGTTGAGCACTGCGCAAGACCCTGCAACAGAGTTCCTAAGGTTCTGATGGAGTTGGCTGTGTCTCACTTCATCTAGTCGACTTAGGGTTGACAGTGGGGGCAGCTTTCTTGCCTAGTGGTAACAACAGCTGACCAGTCCCTTGCCTGTGAAGCTCTACCGTATATGCATTGATGAGTGGTGAGCCATTAATACAGTGTACTTCTTTCATTTTTATGCAACATTTCCTGTAGTCTAGGCTGGCCTTGAACTTGCTGTGCACATAATATTATGATGACGTCATGAAAATATTTTAAAGCAGAGAAAAAGTGAGAACTGGCCTAAATGTGGAAGTGAGTTTACATGTGTAGTGCCCTTTGGATGAGTCCTTTGAATGATTCCTGAAGAGTTAACACATTTTCAACGTGAAATGAGTCCTTAAAAAGGGGAGTGTCCACATGTGATTCTATGAAGAGTTGTTTATTACCTCATTGTGTGTCTTCTTTGGGGAAATATTTACCAAGATTTCCCTCCTTTTGACCGAATTAGCACTCTTTTAAGCTGAATGACTTCCTTTGGACATTAAACCCTTATTGGATGTGTGATTTGTAAAACACTGTCTCCTTTTTGGTGATTTGCCACTGAAGTTTGGATGGAAGATTCCCCAATAGCCATATATTGCTTTATTCTCCAGAATGCTGCCTTCTGGAGAGCATGAAACCTTTAGAACATGGGGCCAAGTAAGGGTCTTTGAGTCACTGGGAACATGTTCATGAGGGACCCCTGGCCTTTCTTCTGTTTTTGGTATAGTGAGATGATTTATTTTGCTTTGTTTTGTTCTGGCATGATAAACCCAAATCAGTGAGAACAACAGACCATGAACCAAACCTTCAAAACCATGAGCTGAGTCTTTTCTCTGTATAGGTTGATTAACGAGGTATTTGTTATAGTCACAGAAAGTTCAAAAGTTGCTTTTCCATTTAGTTGACATTTTTTTTGCTATATAGCAACAACTTTTTAGTTTGATATGATTCCACCAATTTTGTTTTTGCTTATAGAAGAAAAAAAATCCCAACCATTGCATTTCCTAACACCAGGGGTTAGCATTAATTTTCTTCCTAAATAAAAAAAAAGGTGTTTGTTTTTTTTTAAAACAGGATCTCATGTAGTTAAGAATGACCTTGAATTTTTGGTTTTATTGCCTCTACTTTCCAAGTGCTAGAATTACAGGCAGGTGTCTTAGGGTTTTATTGCTGTGAAGAGACACCATGACCACAACAACTCTTATAAAGGAGAACATTTAATTGGGGGTGGCTTAAAGTTTCAGAAGTTTAGTCCATTATCATCACAGTGGGACATGGCACTGTGCAGACAGACATGGTGCTGGAGAAGGAGCTGAGAGTTCTACATACTGATCTGCAGGCAACAGGAAGTGAACTGTGTACCACACTGGACACAGCTTGAACACACGAGATCTCAAAGCCCTTCCCTACAGTGACACACCTCCTCCTCCAGCAAGTCCACACCTCCTAATAGTGCCACTCCCAATAGGCCAAGCATTCAAACACGAGCCCATGGGGACATACATTCAAACCACCAGAGCAGGCATGTGTCACCACCCCCACCCAGCTCAGACATTATTTAAATGCTTGTTAGAATTCTCTTGTGCAGTCAGTGGCTTCTGGACTTTGATTTCTTGGGAAAGTGTTGCCATATTACCCATTATTGTCTGATCAGGTTTTCTGTTTCTTCATAATTCCTCAAGAGTAGGCTGTATGATTCTAGGAGCTCATCTCTTCTAGGTTATCCAACATTAGGAAACTCACAAACACTGGACGTTAAATGACACACTCCCGAATAACTGATGGATTAAAGAAATTAAATTGAAATAAAAAAATCTTGAGATCAACAGAAGTGAAAAAAGATACCTAAACTTATAGGATATAACAAAATGTTTATGAGAGGAATTTTGTACCTACAAATGCTTTTGTGGTAAGAAAAAAAAATGTCACATAAGCAACTTATACCTCAAGGAACTAGGAAAGAGCAAGCTAAGCCCATAGTTAACAGAAGAAAATAAATCAAAATGATTAGGGCAGAAAGAAATAAAAAGTAGAAAACAGTAGAAAAAAATCAGTTTTACCACGAGTTTCTTTTGTTTTGTTTTGTTTTTTTTTTTTAAACCAAACTGATAGTACCTTAACTAGACTAAGAATTAGAAAGAAAATTTCTTCCACTCTAAATCTCCCTTGGAACCTTGGTGGAGAAAAACAGATTATAAGGTTTATATTACATGTATGCTCAATTTTACCGTGTAACAATCAAATACATTCCATGCTGAACTGCCTCAGAAGACCAGATCATCACGATATCCACTCACCGTCCCTAAGTCCCTGGTCCCAGAAGGACCTGTAGCCTCAAATCTTGGGAGCACTGCTTATGGGTACTACTAGAGGCTCTGGAAGCTCCCTTGAAAAAGAGAGACAGGGCAGGATAGGGCAGTCCCTGCTCAGTGCTAATAGGCTGGAGAGGAGCTTTCCCCGGCCACCCCGGCTTGTGTTATCATCACCCCCCGCCATTTCTTCCTTTAAATGTTTTGTTCTGCAGTTGTGGGAGATATGGCCTCTGGCGCTTTCAGTCTCTGCCCCCACTCTGCCGTGTTCCCTGGGCTTCAGGTGCAGTCGGGTTGCAGTTATATTCTTTGGGACGGGACTCCACACTCTGCATTTTGGTGAGTTGCAGTTTTATGTCATAGTCTCCATTGTTGCAAAGAGAAATCTCCATTGATGAGGGGTGAAGACTATAAATATTTAGAACATGGTAAAGAGAAAGTCTCACCAACGTGACTGCCTAAGCAGGAGATGAACAAGACCACCACCAACGGACGTGCCAAAGTGAACAGGAAACCTCCATCCTACACACAGAACTGCAGGCAACTAGGGGGATGCTGAGGTCAGGAGACACAGTCCCGTTCCCCCCCCCCACCCCAAGCGCACACCAATCGGTTACCCAATACCAAATGGCCATCCCAGAAAATGTACATGCAAGTAGCGTTGCACAGATTGCATTTAGGAATATATATGTGTATATATGCATACATGAGAGTATGTAACAGCAGCTAATAAAAAAGGAGGCCATAAATTTGAAAGAGAGCAGGGAGGGGTTTTCAGGCTACAAAGGGAAGGGAGAAATGATGCAATTGTATTAAAATCTCAAAAAAAAATAATTAAAATTCTTTGTTCTGCTTGTAAGCTGCAGTCCCCTCAGTTACTCCCCCCTCCCCACCCGGCCACTCCTTGAAGAACATCACTTAAATTCTCAAGCCGCAAACAAAAGGGAAAATAACGGGTCCCCAGCAGCCACAAAGGAACAGATTGATAAATCTGACTGTGTAAAAATTTAAAACTTCTGTTTGGCAAAAGACAAGACAGACTGTGAAAGTGTAGCTGCAGAACATATGATAGAGAGGCTAATTGCCTTGATTTGCAAAATAACCCATGCAAACGAATGGGGATGTAAAACAGCTCAGAGAAAGCAGGCAAACTATGGGAGCGCACAGTTCAGGAGGAATACAAATGGCCCACAAAACGATGGAAATATACCAGCCTCACTCTTATTTAAAGACATCAGCAAGATAAAATCTTTCAATTTTATAATGCCTGTAAAAAAATAAATAAGAAAGCTTTATAACCCCCAATGCTTACAAAAGCATGGGGAAATACATCCTTTGAGAGCTTCTTGGTGACTGGACAATCTCTATCACATATTAAAACAAATGCAGTGTTTGTCCTGACACTTTTGACTTAGAAATTTTACTACTTAGGATTTGTGAATAATGCTAATATTTCCCATCAGTTAACGTGCAAGATATTGGCAGAGATATTGCTTACTAGCAAACTATGTAAAGATTTATTTTACTTTTATTTATATATGTGTGTGTGTACCTACAGGTGCCTGCAGAGGCCAGAAGAGCACATCAGCTGGAGTTGGAGCAGGGAGCTGGGAACTGAACTCTGTTTCTCTGAAAGAGCAGCAAGTGCTCTTAACCACAGAGCCTTCTTTCCGGTCCCAGCAGGAAACAATTTAAAAAGCACATTGTTTGCTAGAAGACATCTTGAAAAGCAAACAAAAGTTTATTAGTAGCAAAACTTAATTGGAGTAAATAAAAATTCAGTATCTGCTTCAAGGAGAGATAGGTTTGTGGAAAGGAAGATGTCCAAAGTATATTATAAATCAAAGAGAACAATGTATAGAACAATGTGACAGAAGTAAATACTGCAGGTGCGCACAAACAAAAGCTACCATTTTTTAGACAATATGCTATAGGGAGAAAACCCATGGAAGAGGGTGATTCAATTCTCATTGTAAACTTCCTTCTCTTACTGTTTTCTTCTTTGGGATGTACGGGATCAAGTTACACACAGTCTTCAATTCAGAGCACCCCCCATCATTGGTATAAATGGCCTCAACTCCTTTCCCCACTTACTTAAAGGAGTCTTATTATTTCTTTGAGAACTTCATCTGCATGTTGATCATACCCATCCCAGCTCTTCCTGCATCTACACCTTCCCTACCCACCCAATTTTGAGTTCCATTTTTTAAAAAAGGCTCATGAAGACCTAATTTGTGCTGCCCAAATATTCTTGCATGCAAGGACTTTCTCTAGAAATGCATCCGTGTCCAACATGTCGGGAAAGATATTAAGCCACAATATCTACCATTACCTTATGACTTTTGTCTTGAGTCTTCTTTTTCTAGAGCAATGGTTCTCAACCTGTGGGTGCGACCCTTTTGGGTTGCATATCAGATGTTTACATCACAATTCATAACAGTAGAAAAATTGCAGCTATGAAGTAGCAATGAAATGATGTAATGGTGGGAGGTTCACTACAACATGAAGAACTGTATTAAAGGGTCGCAGTATTGCAGGTTGAGAACCACTGTTCTGGAACTTTCTTTGCATATTCTGATAGACAGATATCCAACTTATTTTTTCCCTCTAGTGAAACAGTTTCCCAGAGTTATTTCTAACCAATAGATTCTTCTGCTATTAAATTATGCTGCAATACTTATTGTATATTAAATTATAATGTATACACAGGAGTGGTTTCTAAGTTCTTTATTCTATAATATTTGTAGTATAATTTTTAAGCCATTTTCATATACTATTTAATTTTTATCATAAGAATACAGAGAAAGATGCATCAGATTTTCAATTTAAAATGACCACTCTGGAGTCTAGAGAGATGGTTCAGTGGTTAAGAGCATACTGCTTTTGCGGAGAACCCGTGTCTGACTCTCAGCCCTCACTCCGGTGTCTCACAACCATCTGTCACTATAGTTCCAGGGGATCTTACACCCTCTTCTGGTGCCTGCACACATATGATTGCTAAGAGAAATCGATATGCATTAGTTTAAGGGGTATCAAGGATTTATTAAGCTTTATGCAGCCAGAGATATAAAATTAATCTTAAAAGTATATAATCATCTTATCACTATCACCCAGGTTAAGAAATCATACACAGCACAGCCAATTACCCAGAAACCCCTGTGTTCTGGGCTCATAGGCCTAAAATCATATCTTTTCACTATAGTTAGAGTAACCACTCTTCCAAAACAGCTGTACCCTGCCAATCATGACAATTATTCCCTACTTAAAATGCTCTATTGAACATATATCAATGAGTCCTATATTTTAATTTAGCTTGTTTTTCACTTTATTTAGAGATATTGTATAGTGTGCTTCCTTTTAAGTCCGACTCACTTTATTCAATATTGTTTGTTGTTGTTTTTCATTTTTAGGATAGTTCTCTGTGGTAAAGTTCAACCTCTGCAGGTGACCTTAATCTCTTCCTATTAGAAGTGGTGTGCTTCCTGTTCTGGAGCCAGCTGGTCCTGTGACCTCCCAGGTGCCAGTTCTGAGCTTAGGCTGCTGGTGGCTTTGTGTCCTAAGCGTAGCGACCACGACTGTCTTATGAGCAAGCCTGAGCTGCCCTGGTGGAGATGGTATCTATGTGCTGGAGCTGAGCTGGCCTGGATGAGAGTCACATCATGATTAGCCAGCTGCCTTGCTTATCACAGATGTGCGAGGCCGCTGTGGCTCACAGGAACCAGAACTCCCAGTGATTGAGGCTGAACTGGAGGGCCAATCTGATCTTGTAAGCCAAGGGATTGACTACACACCTATAAATGATGGAAAAGAGGAGATGTTATGATCTGTGAATTATCTGATGATTGTATACATACAAAAATCAAAAGAATCTATAGGTAAATTACCAACCCCATTAGGGTTTCCATAACAACTCAACATGTGAAAATCATTTTCATCAAGGAAGCAGAAAAAAATTTCAAGAAGAGACACTTTTAAAATTACCACCAGTCTCAAACACAATAAAACAAAGCATGTCCGAGTACTTTGTGGCTATTTAAAATTGTTAAGAGATAATTCAAAGATTTAGCACATCTATAGTCAGGTAACCAATCTTATAAATCTGTTTTGGGCTGCAGTGAAACCTCAAACTATACATCTGTGGAATGGGTTTATACCTCAACCTATGCATTTGTGGAATGGTTTTAAATGAGAAACACACTATAATTGTGTTTAAACCTATGAATGTAATAGTTTTTTTAGCCTTGACTCTTTCCTGAATTTCATTTTTATTTTTGATTCAAAGAAGTCTGATTTTCATAAATGTAGAGATTCCAGTGTAGAGTGGAGACCAGCAGCTCCCTAGGAATTCCCTGGAGCTCCAGCACAAGATTAGGATGCTGAGCACCCGGTCTTGTGGATGGGACAACTCCTGGATTCTTGGCCTTTCTGTCAGGAGACAGCCATTGCTAGACTACTCAGAGCACAGCCTGATGCCACTCTAACACACATATTATGGTATATACTCATTCTGTATTCTCTCTCCCCACCCCACCCATCCACTCATTCTATCAGTTTTGTTCCTTTAGAGATCCATGACAAATACACTTGAAAGATGATCTCTCAGTTTGCTGGTTCCCTCTCATGACTTCTAGAGCTACACCTAGATTATGTGTAAGCATGATCCCTCTGGGGAAAACACTAGCTGACTGCATAGAAGCATTCTCTGTCATAAAGCTTTCAGTGCTTGGCTACTAGAAAGAACAATGGTCGGAACTGGGAGAATACACCGCGAATGTATTCTGAGAGTGAGTGCTAAACTGTTGGGCTACAAAGCTGCATTGATACGGTAACTGAGAGTTTGATAGGCACACATGGGCACTTGGAGGCTAGAATAGATGAGAGTGGACGCTAAGTAAACCTGAGATAACATCTTGGCAGAGTATGAATATGTGGTGGAAAGAGTCACAGAGGTAGGCATGGAGGTGTTCACCTGTAAACCCAGCAGTTAGGATGTGGAGGCAGGGAGGTTGTGAGTTCCAGGATAGCTTGGACTATATAGAAATAAAAACAGCAAGGAATATGCGAGGGACAGAAACTGGCATCATAGAGAAGTTGGCTGGGGTGTTATCCATCAGGATGAGGAGTTTTCTTTGAAGTAATGGTTATTGTATGTGTTGTGAGCCCGATAGGTACAACATTTAGGCCTTGTAGGCCAGACTTGATGGTCAGATGGACTGATCTGACAGCTGTTTTCCGTGTATCGATACGGAGGATAAGATTTCAGAATGACAGTGATGCTTACTTAATTAGGAAAGGAAAAAGTAGAGTAGTCATAATTACCAAAAACCAGAATGGCAACCAGGGACCTAACTTAGAAATATCTACATATGTTCGGTTTGCAGAAGCAGATCCCCGTTGATAGAGGTAATTATGCTTTGGGTTGATTTCTTTGAAGTTTTCACACCGTAGTCTAAAATAAACTTGATTGTCCTGACATTTCACAGAACGATCTTGCCATATTGGTGATGTTATGCTATTTGGACCTGGCAGATTCGAAAGTGTTAAGTGCAACATTTGGGTGTATGCCGGAGGGCAGAAAGTAAACACTAAGAGTGAGGGGGTGTGAAATTGAGGGCAGTTTCAGACGTCAGTGGACTGAGGTGTGCTCAGATATTCCTTCTGAGAGAAAGGCAAGGACTGTTACCTTTAGCTTCTGACCACTAAGAAAGAGCTCTTGGTGATTCCCTTAGAGTTTGGAGCAAAAGCACACCTTATTCGGGGGTCTGAGGTGAGTCTGTCCGGGTCCACTTCCTGTTGTTAGAACAAAATCCCTGAATATGCATAAAGCAAAGAGGTTTATTTTGGCTGTTGGTTCTGGAGACTGGAGGTTCAAGAGCATGGTATCAGCAAGGCTTTTGTGCTCTTTTAACAGTGGTGGGAGGAGAGTGGCAAGCAGAGTCTTCCTGAAGAGGCAAACCTACTTTATAACAACCTGCTCTCACAAGGGGAAGGCAGCCATTCTGAGAAAAGCATTGGTCGCTCTCTGTGGCGCAAAGCCCTCTGGTGCCACCTCACAACATCACCACTGTCAAACCTCAGCATGTGTTTCAGAGGGTGCGTCAGGTGCTTTGTCTATGGCTGTGATTGTGGTGGCTTGTCAGCTTGGTTGTCAACGTAACTACAGCTCTAATCAACTAAAACCTGAGCAGCTGGGCACACAGGTGAGTGGTTTGCCTTGATTGACCCACTTGACATACAAAGACCCACTCTGAAGCTAGATCATTTGAGGTGGGAAGACCTGCCCTAATTCTGGGCCACTCCTTCTGGAGGCAGTCCATGTGACAAAAGCTTTGGCTTTTAGCCCACTTGCCTTCACTCTCTCTGGAAAGCCTATCTATCTGTTGCTCACGCATTGCTTTGATGGTATTAGAACCAGCATCTTCGGGACTCCAACACAGACCAGAGACCAGCTGAGACGTACATCCTTGTGGACTGAACAACTACTGGATTCTTGGCCTTTCAGTCAGGAGACAGCCATTGCTGGACCAGCCAGACCACAGTCTCATATCTTTGTGGACTTCATTCTTGAGTCAATTCATTGCCTCTACCAAGGACAGCAGCAAGGATCCCACAAAAGCTGTACTATCCCTAGGGTTGGAGGGGGAACTCAGTGGTGGATTGCTTGCTCTACCAAGATTGCAACACCAAAATGATATGAGGGTATTTAACCACTTTATGATAGAATCTGAGGCCTGTTCCACAGGTGGGAATTTCATGCCTGGTTTTGTAATCCTGGTCAAAAGTCCATGACAGTGAAAGTCTAGGCCCTGGGGTAGAGTCTGCTAAGTGGCCATGCTGTATGTAAAATTGCCTTGTAAGTATTTATGTTTATATCCATAGACCTTGGCTACTCTAAATCTTGGCCAGAGAAGGTTATTTTCTTTTTTCTTTTTCTTTTTGCAGTGTGTAGCCGTCAATGGAGAGATATATTGTTGGTCAAAGTCCTGAGAATAAGAGCCTGGACATTTGGCTCTAAATACTGCCACCACAGCCACCAAGGCTCAGTGGCCATCGCAGAAGAGGAGGGTGCTGTAAAACGTTGTCTTCTGAAAGTGCATGGCTACCAGAACCACGAACTCACAGCAGACGTGGTTACTGCATAAGACGTACATGAGATCAAGCTGGTCAAAAATCTGGCATAGGTTGAGTAGATCATTTGTGGGCTTCACCCCATACGGAGGAGCTATTGAAAGTGGATGGTTGTTGGGGGAGGGAGAATTGGTATTTATCAGGCAACACTAACTGCACTAGTAGGTTATTTTAAAAAGACATGAAGTTGGGAGTGAGTGAGAGGGGAGATATGAAGGGAGTTGAAGGGAACATAGAGGATAGGTGAGGTCATATTTCATTGGATATATGTATGAAATTCTTTTTTTTTTTTGGTTTTTTGAGACAGGGTTTCTCTGTGGCTTTGGAGCCTGTCCTGGAACTAGCTCTGTAGATCAGGCTGGTCTCGAACTCACAGAGATCCACCTGCCTCTGCCTCCCGAGTGCTGGGATTACGTATGAAATTCTTGAAAATAAAATTTAAGTAACATGATTTTCCATGTATCAATGTGTATAATTTGATAATTTCACATACATGTATACAATATTTAATCTAGTCTTTGTAATTAAAGTGATAACTATTTGAAAATGGAAAAATATTTATCGTTTCTGTGTGTTGGGAGACTTCATATTTTTTCTAACTTGCACCCATGTGTTTGTGTATGGGCATGGCCTGCTATGGCAGTTTGTGGAAGTCAGAGGCAACCTTCCAGAGTCTGTTCCCACATGGGCCCCATAGTTGAAGCAGAGCCACCTCATCAGCCTGACTTCTAGGTAGTTCTTTTGAAGTTTATAACAAATTGTTGTAGACTACAATTATCCAGTTGTGCTGTAGAACACTGAAACTATTTCTTCTATCAAACTGTATCAATTGTGCCTGCTATCTGCCCACTCCATTCTTCCCCAATACTCTTCCCAGCCTCTCGTGACAAGTGTTCTGCTTCATTTTCCATGGGATCAGCTTTTTAGCTTCCCCGTGAGTGAGGACATGTAATTTTTGTCTTTCTGTATCTGGCTTATTTAACTGACACCCTCAGTTCTACCTACGTTGCTGCAAATGACACGATTTCACTATTTCTAGTGGTCAACTGTCTTCTTGCGTACACACAACCCATTTCTTTATGCATTTATTCATTGATGGACGCCTTAGTTGATTCCTCATTTTGGCGATTTATCGCCCCTTTCATCTAAGGGTTATTTAAAGTGCTTCAAGTTTCTCTTGTTCTCTTTGTCCTGAAGCTTGGTTCAAATAAAATGAAACATCTTTGTGCTTTAATCGTTCTCTTTCTAGACTTCAGAAGATGTACTTCTGTTGGTGTTTTTTTTTTTAACTGTACCTTGAACCTCGCCTATTTTAAAGGGATTTCTTACATATTGAAATTTCTCCAGCTGTGGATGAGTCTTACAGAGTATACTTAGTTTGCTGCCTCTTGATGATAGAGAAAGTGACCCTGTAATGTCCTCAGTGAGGTGTCTTCAAGCCCAGTAGTACACATGTATAACCCTGGGCAGCTCTCCTCCAGAGAGCTAATTCCATCTGTGACATATGAACTCATGCTAACTTCAACCACCCAAGAGCTGTTTCTCTTACTTGACTGCATTTTCTTCCCATAAAGATAAGGTTCCCGAGATAACTTGTAACATGAGTGCCTGCTTGTTGGGGTTTCTGTCCTGCCCAGTTCCCACAGCCGGCAAGTCCCAAAGAAAATCACACAGAAAGTCTACATTAGATATAAACTGATTGGCCCATCAGCTCAGGCTTCTTATTAGCTCTTGTAGCTCATATTAACCCATTATTCTTATCTATGTTAGCCACATGGCTCAGTACCTTTTTCAGCGGGGTAGGTCACATGTTGCTTCTTCGGTGGTCTGGGCAGGACTGGAAGGAATGGGCTTCCTCCTTCCTAGAATTGTCCTGTTCTCATTGTCCCACCTCTACTTCCTGTCTGGTTGACCCACCTATACTTCCTGCCTGGCCAATCAGCATTTATTTAAAACATCATTGACAGAATACAGACAATTCTCCCGCACCACTTCCCCCTCTTTTTTTTAAACAAAGGAAAATATCCATAGTCCATTTTTGGGAAATGTGGCGTAGTATTCCAGGCTACTTCTGGCTGGTTTGGGGCACTGATAATTTTATGGGGACCAAAAGAAAATTTAGAATTATGATCAAGTCCTGACTGGAGTATCCTGTGAGTCTTGATCATCTCAGGCAGCAGTCTTGAATCTATTCTAGATGTAGAACTTATACATCCAGGCCATCTTTTCCTACTGGAGATTTCTCAGGTGGTCTTCCTTGATCAAACCTGATTTTTCTTATTTCAGAATGAATCCACAGCCTCTCATTTCCTGTGGAAACAAAAGCAAAATCTCTCCTCCAAAGTAACATACCTTTTGACTTCAGTTTTGAAGTCAAGGAATTTTCAAAATACCTATCTTGGATTAATTCAGCAGCATTTATAAGCAAATATCTTTTAGCAGCTGTTGCTCCTTCCTCAGCATTCAAACAATTAAAAGAGAACATAATAACATACAGTATCAAGATTCTCTGTGCGTTTTTCATCTTTATGGGGCTTTATTTTAAACTCTATTTCTTTTATTGTTACTTTTACTTTTTGAGACAGGTTCTCTGTATATTTTTGGTTGTCCTGGAACTCCCTCTGTAGATCAGGCTGTCCTTGAACTCACAGAGATCTGTCTGCATCTGCCTCCCAGGCATTGGGATTAAAGGTGTGTTCCACCACACCCAACTACTCTTTCTTTTATTTATTTTAAGGACTTTAACATTTTTCTTTTCTCTCCCAAGCCAGGATATATTTTTTTAACACACAGTAAACCATTTAGAGGTGTTTTTTTCTTTGAATCTTTCTTTACTGTATATCTCTCTTTTTCTGACTACATGAGTCTTTAATTTACCACGCAATATGGGTAGGATCAAAGCTGTGGCTTTGATGGCTGGATCCAGCCCATTTCTTAGCTTTCTATGATTCCAGCCACATGGTGGAGGTACCAGCTGTAGCCATGTTTATTGCCACAACTCTATGGCATTTCAAGGTCCCTGCCAGCAAGAAAGCTGCAGCAGTGTGATCACAAACCACACTCAAATGCTCCGAAGTCAGACCACCTGCCTGAAAGAGTCAGAGTTTGCACTGTCAGAATGGCCCAGAAAGGGAGCATTTTAAAATGGTGTGACTTTTTTCCTGCTATGGCTGAAAACCGAAAAGCATGCAGTCAGTTTTTCATCAGCATTACTTAAGTATTCATGGCAGGACCTCTTAAAAGAGCTGCAAGGTTTTACAGCTAAAGCTGAGTCAGGAAGCCTCTCTTAGATGAGAGCGCTTGCTTGCCTCTAGCAAGCAGAGCAGACCCAAAAAATTGCTGCTACCAAGAAAATATGCTTTATTCTTTCCCAAGCTTTCTCAGGCTTTCTGTGGATGCAGTTATTCATGTGGGCGCCATTTTGTAACATGAGGGCCTGCTTGTTGGGATTTCTGTCCTGCCCAGTTCTCACAGCCAGCAAGTCCCAAAGAAAATCACACTGAGATTCTACATTGGATATAAACTGATTGGCCCATTAGCTCAGGCTTACGTAGGCTTGAGAGAGAGAGAAAATAAAGAGTATAAAAAGTCATAAAATAAAGTTAATGCTTTTTAGAAAAGGGTAAGAGACAGAGTACAGATAATCATAGATTAAAAAAATAAAGAAATATGTCACATAAAAATGGAAAATTTACAAAGAGTCTGGATTCTGTGTATTATTGTGTTTCCTTTTAATTTTTGACTGTGAAGGAGCTAAGTACAGAGAGACGTTTCAATATATGAGCTGCTAAGCCAAACCAGCATGTATATTATAAAGGTATTATGACTTCAGAATTTGGGTCTAAGGATATGATGCTTTGGAAAAGAGGTTCTTCTTTTGTTTTCACAAAGAATGAGACCCTGTGGATTGCTTCTAGACCAATATAGTATGATAGACCATGCCCCCCTGAAAGGTTGCTGTGAAGACCCTCAAAAAAATTACTTTGCTCAACTGCTGACTGAGATGAACCAAGCAAACAGGATATACCATGAGAGACCTGATTAACAGTACCCCCATACACCAGGAAGAAGTTTGGACAGAAAAAACTGTGCCCATATTCCCAAATATTGTTTATAAATGTTCTCTTACATTTAAAGAGGAATGTGATATAGATATGATATACATATGAATAATTTGCATTCGTGTGGATTTTGCTTTATTGATACAAGTTTAAGGTCAGTTTTGTTATATGTATTTCTGATCTTGATTAGGGTATTGTGATTGTGTAGTTTATTTAAAAATGTAATGTATAATTAGGAAATATAGGTTGTTAATGGATATTCATCAATAATAGTCAAGCTTGTAGTCATGTTAGTTAGATTTTCTAGAAATATAGAGATATATTTCAGTTAGATAGACATTCTTCATATCTGTCAAAGACTACAGAATATGGCATTTAAAATGTTTTAATAAATTAGGACTTTTAATGACAATGAGACACGTCTGCTCCTGGCAGCACCAATCTACTTCAAGAGGAAGATGTGCAATGAAGAGTCTCATTATGGAGTTTGATAGCCATTTGGGTAAGAAACTGCTCTTGCTTGGACTGTTGCATAAACTGGACATGAAGAACCCGCAGAGAGCTGAATTTGCCTAAAGGTGAGATGGTCTTTTGGGGTTCCTGATTCATGAAAGAGTCTGAAAGACATTCTGTAGGGCACAGAAGAAAATGACTGAGCTGTATTTGAAATTTCCAGCTTCATGGAAATATCTTCTGGATACTATGGGCCTGTATGCAGAAGATGGATGCCCCAATGATACAGAAGACCTTTGGGTGACTGTCCAGGCAGTAAGATGTCTCTGTCATTTCTAGAGTTTTGGAAGTTGCTTACTTCTTATTTACTTAGGTAATATTATATCATTCTGGAGTCTTTGATAGAGTTGAAGAATAGATAGATAGTTATAGTTTTCCTTTGTTATGATAAAAGATAAAATAGATCTAAATATTGTAACTGTAGTTCTTGCTTGATACCTGTTATATGTAATTTTACTATCTTAAAGCCTTCCTTTTTGTTTAAACAGAAAGGGGGAAATGGTGTAGGAGGCCTTTCTGTATTTGTGTTGTTTTTGTTGGTTAGTGGTAGGCAGGGAAGACAGAACTGAATGCTGGGAGAAAGAAGGCAGGCAGAGAGAGCTGCCATGAAGTCACCAGGTCAGAGATGCTGAATCTTTCCCAGTAAGCCACAACCTTGTGGTAACATACAGATTATTAGAAATGGGTTGAATCAAGATGTGAGAGTTAGCCAATAACTGATTACAGGTCATATTCATGAGGCTATAGTGGCGTGCTTAGGAGCAGATGATACTGTAATGGGAGTAAAATCCATAGGCATACGGGCAGCTTCTTCATGTTTGTGCCTTTAGGACCTGCTCAGACCCCAATCATGCATTTACTACCTATACTGACAATGATTGCTACTGTGCACATGCTACTGCATGGCTTGGTGGTGCCCAGCTCACGATGAGTAGCAGCTCAGGTCGCATGGTAACTTGGTGGCCCAGTGTCAAATGTTCAGTTTCCACTGAGGCCCAAGAGCAGGCCAAGAGCTGACTTTCAAAGTGAGACTCGTTGTCTGCAGATGATGATAGACCCTTGCTCCAAAATCCCAAAGGTCTCTTCTGTGATTAACTTATGGGGGTCTGCCAAGGGCAGCATCCAGACAGCATCCCTCTCTGCCACTGACACCCCAAGAATCATTGAGTCTGCCTTTCATATGGTTCAAGTGGTAAAGCAGCCTGCACAGCAGCCCGGACCTGTTGAAAAGCCTTCTCCTCCTCCAGGCCCCACACAAAACTAGCACCTTTCTGAGGTGTATGGGCTGGAGTAACACTTCCAAGTGAGGATTTGTGCTTCTTTCTTGGTAGTGGGAAGGCGCAGGCCATTAACTTATCCTTCACCTTAAAAGGAATATCTCTGAATGTCCCATAGCATTGGACTCCTAAGAATCTCACTAAGGTATAAGGTCCTTAAAGTTTGGCTGGATTTATTTCCCATCCTCTGATGCATATACCTGTTACCAACAAGTCCAAAGTGGTTGTTACCTCCTGCTCATTTGGTCAAATCAGTATAGTGTCATGAATGTAGTGCACCAGTGTGATACCTTGTGGAAGAGACAGATGATCGAGATCTCTTCTAACTAAGTTATGATACAGGGCAGGAGAGTTAATACATCCCTGAGGTAAAGCCGTAAAGGTATACTGCTGGTCTTGCCAACTGAAGACAAATTGCTACTGGTGTTCCTTATGAACAGGCACCAAGAAAAAGGCATTTGCTGGATCAATAGCCTCACACCATGTACAAGAAGATGTGTTAATTTGCTCAGGTAAGATCACCACAGCAACTGCAAGTGGAGTCATTACTTGACTGAGTTTTCGATAGTCAACTGTCATTCTTCATGATCCATCTGTCTTCTGCATTGGCTAGACAGGAGAGTCAGAAGGAGATGTGGTGGGAACCACCATCCCTGCATCTTTCAAGTTCTTGATGGTGACACTAATTTCTGCAATTCCTCCAGGGAATACTGTTTGTTGGGACAGGGGTTGTGGGAGGAGCATACTGAGGGCTTGTGAGAAAACTTCAAGCAAACAAAAGTCCTGTGACCTCAGTTTCTTCAAAATGTGGAATCACTCTTGGATTATGCTTCTGTGGCCCTCACAGGTGTAGAGAATGGGTGTGAGTTTATTTCAGATGACTCATTACAGCTGGCTATCGTTTTTGTTTATGTGAAGCTATGGAAAAGCATGATTCTGCCGTGTGCAGCTTATTCACTGCATGTGACTGGCTATTGTGGCTGTGCACTCTACTCAGGTGACCTCTCTTAGCCCTCAGAGTATAAATTGTCTGATCCTCTGAGGAAAGCTGGCTATTGCTTGAGAATTTAGTTTGCCTCTTTTATGGACTCCGTTCTTCCAGGTCCCATGGCCTCTAGAGAGGTAAACCACTGGTTTTGACTCTAAAATGCTTCAATTTGGCCTTTTCAAACATAATAGTCCTCATACCGCTCATCAAGGAGCCTGTGTGGGAATTCTGCCAACTTCTAGGTTTATCTATCTCTATTATACTTTCTAGGACAGGGGAAATAATCACAGAATACATTTGAGGACCCAGTGGACTTTCTGTGAGTTAAACTTCAGTCAAAACCCCATTAATCAGCAAACCTCTATAAGTTCCTACTTTAACTGAAGGGCCACAGCTTTCCTTGGGATCTTCTGGAATCAGTGTCAATTCTGAACCAGTATCCAATAGACCCTGGAAAGTCTCTTTCCTTCCCCCAGGGTACAGTTACCCTTGTAAAAGGCCATGGGTCCCTCTGGAGAAGGACTAGAGAAAGGCTAACCAAAAGCTTTAGGTATTTTTATCAAGATCCTTCCTCAGGGGAACCCAGTTGCTCCTTCATTCAAAAGGATCTGGGTTTGCAAACTGACTCAAGTCTGAAAATTGATTCATGGGCCATAAATCCCCTTTGCCATGATCCAATTTAACCTTTCTTCCATTTGTTTGAGAAATTTCTGCTTATACAAATAAAACAAAAATGCAGTAGACTTCTTACCTATTTCATGTTAGGGAACACCAAGATGGATTAGCCAGTACCAAGGGTCCATAAGAAGTACACTACCGTCAAATTCACTTTGCCTCTGCCGACTGTTGTGGGTCAGGCCATTAAGGACATGAGTACACTACCGTCAAATTCACTTTGCCTCTGCCGACTGTTGTGGGTCAGGCCATTAAGGACATGAGTACACTACCGTCAAATTCACTTTGCCTCTGCCGACTGTTGTGGGTCAGGCCATTAAGGACATGAGTACACTACCGTCAAATTCACTTTGCCTCTGCCGACTGTTGTGGGTCAGGCCATTAAGGACATGAGTACACTACCGTCAAATTCACTTTGCCTCTGCCGACTGTTGTGGGTCAGGCCATTAAGGACATGAGTACACTACCGTCAAATTCACTTTGCCTCTGCCGACTGTTGTGGGTCAGGCCATTAAGGACATGACTTCGTCTATGCCTCCTATTACCATAACTATGACCGCCTTGCTTTTGGCGATTCAGTGCTGCCACCTGACCCCTGGCACTTCAGGGCCCACTTAAGTCCACTGCATTTAATTCATGCAGCTGAGCAGCTTCGGCTCCAACCCTGAGGTCGCGTGGAAGGAAGGGGGCGACAACAAAGCCCTTCAGATGTGCTGGTGCCCTCTCACCATTGTGCATCTTATAGGATCAGTGAAGGGCATGCCATCTGGGCCTTCTCATTGTGGAGGATTAGGTTTCACACGGTATATTCACTCCAGCAAGGCAATGTTCCTGAGCTTTAAAATCCGTTCTTCAATATTAAGCAAGGGTGATCAGGCAGTTCCAATTCCTTTTCAGTAGGCCTTCTTTAGACAAATGCTTCAGACAGTTATTCAAACAGAACTGTGTGAGCTTCCTTATTAAACCTAGAATCTCCATTCAGTGGGTTCATATCAGTAAACTCAGCCTGATCCAGTTTTATGTTCCTTTCAAAATTATCCAATACCCCTAAAATCCATTCCCACACATGTTTTGCAGACTTCTGTTTGAGTGAATCAGCAAACTCAGTAAGTTCTTTAGCAGTGTAGTGCCCTCCTCCTGGGCTACATTTCCTCCTTCCCCTCTAGGAGCCTGCTTAGCCTATAATCGGGTTATAGGTTTAGAAGCAACTATTGGTGGGCTCTAAGGGACTTCAGTATTATTTTGCCTGGCATCAACATTGTCCTGCTGGTTTAACAGATAATGAAGGATTAATTTCTTCTATCAAAGGCAGAAAAGGCAGTATTTTAGGGGGTGGGTGGGTGGGAGTTCATCTTCTGTTGAGGGTGGAGACTACTCCCTCAGGTGAGATAAACACTTGAGAAGCTGAGGGTTCAAACAGGGTCCTCCCACACATCTCCAGCTCAAGTTACAAGATCCTCTTCTTTATCAATTACTACCCTTACTTTAACCTCCGACATTCTCCAAGACCAGGATTTGAATTTTCTGTATAGTTCAGTCAACCTTGTAATGAAAGCTTTGGTCTGTTTTTCTGCACTTGAGTTCTGTAGCTGCTAGAGAGAAGATTCTTTTCCTGGGCACACTTAGAAACCTTTAGACTGTTCATGCGCATCTGGAGCCGGTTGGTTTTATCGGAGTTTATTGTTGTCCTTCACCACATTTTGAGATGCTAGAAATTGTTAACGTTATCACAGAACTCATTATTTTCCTTTGTCGGTTTATTCAGAGATGCTAGGAGCAACCAACCAGCGTCTCCATTTTCCTTCTTTTTTCGTAGGTAGTCAAAAGTCTTATATACAGAGTGCCCAAATCTGTTGCCTTTCACAATTGATGCATCAAGATAATCAAGTGTGTTTGTCTCTACAAGCTTGTAAAATACTTTACACCACGGGCTTTCAATATCCTCTGAGCTCTAAGGAGTGGCATCAGTAACTGTGGCTGTTGGCAAATTGGAAACTTTACCTAAAAAGTTCATCCTTACACTTCCGCCGTTCTAAGACCACTCTGTTACCAAACCCTGTAATAGATCGGGTTTTGTAGAGGAACAGAACTGATAGAATGAATCTCTCTCTCATTGATCACACACACACACACACACACACACACACACACACACACACTGGATTTACTAGAGTAGCTTACGGGCTGTGGTCCTGCTAGTCCATTGTTGGTAGGCAACAATGACTCCTAATGGGAAGTCCAAGAACCTTGTAGTTGTTCAGTCCCCCAGGCTGGATGTCTCAGCTGGTCTTCAGCATATGATGGGATATTGAAGAAGTAGGCTCTAATGCCAGCCAAGGAGTGGGCTTGTCAGCCAAAGTGAGGGCAACCAGGCACAAAGAGAGAGTTTCCATCTTCCATGTCCTTTATGTAGACTTCCACCACGTGTGGCCCAGATTGAAGGTGGATCTTCCCACCACAAAATCTCTAGATTAAAAGTGTTTCTTCCCACTTCAAATGATTACATAATTAAAGAAAAGTCATTCACAGGTGCTCTCACTGCTTGGGTTTTGTTAATTCCAGATGTAGTTAACCAAGAAGGGCCATCAGAAACCCACTGAGTGAGTGTTTCAATGTTAACTGATCTTGCTGTTGGCTTGGTCTTGTTGTGTGGCAGGTAGCCATAGACTAGACCTATTTTAAGCTACTTTCTTCCTTTGTTGCCTTCTAGGAAACTGAAATAGGACTTGGGACTCATGGAAATCATGAAGCTGCTTGTAAAGAAATCGTTTCTAACCTGTTGGAGTAAGGGGCCTCCGTCTCAACTGCTCTGTGCTGGATGCACAGGTTTGGGAAGTAAGGGTGATGCCTAGTCTTGGTTGTCAACTTGACCATGTCTGAAATGAACTATAGCTACAACATTTTTGGGCTGCAGCCTCTAAGTCATTCTAAGAAATTCCTCCCCTGTCCCCCCTCCCCACATTCTCTCTCTCATGGAGAGAGAGAGAGAAAGAGAGATTCATCCCATAATTTCTGCGACTCTAGAGAACCCTGACTAATACAGTTAACATAACAGCCCAAGTCCCTTTTAAATTGTGACAACAGCACTTAGACATTTCTATAATTTTTGGCCTAGTTTCTTGAACTCTTGCTCCAAACAATGTGACCTACACAAATGTGTCACAGCACCCTCTAGAATAGGATGAATTAATTTTCCTTTTCCTTTCCTGGGGTGTTCTTCTCCCAAGTTCTCAGGGAGTGGAGATAGCGCAGCATAGTGGCCAGATCTCCCCACATTCTATTTTTAAAGCCCTAAGGCCCTGGAAAGCATCTATAAGTCCCTCAAACCCCAAAATAGAAGTGGCAAAAAGTTTCCAGTAGTTACAAGACCCGTACCAATATCTGTGTGTGACAGACAGAGGCAACAGGACAAGGTCCGTGTATCTGCTGCGCTATGCTGGGAGTAGCAGCCAAAACGAGGACCGGTTGTCCACCTTCACGTGGAGTGGCTGTGAGGGTCCTAGTTCAAACTAAAAGGACTAGAATGATCCAGCCCCTACTACTCAGTGGCTGCTCTATTAGGTTTTGTTTGTTTTGGGTTTTTTTGTCAAATATTTATTTATTATGTATGCAGTGTTCTGCCAGGAGAGAACACCAGATCTCATTACAGATGGCTGTGAGCCACCATGTGGTTGCTGGGAATTGAACTCAGGACCTTTGGAAGAGCAGGTAGTGCTCTTAAACACTGAACCATCTCTCCAGCCCCAACTCTATTAGTTTTTTGAAGATTATTTTTACTTATGTGTTTGTATAGTCTAAATTATTATGTGTCAATGTATGCATCTGTGCACAGTGTATGTACAAGTGCCCGTGAGAGGCAGAAAAAGACACTTGATCCACTGCAATTGGAGTTAGGGAGAACTCTCTCCAAGAGCAGTGAGTTTCTTAACCACTGAGCCATCTCTCCCCTCTGCCCTATTAGCCTTAATGCCACTGCCTGTTAGCCCTTGCTAATATCTCCGTGGCTCAGAAATCCCTCATAATGATTATAGCTTTGCTCCTTGGAGAACAATTAGGATGGGATGGTTTTTCTATTTTATTTTTATTTAAAAAATTCTTAATGTTTTTACCTGTGTGAGCGTTTCGCTTGCATATACGTCTGAGCCCCACTTGGGTGGCCGTGGGGACAGAGAAGGCATCGTATATCTTGGACTGAAGTTGCAGGTGATTGTGAGCCATCACATGGCTTCTGGGAAACAAAGCTTGCTCCTCTGGAAGAGCATCCAGAGCTCCTAACCCCTGGAGCCATCTCTCCAACCCATATTTTAAAATATTGTAATATTTTTTGGGGGGTTGTTTTTGTTTTTTGAGAAAGTTTTTCTGTGTAGTTTCAGCTGTACTGGAATTTCTTCTGGCCTCAAGGTCACAGAGATATGACTGCCTCTCCTCCCAAGTGCTGGGGTTAAAGGAGTGTGCCACTGCTGCCTGGCAAAAATATTTATCTTTATATGTGTGTGTTTAATGTGTATGTGTGCTGTGCATGTTCGCATGTGTGAGTGGGTGAATGTGTGGAGGTCAGAGAACAGTGCAGTCTCTGCCTTCTGCCTTGCTGTGCCTTTGTTGTGAGCAGCTGTGAGCAGGCTCTCTGGTCAAGGTCTTCGGGAGATTCTCAGGCCTCCGCCTCCCATCTTATCACAGGAGTGCTGGAGTTGCAGGCACTTGTGCTACTGCACCTGACTATGGGTCCTGGATGTACGATCTCAGGTCCTCAAGTTTGTGTGGAAAGTACTTCACCTATGAGCCATCCTTTTGCCATTTTGGATTCTTATTGTTACTTGGACAATAGGAGATACCAGTCCTGTAGATGCTTTCTCAATAGCCCTTCCTTCCTTCCTTCCTTCCTTCCTTCCTTCCTTCCTTCCTTCCTTCCTTCCTTCCTTCCTTTCTTCCTTTCTTCCTCCCTCCTTTCTTCCTTCCCTCCCTCCCTCCCTCCCTCCCTTCCTTCTTCCCCCCTCTCTCTCCCTCCCTCCTCTTTCTTTCTTTCTTTAGTTTTTTTGAGACAGGGTTTCTCTGTGTTACCTTAGCATCCTGGAACTCATTCTGCAGGCCACGCTGGCCTTGAATTCACAGAGATCCACCTGTCTCTGCCTCCAGAGTGCTGGGATTAAAGGTGTGCCTCCAAGGCCAGCTACCAATAGCCATTCTACCAATAGCTCACAAAAACCCTTAAGCTTCCCAGCGATGTTGGTTTCCCTTAGTATATTTCTCTTTCTTTCAGTCAAGGAAGAATCCTTGAGGTCCTCCGAGAGCATAGTCCATGTACACCTGCTCCGTGTACATATGCACATGTGTGTGTATGATGTGTGCTGTTAAGGAATTCATCCAGTATACCCACTCACTGGTTTAGCATCTGGGGTAGGAGATCTCTGAGTTGGTTTGGCTCTGTAATTTGTGTTGCTTCTTACAGGTGTGGTCTCTAAACATATCTGCTTGGGTTCTAGTTCTCCTTTCTCTATACCCCCTTTGGCTCTCTCCACTTCGTATTCTCTTTTTGCTTACATCTTTCTCTAAGGGTCAGTAGAAGGGCACTGAGATATATTTTTCTGTCCCTTCCAGGTGCTGATGCTTCTGACCCAGCCGCGGTAGAGGGCAGTGATGGTTTGTGTCAACTATCTGAGAATCTTTGGACTCTGGGGAACCCCGGAGTTGAGTTTTCAGAAGGAAAACCTCAGCTGTCATTCTGTGTATGTTAGCTAGCTTCCCATAATTATAAGACATACACGAGGTAACAAAGGATTTCTTCAGCTAGTACACTGTAGCAGGCGTGTGCAGGGAAGCAGTTAGCTATGAACCTGATGGGCGTGAGTCCAGGCTACTTCCACCCTATTGTAGTTCAGCTCCGGCTCACACACTACGTACGTCTTCTCAGAGCATCGACTCTAGGTCTCAGCTACCTTAGCTGCAGAATTAGCTATTAAGAGACCAGGCTCACAGGACCCTTTAGGAAATACTCTGCATGAAAGCATTTAGTAACGCGCACAGAAAACCAATTTGCTGTCCTTGCTTCTAGCACTCCCTGCTCAACTACACTTTCTTCTTTTTACCCAAGATTCCTGAGCCCCACATTTTGTTTTCTGGCAAACTGAGATTGTTTTGTTCCTTTTAATCAAGTTTTACATTACAAACTCTTTTCTGATGAGGTTTTATTTCTCTAAAAACTTTGAACCAAAGTGTACACATTTGGAACACAGGCTTATTTTTAAAAACATTATCGCATATGGCCTTAGGGACATGGGGAGGCGAGCCTGAGCTCTGGCCCCTCAGAGGTGGGGGGACCAGCCAGCTACAGCGATGTTCTCACCGGTGATATAGCTGGCCTCCGGGGAGCACAGGAAAGACACGATTCCTGCACAGTCCTCAGGCTGACCCACTCTGTATGGAGAGAGGAGAGGAGGCTGAAACAGTGATGACCTCACATCAGCCCCATGCGCTTGTGGGAAGCTGCCGAATCAAGACCCGGTGGGGATGAGCAAAGACCTACAAGCGGAGGCTTGTGGGCTCTGCGAGGAACCTTTGGGGAATCTTCAGATCCTAGAAAGGGGAGTGGCTAATGACCCACAGAGCAACAGACTCTGACGTCTCCTCTTTCATGTAGGTTCTGAGGTCATGCTGCTAATTCAGGTATACAGGGGAGTCTGCCTCATGATAACCTACCTCTGCATTCCAAAGACATACTTCAAATGGTCCTCAAAGGCCGGGTCTTCAGTGAGCTAAAGGCAAGGTCAGAAGTTAGAGTCCCGTTCACGCAGGATGCAGTCACATGGACTCTGCAGGACGCATGCTGTATGTTCGTGAAAGGGCTTCTCTGGGGACACTCTGGGATGACCCTGATTTTGACTCTAATTGGATTCCCAAAGCTGTGGACCAGAACATCTGAGTGTAAAGGAGACCAAAGGTTTAAGCCTAAGACTGCAGGTCCCACTAGGAGAACACGGCCCACAGAAGCAACTAAGCAGGGGTCGCGTAGGCTCACAGGGACTGAAGCGACAATCACTGAGCCTGCATGGTCCGAACTAGAGCCTCTGCACTCATGCTGTGGTTGTTTGGCTCGGTGTTTTTCTAGGACTCCTCACAATGGGAGAGGGGGTGTCTCTGACTCTTTTGCCGGCTCGTTGGACCCTTGTTCTCCTACTGGATTGTTTGGTCCAGCCTTGATAGGGTTGGTGCCTGGTCTTGTATCTTGTAATATTGTATCTTGTGTTTGGCTGATATCGCTGGGGGACTGCTCTTTACTGAAGGGAAAGAGGAGTGGATCTCCGGGAGAGGGGAGGTGGCAGGGACGACAACTCGGAGGTGTGGAGGGAGGGGAAATTGTGGTCAGGATGATCATATGAGAGATTTATAAAAAAGAGTGCAGGGGCATATCTGGGAGGCGGCAGGCGCCCAGAACTCAGGGGCTGGATGAGCTTCTTGCCCTTGGTCCTCACCACACGACCGAAGTCTGTGTTGATGACGCCTGGTGCTAAGCAGTTCACTCGAATGTTCTTCGGCGCTAGCTCTACTGCCAGGGTCTTGGTTAGTCCCAGAAGGGCTGTTTTACTGACATTGTAGACTCCCAGCCTCTGAGGACAGAAAGAGGGCCAGATGGGGAGACTGGAATTGAGGATTTGTGTTTCCTGCGTTCTTCTCAGGGAATCTGTCCTGGTTAGTATCCTGATCACCAAGTTTGGAAGTCAGCGTTCAGAAGAGACAGCACATGTTCCTCCTACATGCATTTATAGAAGATGAAATGCCTCTTTTGCCTATGAGCAGTTCTGAGAAAGCCTCTGTTAAACGTCCAGTTATCTCCATACACCCCATTTTCTGAAAAAGGTGAGTTTCCTCTAATCTGACTGGAGCCACAGAGAGTCATACTTACAGGAAATGGTATATAGGCTGCAACGGAGGACACCAGGACCACGGAACCTTGTCTGGCAAGATAAAGAGGGACAGAACATAAGCTGACCCCGGTTATCTTCTGCGTGACTGAGAATAGAGTTGGTGTTGGGGGATGGTAGGCATGGGAGTCACAGAGAACAGCTTAGGCCGGGCAGGATTTATCTTCCTTTTCCTCTAGGTCCTTGATAATGTTTATCAGGTTATAGTAACAGAAAGGCCGCCTGTGTTTGGACTTTGTTTTTGGAAAGAAGTTGACTGTGGATTACTATGCTAAATGGACATAGTATAAACTTACTGCTGTTTTATTTTTGAGACAAGTTCTTTCTATTATGTAGCTCTGGCTGTTCTGGAACTTGCTTCATAAACCAGGCTGACCCTGAACTCAGAGAGATCTGCCTTTCTCTTCCTCTTGAGTGTTGGGATTAAAGGTGTGCACCACCACCATCTGTCAAACTCTTATATCTCTCAACCCTCATTCCAGAAGCTTCTGTTGTGGCTGATGGGGAACCCACAGTTGGTCAAGGCGAAGAGAATGCGAGCTCAGCCAACACGGGACAACTCGCTCACACCTCCTCCTCCCCAGGACGAGGCTGCCAAAAGAGTTTAAGAACCAGAGGTTTTGGATGACCAGAGGTTTTTCCAGACACGGCAGGACAACTGTTCAGAGAAGTGCACAGCTGTTGTGATGGTGTGCACAAGATCTACATGAGCTCAGCTCAGACCTACTCCCAGCACAGAGCTGTAGGCATGGAGACCCACCCTGCGCTGAGGACAAGAGAGAATAAAAAAAAAAAAAAGCCAGGAAATGGGATGGGGCGGGTTGCTCTGGGAGGAGTGAAGGAAAGGATGGATATGATCCAAACGAGCATTTGAAGTTCTCAAAACCTAATAAAATAAGGAAAAATAGATTAGAACCATTTTCTATGCGTTCTTGAATTAATTTTGGTAGGGTATATGATTTAAAAAATTGTGTTTCATTACAGTTTCAGCCTGTGTTCGTCACAAAGTTTTCTGGTTGGCACTCTCATTTGCTTAATGCCGTTTTATTGCCTTTTGCCTCTCTAGTGGTGCTTTTGTCTTTATTCCTGATATTATTCTTTCCCTCATCAGTTTCACTAGCAATCTGTCAAAAGCACCATTTTTTTAAAAAATACATTTTTGGTTTTATTTATTTATATATTATATTGCTCCCAGTCTCTCTTGCTCCTCCTCCAGCCTCCTCCCTTGAATGTATGTGTGTGTGTGTACATGAGTGTGTGTATGTACATGTGTGTGTGTACATGAGTGTGTGTGTACATGAGTGTGTGTACATGAGTGTGTGTGTGTGTACATGAGTGTGTGTACATGAGTGTGTGTGTGTGTACATGAGTGTGTGTGTGTACATGAGTGTGTGTGTGTGTACATGAGTGTGTGTGTGTACATGAGTGTGTGTACATGAGTGTGTGTGTGTACATGAGTGTGTGTGTGTACATGAGTGTGTGAATGCAAGTGTGTCTGGACATCGGAGGACATGCTTGGGTGTCATTCTCAAGTGTCATGCGCTGTCTTTGAGGAGGGATGTTTCACTGAGCTCTCTTGCCTCCGTGGCTAGGCTGGGTGGCTAGGGCCTTCAGTGGTGAAGCACAGGGCTTCCTTTTGTGGGTTCTGTGGAGCAAGCGCAGGTCCCCATGCTCATGAGGCAAGCACTTTACCTCCCTGGCCCAGCTTGGTGATTGTTATATTTTAACAGTTTTACCAATGAACTAAGAATCCCTTACCATCTAACCTTCAATTCTGCGATTTTTAAGTCCCACCCACCCCAGTTCCCTTTTGTCTGTCTGTTTTCATTTTCTTTTTGATTTTGTTTGTTTTGTCTCTACCTCCCTGTCCTTTTAGTTTAAAAATGTATCTTGTCCTCTGTGGCCATTGTTGGAGCTGTCTGTGCAGAAAGGAAAATGGAGCTGTCTAACTAATTAAAATATAATAATGTCCTTGCTCTGTCTAAACAACATAAGAATCTCTTAACAGTGTAACTCAACTTCTATCTTTCTGTTGTGAAAATTATTTTTGTATGTTTTTATTTCTCTGAAACCTCCAAGACAGTTTTGTTTTTGCGGAATAGATGGTTTGGTTTGCTCATGTTACTATTTTCTCCACCTTTCACTCCAATTTTTGTCTCAGGTTTTATAGGTTTTACAGACCGGCTGTCTAATTCCTCCTGCAGGAAGCAAGTGGCTTAGAATGTCCTTCAGTGAGTGACGCCTGTCTGCCCCGGAACGCTGTAACCCTACCCTGGGTTTCTGAGAGATGCATTTGTTGAGTATAGAATTACACATTGAGAGTGCTGCTTTCTCCAGCGTACAGGAAGCTCCATTTAAATTGGGTCTTGAAGAAGGATAATTAGGACTTTTAGCAAGTCGGCAAGACTGGATGGAAATATTTTAAATGGAGTTCATTTCATGAAATTCTGCCTTCTTCAAAAACAATTGAAGCAATTTGGCTTGCTTAGATCCCAGAATAATAGTAATAAATTAATATTTTTGTAAATGGTAAGCTGAATTTAATTATGAAATTATATCTCTACTACTTATATGATAAACTAAGCTGCAGGTCATTTTACTTTCAAATAATACTTATTATTATTACAGAAAATACATAGATAGATTTTTTTACTTCGTTTGGGAGCTGGCATTTGTTATGTGGGTTATGTTCAGGAGTCCGTTAACCATCTGAGCTGGACCTGAAGACCGTGAATGTCAGGGATGCACAGCAGTGATGAGCCCCCATCTAAAGGCCTCGGACTTCACAGCCCGTGCTGTCCTCTCATTAGTTCTTTCTAGCTAGTTCTGTGCAGCTGGGTTCTGCAGAGGTGCCCAGGTCAGCTACAGGGAAACAGAATATTCCACATATCAGCCCCAGCATTGGCTGTTTTTGTCTGTTTGTGTCGGACTCACACAGAGGGCACCCTCTGATGGACAGGACCATGCTGCTAAAAGAAAAATCCAAAGCCATCGGATTGAACTGCACTCTATGAGCTACCGTTTGGTCATTTTCTCTCTCTCTCTTTAAAGAATTTATTATTTTCTTTTAAAAAGATAACAAACTATCTTTTTTCATTATACATACCAATCCAAGTTCTCACTCCTTCCTTTCCTCCCATTCCCTCTACATACCCTCCCACCCCATCCCACTTCAGTTCTCAGAGAGGGTAAGACACATTGCTTTGGGGAAGGTCCAAGGCCCTCCCTACTATATCTAGGTTGAGCAAGGCATACATCTAAAGAGAATAGAATCCCCAAAAGCCAGTACATGCAGTAGGGATAAATCCTGGTGCCACTGCCAGTGGCCCCTCAGTCTGCCCCAGCCTTGAGACTGTCAACCACATTTAGAGGGACTAGTTTGGTCCTATGCGTTTTCCTTCCCATTCTGGCCAGAGTTGGTGAGCTCCCATTAGCTCAGTTAGACTGTTTCAGTGGGTGCACCCATCAGCAGTAAAAAACAATAACATCTTGAATTTTGCATGCAAATGTATGGAACTAGAAAACACTATGCTGAGTGAGGTAACCCAGACCCAAAAAGATGAATATGGTATGTACTCACTCATATGTGGATACTAGCTATAAGCAAAGGATATTGAGCCTACAATTCATGATCCCAGAGAAGCTAAGTAATAAGGTGAACCCTAAGAAAAACATATAGATCTAAATAGACAAGATCACCTGACAACATTGGGGGCATGCGGATGGGGGGAGAAGGGAGGATAGAAGGGGAAAAGAAGGGGAGAAGGGGAGGGGCAAGGAGAACTTGAGGGAATGGGATGGTCGAGATGAAATAAGGACAGAGATGAGAGCAAGGAAAGAGATCTTGATTGAGGGAGCCATTATAGGGTTAGCAGAAACCTGGCTCTAGAGAAATTCCCAGGAATCCACAAGGATGACCCTAGCTAAGACCCTAATAAAGGAGAGTGGGCCAGATCTTGACTTGCCCTGTAGTCAGACTGATGAATCGCTTTTTTTTTCTCTGTAGTTTTGGAACCTGTCCTGGAACTAGCTCTTGTAGATCAGGCTGGCCTTGAAGTCAAAGAGATCCACCTGCCTCCCGAGTGTTGGGATTAAAGGTGTGTGCCACCATTGCCCTGCTCTGACTGATGAATATCTTAAATATCACCATAGAACCTTCATCCAGCAACTGATGAAAATAGAGGCAGAGACCCTCATGGGAGCACTGGACTGAGCTCCCAAAGTCCAGTTGAAGAGTGGGAGGAATGAGAATATGGGCAAAGATGTTTGGCCATTTTTATCCTGCAAATGTGGTTCTTTTGAAAATATGGTTCAGTCGAATCCTACAGCATGCTTGTGTTGGAACTGGAACGGGGCTTCATCATCATAGTAAGAAGTGCTGGCCGTATTTCACAGGCAACAGCTATGTCTAGAGAAGCAACACCCGGCCTGTACCAAATATTCGGCCTGTGCTTGTTGGACTCAGAACGCCAACACAGGACCAGACAGGGAAGCAGTGCAGTCGGAAGAGAGATTGGCTTTCTTTTCTCCCCAGGAACCCTATGCATGCTGAGAAGACACTCCACGTGTGCTAAGTTCCATGCCCAGCCCTGGAAGCCGAGTCTTTAGGCAGTATGTGTAAAGCACTTGGCCCAGAAACAACCTCCGCTCAGCGCTCTGAGTTACAGAGTGAGGGCCATGTTGGCACAGAAGACTGCCAACGAGCGTCTTCGAAGCAGGAGCGGCTACCAGAGAAGAGGTTTTTCAGGGAGAACGAGACTGGGCCAGGTAACTGCTGACCTTGACCTCTCAAGACGGCTGCCGTACCCAGCTGACGAAGGAAAACAGACAAGGATGGGGTGGGTCTGCAGTTCTTGGGAAAACAGCGACAGGGGTCCTGCCCTCCCCCTCCCCCCAAAAAAATGCTCAACTCCCGAAAAACACATTTCAGAAAACATCTCAAGCCACTGAGATTAGTGGGAAATCCCGTTGGTGCCCAGTCTCCCTCACAGGTGAGACTACACGGAGCTGATCAGGCCGGTCTGGCCCGTGACAGAAGGCAGAGAAGCAGGCTACAGAGATGCCCCGCGGCACCTCAGGTCCACCAGTCCCTGTGGCCCGCGCTCCTGCGTGCCGACAGAGGTCACTTTCATTTCTGGATTCCGGGACAGTTGTGGGAACTCCTGCCTTCCTATTTCAGTACCCCTCACGTCCCCCATACCCCCCCCTCCTATTCTCCTTTCAAAAGATTCATCGACAAATTCCTGGACCACTGCGTTCTCTGGGCACAATAATGGATCGGGTTCTTTGATTTCTGTTAGTGATGCCGAAGTCTGAAAGGCAAACTTTTATTGTGCTTGGGTTATTGGCACACTCTTGCTTCCCTGCTCCACGTTCCATACCGGGTAACTCCTCCCTTTCCCACTTCTCGATCCTCACCCCCTGTTTTCCATATGGGGCAGCAGCTGGCTCAGCAGCAGGGCTGGGGCCTTCACATTCACACCCAGGATCTGAAATCAGAGCAAATAAGAGAGAAGAGATAGAATCAGTTTCGTGTTCTTTCATAGCGGGAAACATGCACTGTAAAATGTGTACACAATGCTTCTGCCAAGGAAATTTATTGAGGCCTTTATGGGGCTAAGGCGACATCTTGAGGTTCAGTACTAAAGGGATCAGGTTGATGTCTCTGGGGACTGAGATCATGAAGTCCGGGATATCTTTTCTTAGCGCCAAAGGTACCTGCTTCACCTGGGTCACAGCAGATGACCAGGGAAACCCAGGAAAGGTTGAATTTCAGGATTATGGCCTCTAAGGGCCAGTGTTGTAGAATAAACATTTCTGGGCAAGGGAGAAAGACATTCACTTCTCTAGATGATCAGAATTTCAACTTAGACATTCTTTGTTCCGTTTTACAGATGGGGAAATTGAGGCTCAGTGAGTCGGAACTCCTGGCCTTGCTCTGTGTAGTGAGCTTAGGACAGCACGGATGTGTGGGAGCTGAGAACTACTCCTAGGTGTTCAAACTTACCTGGGGAGAGGGTTATCCAGGTGCTGAGGATGGAGCTCTATCAGCTCTTGTTAGCTTCCCCAGTTCTCACCTTGTCCCAGATCTGCTCACTGCTTCTTAAGGTACTCCCCACCAAGGGATTAGTCCCTGCGACACACACCAGGAAGTCCACACCCCCACAGCTTTCTAGGGCCTGCAGGGGAGGAGGAAGACATGGGGGGAAGGGAAGTTTAGTTGCAGTGGGACACCATTCTTGTTGGTCTGGGAATATGCTTGGATCCAGTCCTGGAGAGGAACAACCCTAAGCAAGGCTAGAGAATGGTTGGTTGTCTCTTCAGGAGCCAACAGCAAACTTCTGAACAGAGCTGGGGTTTCAGCTCAGATGGCTCCTGTGCTCCCACCCCAGGTACCCCAACCTGCCAGTTCCTCAACACATCTTTCCTGGAATACACTGACCAGCTCTCCATTTTCCTGAACGCTCTAGATCTGGCTAAGAACCAGGACTTGTTTTTCTTTAATATCTCTGTCCCTGCTTGGATTCTCCCTAAGGGTCTGGTCTTCCAGGAGGGTCGGGTGGATGCAGCTTCCTTCCCTCCTAAAGCGCTTCCCACTCCAACATCTCCCTCCTGCCCTGAACGTGTGCTTTCCCTGCTCAGGTCTGTTCAGGGGAGATTATGGGACTGTCAAGCAGAACTGAGTGACATGGTGGTGAGTCAGGTCCTGCAATGGAGTCTTCAACCGGTTGCCCTCGAGTGGATCATAGAAGCTGGACCCCTGTACCCTCACCGTGGCCACCAGTTGCTCCCGGTCTTCTGCCTTCCCCACATGGCACACAGTGCCTGTCACACACAGCCCCTCCTCCTTCAGTGTGGCCACTGCACGGTCCACATTCTGCTGCTTCCGGCTGCTGATGACCACGTGGGCCCCATCCTGGGCCAGACGCCGAGCAATGGAGAAGCCAATCCTGTGGGCAAGGATGGAGAGGATGTTGTGACAGTTCAGACTTGGGTTGACCCCTTTCTTTCTTGCTATGTTTTTTTTTTTTTTGCCCGAGGCATCAAACTAGTTTTCTCTGCTGCTTCAGAGCAGCTAGCTTCATGCCCTACTTCTGCATGATTAAGAAGGCTGAATTGAATCTGTGTTCCTCATCCGATTTTGGCCTCATCTCCACAACCGACTGTCCACGCCCGGTCCCCAAGCCAGTTGCTACTATAGAGCTCTTTGACCCAGGTCTCTGAATGCTGCTGAGTGCTCATAGGTACTCGGCATGGAAGGATGTCGCTATCAACCCACACAGCACTACCTTCGACTAACAGAAGTTTGAAGCAATGGTTGAATCCCTTCTACCTTCCTTTGATGAGTTACTCCACGACACATTCATGAGTCCTACTGAATTTTGGGCCCATCCACCATGGAGTGTCCTGTATTGGGCCATGCTGGTAACACATCTGGCACTGGCTCTATCTCCAGTCCCTTGGAGTTTCTAAGTAGAATCGTATTCTCAAGACTCTTAAGCCTTAAGGCCTTGCTTTGTGGGCCAAGGTTAGGACAAGGAGGTCAGCCAAATCCAGAGATACCCACAGCTTCCGAGTTCCCAACGGGTTGCTCTCACCCATTTGTGGACCCTGTAACCACAGCGACTTTGTTGGCCAGTGCAAGTCTGCAGTTTGATCCATTACTGGTGCTTCTCACAGAGAGTGCAGGCACAAGGGCTGGGAGTCTCTTCCAGCCCTGGATCAGAGGCCTAAACATTGGGTTTCTGTTTGCTCTTCTTTTTTGGCGAGCTTGGTCCAGAGAGGGTGACCTCTAGAAAAGAAAAGCAAACATAGTTACAGTACCAGATCTTATAAGGAGGGGTTTATTTTGATACTCTGTGTTGGGCTGAGCCTGGCATGGTCTAGGACTCTCTAGCGGAAGTTCAGTCTAGCAGGAGCACCTAACACTTTGACATAACATTCACTGTTCTACACTCCCTCAGTGCTCTAGGGCCAGTGGTGAGGAGGAGGCACGGAGGACCAGGATCAGGGAGGGAAGGGAAGTTTTTGTTGCAATGGGACACCATTCTTTGTTTAGCATCTCTGGGGATATGCCTGGATCAAATCCAAAAGGAAGACTTATAAATGTGTTGGGTTGCATTCACAGTTGTAATGGGCTATAGGCTGGACCTGCCTGGGTCAACTCAAGAGGCTATGGCTCTATCTAGTCCGGTGTTTATGAGCTTAAGATTTCCCATGTCCAACCTTTTAAACTGGAATGTTTTTGGCTACCTGGAATCAAGTGCTCACATTTATGTATAGAGGTTCAGCAAACATCCGTTCACTGAGACTCCTTAGGATGATGAGCAGGTAATTCACAGGTTTGCCGTGAAAGGACCAAAGACGTAAGATCCACACACAAGCAGGCTTTGCAGCGACCCAATGACTGCTTAAGGGTCACAAGTTTTATGACTTTGATCTTATCTCAAGCTTTAGGACACACCACACATCTTGTTTCACTGATACTGCATTTTTTAAGTCTTCTAGACTGTTCTTCAGTTTTATCCTGGTGCCGGGGGTGAAGGGGACAGGGTGTTTTCTGAGCCTCAGAGCCAATATTGTCTCTGCCAAAGGGTTGTGCGACTCTTGTTTTTGCTCTTCTTGTAACATTCGGCTCGCGGGGCCTGAGCAACGGTGCTGGGTGCTCAGCTCTAGCAGGTGCTGGGCGCTGGCCCTTGCTGGCTGGTATCTGCTGGGCCGAACGAATGAATGGAGGAATGAGGGTTTGGCTTCAGTGACCAAGGTTTCCTTAGGGCCCTACTGGATTCGTGGGTCAAATTTCTTAGGGTTAGAAGGTTGGGCCATTCTCCCCAAACTGTCAACTCAGCTCTAGCTTCAAAATATTTATCCTAAAGTAGTCATTCTGGCCTTGCCAGTGCTCAGGTGTTGGGTGAACCAGGCATTGTGTACAAAGTAACTTGTGTTTTCCTTATATTTGAGTATCTGACCTTCTGTTCAAACCTCCCCAAATCTATAGCTATGAGCGCAGCTAAGAAAGCAGGGCTCTTATTAAAGCACTTCGACTTTAGTAAATCTTGGGTAAATATCAAAGCAGACAAGTGCTGCTGAAGAAACCTAAAGACAAATCGGATCCATGGTCTTAGGATTTAGCTCAGGCACTTCTCATTCATTGTGGGGCTTTACTTCCCCAGTCGCTGAAGATTCAAAAGAGCAAGCGTGCGTGCGTGCGTGCGTGCTTTCTCTTCCTATATCACGTTTCGTGAATGTCACTGAAGGCGATTTAATCCCAAATTTAAGGGGCTTCATTTGTCTAAGGTCATAATTATTCTTTGTACTCCTCAGCTGCCCGGGGGAAACAAAAACTAACTCTGTCTCAGTCTCTATATCCTCAAGTGCCCTCTCCCCGCCCCCCGCTGCCCGGCCCCGCCCCTTTGTCACTTTCTGATGTTTTTCTCCAATCCCTCTCTGCCCCCTGAAAAAGATACAGAATCCAGACATGCACTGTTTTTCTTTAAATTCATTCAATGACGAATTGTGTGTGTGTGTCCTGCTCTGGACTGGGTAACAAAGATGACTCTCATGATTTTAGTATTGAGAAACACTCAGTCTGAGCTGGGACTGCAGAAAAATAAATAAAAATTTGGCAAATGTGGTAGAAGCAGAATGTGCTTCACACAGGTTTGGGGGTGCACAGGGAAGGAAGATACTTAGTCTGGGGTGACGGTGGTTAGACAAAACCCCTAGAAGGAGATGTAGATGCTTGAACTCATTTAGGAAAGAGTACTTCTAATGTTGTGGGTTTTAGAGCAAGAACTAATGCTAATAAAAAGGATATATGCATTTTGTAAATTTTTTTTAAATGGAAAATTTTATAAGAAAGTTTAGGGAAAATTTGTAAAAGACAAAATGTACCTGGCTTTGAAATGGGTTGGGTGTCACCAGCGGTGGGGGTGGGGGACGACGATGACAATGACGATAACAACTGCACTTTGTCTAATGCTGTCTTCTGGGTGACTGATAACAACGTCGATGATGTCTGTCCCGGGTGCTGAGAAATGTCACCTGAAGACTGCCAACTCATTCCCCTTATCCAGAGTGGAAGACCAACTTTGTGTCTAATAAGCAAACTTACTTTACTTAGCGTTTGTTTTACATAGCCGAGACTTTCTGAGTTCACTTTAGGATAAACTGTATGTCTTAGAGGCTCCCCTCAATAATGAACACACTAGTAAACATTTTGGCACTTATTCATTTTATGTTTGTGTGAGAGTCATGATTTTTACTTTGAAAAAAATCATCCCTTATAGAAGAAAGCGAAAATAAGCCATGCAACAAAGCTAACCACTGCCATTTTAAATATTTTACCTTTCCCTCATCAACACTCCACAGACTTTCTCTGATAAAATAATATTGATATATTCCATGTTACATAAACACCATAGTACACATGAATTGATTCAGTTTTTCTGGCTGGTTCTTAAAACATGAGTACAGAAAGGAGTTTGGGAATATGGATTGGATACCAGGCAAGGAAGACAGTATGAGGAGGGGCAAGGACGGCAGAAGATCACCACAGAGCCTGGAACAGGAAGTAGGTGCTAGGGAGTGACTTGAGATGAGGTCCACTCAAGACTTCTGATTCTCAGCCTTCCTAATACTGCGGCACTTTACTACAGTTCCTCATGTTGTGGTGACCCCCCAACCATAAAATTATTCCATTGCTCCTTCATAACTGTAAGAATTTATAATTCATAACTTTAATTCTGCTACGGTTATGAATAGTAATGTAGACATCTGATATGCAGGATATCTAATTGGGACCCCCAAAGGGATTGTCAGAACCACTGCTGTAGAATGTCAACAGCCACAAGGAGTTTGACTTCATCCAGAGGCCATGTGGGAGCCACTGAAATTTAATATGAGAATTGAATGTGTCAGATATTGATGTGATCATATTTTTGTTTTATAGGGACTGCTTCAAAGGATTGCGTGATGGAGCTGCTCAGTTTGGTCTGGTTTCTAGTCATAAAGTCGGCAAGGTGTGGCAGCCGCTCTTTATTGAAGGAAGTGATGTAGCAGTGCCAGGTAAGGAGATCCTGAGTAAGCGACAAAGTCACATGTCAGGTACCTGGACTCCGGCATCATTTGCCCCTGTTGCATTGATGCCTAACTCTCAGACTGTACTTGAGAGTGGGGAGCATGCATGCAATTCAGGGGAGATACTTGGCTGTTTTTTTGGTCTTCTTATGCCTTATAGTGACCATGATCAGAAATGTCAGTGATCAGCCAGGCGGTGGTGGCACACGCCTTTAATCCCAGCACTCGGGAGGCAGAGGCAGGCAGATCTCTGTGAGTTCGAGACCAGACTGGTCTACAAGAGCTAGTTCCAGGACAGGAACCAAAAAGCTACGGAAAAACCCTGTCTCAAAAAATTAAAAAAAAAAAAAGAAAAGAAATGTCAGTGATCAAAAAGACAAGATCTCCTGAGTAAATTGGGAAGGGAAAGGGGAAGAAGGAAGGTGAATGGAAAAAAATATAGCTCAATAAAAACAATAAAAAAGAAGTGTCAGTGATCACAACTAGGTAAAGGGAAGCCCTGCAGCAGGTGTGCTTAGGACGATCGTCAGCCCATCAGGGAAGCACATTTTCTCACGCTGAATATGAAGCACCAAGTCATACCCATGCAGGTGTAGAGCGGGCAACTGGGTGCCCAAGTTTGCAGTTGACATTGGTGAGAGGGCCAGGCTGCCAGCAGATATTTGGGAGTTATATTGCAGACTGGCACAGTGTATTCACCCAAAAGACAAGGATTAAAGCTGAGTCATATCAATGTTCTCTGTCTGTCTGTCTGTCTGTCTGTCTGTCTTGATTACTGTTCTATTGCTATGAAAAGACAGCATGACCAAGACAACTTATAAAAGGAAGCATCTTATCGGGGCTTGTTTACATTTTAAGAGGATGAGTCCCTGACCATCACGGTGAGTAGCATGGCAGAGAACAAGTAGACATGCCATTGGAACGGTAACTAAGAACTATATCTGATTCATAAGCAGAGAGAGCTAACAGGGAATGGCATAGGCTTTTGAAAACTCAAAGCTCCCTCCCCCCCACCAGTGACATACCTCCACTAATGGCCACACCTCCTAATCTCCTAATCCTTCTTAAACAGTCCATCAGCTGGGAAACAAACATTCAAATATAGGAGTCTCTGAGGACCATTCTTAATCAAACCAACTCTCTCTCTCTCTCTCTCTCTCTCTCTCTCTCTCTCTCTCTCTCCCTCCCTCCCTCTCTCCCTCTGTATGTTGAAAAGTAGGAATAAAACTAGGTACTTTGTATCTTCAAAACCAAATGGATGAAAGGGATAAACCCAATGTACAAACTTTACTTGTATGAAATGTCTTTATGTAATAGTGCCATATACAATGCCTACAATCAAAATAAAAAGCATGTGGTACACTGCAATATATGCGATGATTTTGGTTTTTGAAAATACCTGTTAATACTAAAATATCACATATACTTATGTATTTATGGCATGCTATGTGATGATCAATACATGCATACATTCTATAATGCTAAAATCAAGGTTATACAATATTTATCACATATCGTAAGAAAACTGAAAGAGAAGGGAAAAAGTCAAACAGAGAATTCCAAGGAGGAGAACTGGCTTCTGGGAACTGCAGTGACCTAAGGGCTCAGAATTGACTGTCAGCTTGTGCACTGAGGATGCTATTAGTGACGATCACAAAACAGGTTTCGGTGCAAGGATGAGGGTGCAGAACCCAAGC